>NW_018742433.1:1170000-1684307 GCF_001683475.1 Chenopodium quinoa | reverse complement strand
TGGATATTCTTATTTTCAGTTTCGTTGAATACTATTCAGATTAATATTATTTTCAATTGACAAAATACTATGTGGATTAAATGAGATTTAGTTCAACTTTTGCAAAGAATGTAATAATGCGAGTTAAAGTAAACTAAAATAAGTAAAATAATTAAATGAGACTCGACAACTCGTCAACTCATTTAAACTATAAACGAAGCAAAGTTGTCAAGGTCTTTGAAGGGGGGTTCAATATGAATCTCAAGGTCTTGAATTCAGCTTCAAAACCTAAGGCGGAATTCAAGGCTTTGAGATTCAGTTCAAAACTTACAAAACTTAAATTTTAGGAGACTTAAAAAAATTGTAAATAAAGCAGATTATTGAATAAAGCAGATTATAACTTTCAACCCGCGAAGTGTACAATAATAATCCAATTTTAGGAGAGAGAGACGCCTTCCTCATCAGGAAAGAAGATACAAGAAAAAATATTCGAAGGTGTAACTTGGACAAGTAACTAAGATTCAAGGTGTACAAAGAAAGAAGCGCAATTCAAAAGTTCTCTCGAATTCGTACGCGAGGGATAATGGAACGCACCAAATAAATAAGTAAAAATGATTTTAGGTTCCAATTTTAGAGAATTAGAAGAATTTAATAGCATCCAACACACATTTTTCAAAAATAGATACTGAACATTATGTCAAGAAGAGATCATTAACGCAAAAGAAATGTTATTGAGATCATTAAGTATAAAGAAATGTTGTACAGGACTTACAACAGATCCACAACAAATCCTTAACGCAAAACAAGAGCTTCATCTAAAAGTTCAAAACTAGTCACAAGCCTCACAACGGATCACAACAGATCCTAGTTATCAGTTAACACAGTAATATGAAAAACTCCTTGACCAACATAACGCACACTCAGAATATAACCATCCTGGACATCATTGTCAACCACAAAGTTCTCCCAACCAGAATACATGAATATACCACGAGTGTCACTAATTTTAGCACCGAGCAATTCCACATTCCACGCTGGCCCTCCGGGACCACGTTGAAACACGAACAGGAGCCGAAAAAACAGAAGAAAAATACTTCTAATGTTTATGAAGAGGCTACGCACAAGGAAAAAACAACACAACATCAAATCACACACATTAACACACGAATAGAAAGACAAACACACGAATACGCAAGTGAAAAACAATACCAGAGCAGATCTATGGTGATTCTTATAATTGAATTATGCATTCCATCTCCTGATCAAACACCGCCAACCTCATTCTGTTCTACAGGACCTCCTCCAACACCGCCAACACCACCATCATCCTTTTGTTCTACATGACCTCCTCGTACACCAACATTCCTACCCACGTTTTCACCCCTGTCCTGTTGAATAATCCTGTCAACAGGTTCCACATATTCAATAGTCGGCCCATCTCCGCCATAACCTGCCAAACCCCTTGTACGGATTTTATCAACTTGCCCATAAAGCTCTGCAATGCGCTGGTCTCGAAGCCGCTGCAACTGGGCTGACAAAAAACCCTCGCTTCTTGTAGCTTGGCCGTATGTGCTGCTCTAATTTTAGCCAATTCTTCTATGTTAACCTTCCTCTGCGCACGGATTTCACCCAATTCTTCTCCCTTAGCCTTCTCCTGCGCACTTATTTCAGCCAGTTCAACGTACAACACTTCAAGTTGCGCTTTCAACTCTCGCATTTCCCTGTTAGCCATGGTTTCGGTGCTCGTAGGAAGAGGAAAAGATTTAAAAGAAGTTGGAGAAACCACAAAAAATTCAAAGAACATGGAGAACTGAAAAGAAAACTAAAGGACGGTTTATAAATAAACACAATAAACGAAGTAATGCATTTTTGAAAAGGCACATTTTTGAAAAGGCACATTTTTTAAAAAGTCACAATTTTGAAACCACAATTTTAATGCATCATAACTTAACTGCCTGTGCTGGCCGCCAATTATCTCAGTATTCGGTGCATAGAAAACAACCAATACATTGTCAGAATTTGTACACTCCGTATGAAACGCTACTTGTACTTGATATTGCACGGTTTTTATAAAAATGACCATAACATATGCGGTACAAACTTTTCAAAAAAATCTAATTCATGTTATGGTTATTAACCAAGGGGGTTAGGATAATAAAGTCATATGTTTAAGTCATTCACATTATGCAGCAAAATCGATCATTAAACTATTACATCCTGATGTCCATGTTTTTAAAACAGACAACTACAGACACTCCTGCCTACGGAAGTTCTTCTGGTGTTTCTTTCCCACTAAATGCGTCTTAAGACCATCGTCGCTTGTGCAGCTGATTTTACAAAAGATCACACCATGGTTCTCCTTCTGTTCTTTGCTTTGGAAGGTTGTGTTGTGCACTGGTTTCCCCGGTACGCACTTCAAGTTGCGTTTAGCAGCAGATGTGTGGGGCAGTGAAGCAACAGTTGAGACAGTATTAATGGAGTTCTGCTGGAGCTTTCGTAAGCTCTTCTGGGATTTCTTTCCCACTAAGTGCTTATTAAGACAGTCAGTGCTCGTACAGGTGATTTGACAAATATCACACCATGGTCCTTCGGTTTTTGTTATCTCTGGAGGGTTGTGCTGTACAATCCGATTATCAGCATTTACCAAAAATTGGTGAAATTAGATCAGAAAGAAACAAAAGACAGAACTTCGAATTTCACAAACAGTAATGTGCAAAGATTGGATCAGATTAATGTCGCATAATCTAAACAACAAATAAGATTATAATCGAATTATAAAAAATAAGAATCTGCATAAGTATCACTATTAATAATAACAACAGAAGGAAACGTTGAAAATTGAGTACAAGGAAATGTTGAAATTTTTTTAAAGGTATGCAACATAGTTGCATAATTGTTAAATCATTAATTCAAATAACTTATCGAAACAAGATCATTTGTAATTGTAACAACCAAACACTGTAAACATCAATTCATGAACGATTCAACCTTACCTCTTCTGAATACAAGCTTTAATTTAATTTGACTTAATCCCTGATCTTAGTAAACATATTCAACTCATTTCCCCGGATATATAAAAAATTTTCAATTTTGACCAAATGAATTTGACCGCCAAATCTCAACACAACCTCATTTAATTCAATCCAACACCAATCCCCCTTGAAAATTAGCAATTCATCACCCCCTAAAAAAATTGCTTTAATATTTAAAACTTCAAAAAGTATGATGAAATCATGATTTGGTTGGTTTCCCAATCATAGTACCCATAGTTGAGTACACATGTTCGTGCTTTCAACAACAAACCATAAAGCATAAGCTCAATTATAAACCATAAACTCAATCATAAACCATAAACTCAATTAGAAACAACAAAACAAACTTTCAACAACTATCCATTTTCCAGACAAAGAGAAAACATACCACATAATACGTAACAGGGGCCGATTGTCTGACAACCCAATTTGCTGAAGTACCACCCGGGTCCGAATAAACTGGTTGTGCTCCATAAGCCGGACTATTTGAGGGATATTGCCCTGGAGCAAAACCCCGAGGAAGAGAGACAAAAGGGTTAGAGTAGAGACATTGAAAATGAGGAGGGTCCGAATAAACAGGTTGTGGTGCACCAAAACCCGGAGTATTTGATGGATATTGCCAGCACCAAAACGCGGAGTATTTGATGGATATTGCCCAGCACCAAAACCCAAAGTACTCGATGGATACTGCCCACAAACAAAACCGGGAGTGTTTGATGGATATTGCCCCGGTGTAAAAAAGGCAGAAGGGTTAGAGTAGACAGATTGAAACCGAGGAGGGTACGTCAATGAAGGATTATGAATTGAAGGGGGCATAGATTGCCCAGGAACATGAGGGTGGTGGGTACATGGTGCTTCATTGTTAGGCTGAAATATTTATTTTTTCCGATAACAGCTTCACATCCGGACAACAGAGGAAAAGAGAAAGGAAGGAGTACGGTCGGACTTAGGAACGTTTAAAAACCAAAAAATAAATGTTGGCACTGTGAAGTAGGGTAAAAAATAAATTTTGGTAACAACTTTTTAGGAAGTGTGCCCTTTCCATTGTATTGTCATTGTCAAATAGTACGTCCTCCAGTACTTTGTCCTTGTCCCTGTCATTGTATTGTCATTGTCACAAACATTTGGCAATTGAATTAAGCCAAAACTTTGTCATACCATACCCATAATTTCAAACATAATATACCCATAGTTCATACCCATAATTTTAAATATGTCGCACACCCATTTGAAAATCATATCTGTAGTGTTGGTAATGCAATTGACATAAATAAAAATGAGACAAGCACTTAATGAGACAAAACCGAAGCCAACTCAAGCAGACTACTTGATCGAATTTTTGTTAGATTAGGTGAATTTTCCAAATTTCATTTAATTTCATTCAACGGTAAGATTTTAGATTTTTCGATACAAGCACTTAATTGTACGAAGTAGATGATATATTGATGAGAACATATCACTTAATTATTATTTGGGAAATTATCAATAGTACACTCCAGGTTTTGACTTTCACGAATGATACACTTCATTAAACTATCTTTATCACCAGGTATTTGGTGACAGCGTTTGAAAGGTTCGGAGGCTGAAATTATTGCATTGCCCCACTCATTGTGTTTCCCTCCTATTTGGCGACATTTCCCCCACTTATACACTTTCCTTGCTTGCACTCCCCCTGTCCATTTCACGCTCTTGTTTTGGTTTAACTTTTATTTTTCTGCACAGTGAATGGCTTCATGTGAAAGGGTTTCATCTTGAAGCAATGGAAATGGATGAGGTGACTGGTTTAAAGTCTTGAATTGCAACTGCCAACCTCCAACATTTGAAATAGTTGTAAGAAATAGATGAAATGATGAGGGACAAAATTACAATTTGTACTAATGCTGCCTTAAATTTTTTGTACTAATGAGGGACAAAACTGCCTTAAATTTTTTGAAATAGATGAACTAAGTTGTAAGAAGTTCTTCATTTACCTGTACATAAAAAAATAGTTCCCTTTAACAATAATAGCAACGGACAAAATTACAATGCTTCAACATCAATTATTTGTACTAATGCTGAGAATATTCAATTCTTTCTTTAGTGATAGCGTCAATTCGCAATTTTCGCATATATAATCTCAAGGGCTACAGATGACTAAGCGGATTTGACCAGTTGTAGGTTCAATTCGCAATCTTCGCAGACATAATCTCTAGGACTTGAGACAAGACACGTATACTATGGTAATTGATCACACATTGAAGGATCAATAGGATCAAGGGGGGGGGGGTTGAATAGAGTTCTCAAGTTCTCAGCCTGCACAGAATATACATACATAACAAACATACACAAAAAACATATAGCCCATCATACATATAAAACACCATAACAATGTTATTTTAAAGGATTACAACCTGCAAATAGAAACGGTTCAGCAATGTTTGGAACACAGCCAGAAAGTTAAAAATTGTTTAAAAGATTACAGACCAAAATAACAGATCAAATGTTCAAAATAAAAGAGTCAAGCACAACAACATATGTCAAGGCCTTGAGAGAAGCATCAAATCATTTTTGGCTTTGCTTATGACGAACATCAGCATGAGCCCTGTTTACGAAGCGCCTGTGAGCTTCTCTCATGGTCTTGTCCCTCATCATCTCATCCAGCCTCCGTTGCTCTTCGGCTTCTCTGTATTTCTTAACCACCCCATACTCCTCCACTGTAATGATAGAGGGCTCAGACACCGAAGGACGAAGAATAGGACGGTTACGCACAGAGCCCTCACAGTTGAGAAGGACATTGGCAGATTTTTCACGGGCATGCTCAGCAGCATCCTCGTGGAGGGGCATGATGCTACCAGTAGCAGTGAAATTGAGAGAACAGAGATGGAAGAGCTGATTGACTTTGGCATTAACAATGGCCAAAAGCTCATGAGTTTGGTCCAGCTTCGAATCAAGGTCTTAGATATCACGATGAATGTCATCCAAACCAAACTCCAGAGCATCCAGACGAGAGGAGGACACAGAAGAGTCAACAATGCCTTTCCCCTTAGACAAATAAGAGGGTAGGGCAGCAATTTCCTCTGGAGTAAGGTCAGAACGAAGCTTCCAAGACCCGTTTGGAAGAAGTAGAATACCAATTTTGGTAAGGGATTGAAGACCAACCCTAGGAGTCTGAATTTGTTGTACGTCCTCATCTTCAACAGAGATACCGAAAAATAACAATATATTGGGAATCAGATTGGCATAGGGCAAAGGCATAAGCCTTGAAGAGGAGATGCAATGAACCATATGATTAAGAACCAAATATGGCAGATCAACATTATAGCCATTGAAAAGCAGAAACAGAATCTCAAGGGCCTGATCAGTGATTAATTCCCGTGAATTTGATCGGGGAAGAATGCAAAGAACCAAAAAAGTAAAAATTATTTTGGGTTCAAGCAGGAGAGATGAATGAGTCAATTGGCGAGAGGAAGAAGAATTTGGAAGCAAGAACTGTTCTTTAGCCTTTGAGACACATTCCACGCGGGGAGGATGGGAATCCCTTGAAAAATCAGGAGAGGTGCCAAGAATTTGAGCAAGGGTTGAAGAATTCAGGGAGATCTCCTTCCCTTTGATTACAGAAGTTAGAGAAATTTCTCCCCGACTCTTTGAGACAACCATGTTTAAGTAGAACAGACGAGTAAGACGAGGGACGGTAAAATCAGACACACATGACAAATTAAACAAATTTGACTCTCGAAAAATTTCAAAACAATTTAATTGGGCAGAGTTTATGAAGTCGACATCCATCAATTCAGAAAAGCAAAGTTTTTGACAATGAAATCCATCTTTCCATTTACCATGGGTCGTATGATTTCGAAACCAAGATGATGGAATTGAGGAATTTACCTTCGTGTCACGTTGATAAACTGGACCGGACCGGACATTTGGTTGTTGAGAAGAATCCGATGTCGCTGATTCGGAGAGCGGGATTTCAGGAACGTGGCGTCTGGACGAAGCACGAGTAGCACGAGTATTTGGAACTTTAGTGGGGAGGGTTTTGTTGCCGTGGATTTTCTCTTAGGTGCCATCGATGATGAAGAACGAAGGAGGGTTGAATATTAAGGTCAAAAAAATTGAGAAAGGAGGATGAAGTGCAGGAAGAGAGAGAAAGAGAGTCTCTAAAGGAGGAGAGAGATGACGGTTAAGACGAGATGTGAGGAGACATGTCAAGGAGAGTAAATGAAGATGCATGAAAAGAGGGATGAATGAAGTGATGTGACGGTTAATAAGGCATAATTACCATTTCAAAATTGTTTTAAAAACCGAGGTAAAACTGTGAGAGATATTTAATCATTAGATTATTGTTAAAATTTGTGCGAAGATATGGATCTTTAATTCAAAAACTTCAAGATACTAACAGAAATAGCGTTAGACTCTCCCCTTTTTGGACAATTGCATTGTTTAGTACAGACCAAATATTAAAAAGTTCAAAGACAAAATTGTTGGCCATAACACAGTTTCAAGGCCTTCATTTAGACATAAACTGGTACACTCTGTCTAATATTCCGAAATAATGGACGTAGACCATGTAGTCAACAATGCCATGTTTAAGCTAAACACTGTGGATATTTTATAATCAAAATATTGAGTGAAGAAATCAGAGGTAGAACAAACGACGCCCTGGGTAAGGAAATGTGGTAAGGAAATGTTGAGTGACTTTAGAGAGGGAAATTAAATTATGACAAAAATAAATTATGCTTGGTTCCTAGGGTGACTTTACAGAGACAAAATATCAGAGACTTTGGCCAAAAAAAATGTGAGTTGATTTGACGTCATGGAAGGTTTGAACAGTGACGTGAGTTGCTTATGATGGTTACAACAGTGACGGTTCTGCAGGCCACTTGACTACTTCACTCTTGAGTAGTTCACTATGATAAATTACTTTTCTGTTTTAGTTTTTTTATGTTGCATTCTCATATAAATTTAGTTTAGGGACGGGGAAAATAAAAATGGGCATCAATTGGGCATCAACACAACAATAACAAACCCCATTACAAATATTAATTGGGCATCAACACCACAAACAAACCCCATTACAATATTAATTTAACGATGACAATGATAATAACACGATCAGTCGTACCAATCATGAATGGTTGGGTGATCATCTAACCCCACGTTCGAAAACCTATCTGATTCATACTCCTCCGTGTCGCTTCGTGCGTCTTCAAGAACGTGCACAATGTTTGAAATGTTCTCAATTACCGAATTCAAAGTGGGCTTCGGCTGATAACAAAGATTAACGTTACGTGTGTTCGATACTGAAGTTACAACAAAATACCCAATGTTAACAAAGGGACTAACGAATGATTATCACTTACAATGACTGTCATGGACAAAATGTGTCTGTACAATGTATCCTGGCTTTTTGAGAAATAGGGCTCCATCACTGCATTCCACGCCACCAGCACACCTCCAAGACCCGAGCTTGGGCCTAATGCCTCAACACGGTAATGACCACTTAATCCACTTCTAACGAACCCAATCATAGGTTTGTTAGTCCTCGCCTCCGTTATCACCATAACACTGGGTTGTATTTGTTGTGGATTTTTTCAAAATTTTCACGGAAAGAAGGCCGGTGGACGCTACGACAATTCCAAATGACCACATGTTGACCTTTAGCAAACTTTAGACCATTATTAAACCGGTCAAAAGCTTCAGACCTAACGACAACGTTGAAGTATCTGGTACCACCTAAACGAGTCACATCCGAGTTAACGGTGAACCAAATGGAAGACAATGGAGTATTAATTTGCATGACGTGGAGACCAACCTTAGTTGCGCAAAAAAGGACCTCTCGAGATGGAATTGGGAGTGAGAAAGTCGGTGTGTTGGCCAAATCAAGCACAATCTTCATATCAAAAACAAGTTCGGTTGGAATGTAGTAAGGAGATGAAGGGCACTCCCGAATGCAAAACCATTTCATGAAAATGGCGACCCCTTTGGGTAGGTAAGCCGCCACGTCGTCGGTTAAAGGCATGTACGTCGGTCGGAGTGGGTTTGGTTGGGAAAGACTGGGCATCATCCTAAACGGGGTGCCGTTAGGGACACCGTCCTCCGGTTTGGAGCACAACTCGGCATGCAACTGACGCAAGCACACCTGATTGAACTCGCATAGATCTTGATCATTGTAAAAGTAACGGGTTTCGTTAAAGTCCATTTCCGGGACGTTTTCAAAAGGAACCCTACTAAAGTACATTAATGGGCCTTTCGGGTGGTATAAGATATTTCGAGAAGAACCAGCAATTTGCATCTTCCCAAGCTGCTTCGTGATGGACAATGGCACTTGCACTCTGTAATTCATGGTGAATTTGGATTTTGTGCTTTGTTGGCCGGAAATAATGGAGGTAAAAAGGGAATTCATGGAAAATAATGGAGGAAACAGTATATAGGGATTGAAATAGGAGGATATAGTTTCAAAATTCAGTGATTCTTCGTGGCAAACAATGTGGTGCAAGGAGGTTGTTTTACACAAACAAGATAATATGAAATGAAGAAGTAAAGTGAGGACAGTGCCACCAAATAGGATAATATGAGGAAACTGCCATCAAATTACAAACATTGCCACCAAATACAACAAGTTAGAAAGTCAAGTACATGTAAAAAGTTAAATACATTAAGTACGTCAAAAGCTTTGATTTTAAGTTTAAAGTCTCTGATCGATCAACATGAAGTGCACAGGTGAAATCATTAGGCTTCTTACAAAGGGTGTTCAGTTGATTTTGCTGACACACACATACACATTAGGCTTCCTCATGGCTTATTTGTCTGTGAAGCAAAATATTTTATCGCCATTCCTCACACCCCGAAGACTTACTAGTGGAGACACCTTTTTGTTCTCGTGAATGATCATGATTTTGTTTGGACTCACATCCACCTCCTCACTCCAAACTCGATATAGCCCGTCAAAATCGTCATCCACCATGACTAATACCTTCTTCCTCACTGAACGTGTTCGGGGCTCTCGGAGATAGACTAGCTTCTTGCGTACATCCATGTTGGCCTCAGGTACCTACGTTTAAATCAAATTACAGCCCCAGTTTAACTAAATTTTAACTTATATATGACGACAAAATACACTCGATACAAGCGTGCACTTTTAACAACTTTATTTTAAGGGAACTGAAATGTATGACGAGATAAGCGTAAAATGACATGAAATTAAAACTAACTTTGAACGAGCTAATATGAACACGAAATTAATGATTGACACCACTAAATTGGTTATAATTCACGGTTGGCGTAAATAACATCAAATTAAACAAAAATAACAACTGAGCTAATTTCTTGGCAATAATCTCCAATTGAAGGAGCTAAAAAATCGGCTGTTTCGACGACGAGGGAAGGGAGGAGGGGTGGTTTCGTCGACCTGAGAAGGGAGGGGCTATTTTGGGGATGGGGGAAGGGGGTGGTTTCGATGGTGTAGGTGGGTCGCCCGAGTAGTTTTAAGGGTAGGGAGGGGCCGACCGGGTGTTATCGGTTGTTAGGGGAGGCGGGCGGTTGAATTTTGGTCGGGCTGGGGGTTGGGGCTAAGGGGAGGACGGATGATGGCTCGTTGGGAAAGGTTTTTAATTATTTTTTTTCTTTTTTACAAAAAGAATTTGGACCAATTATGTTGCGATACATCACACATGGCTTTTACAAAATAAAAATCACCCTTTCTTTAAGTCACTGGTAAATCGACCTAGTGGAAGAAAATCAACCCAAAAGTTCATAGTGCTCCATAATTAATGTAAGTTGGGATTATTGAGAGTAAATCGCTGAAAGTTCGGATTAATAAATTAAAGTGAATTTTTCTAAAAATTAAACTTAGAGCTTGGAAGCACCCAATATAATAGATCGAAAAGCAAAGACAAGTCTAATTCAGGGTTAATTGGAGGATGAAACGGAGTCGTTTGACTCTTGGAATTGCCCTTTTTAATCTCTTTAGTTTTAATAAAAATGTGTTCCTTTAATGGAAGTGGTGTTACTTATGTTTGTTGAAAGATGTAGCAAAATTTCAAATTCAAATTTACATAAACCTTGTTGAAGGAGGATGGTTATAGGTGTTGTTAAACCTATTTGTATGTGATAAGGTAAAAGTCATTACAACATCATGACCTTGTATGAGAATATATACTCCCTCCGTCCCACAATATAGTTTCTGTTTTCCTAATTTAGAGACCCAAAATGTTGTTCCTATTTCTATTTTTGAATAGTATGTAAAGACCATTATACCCTTATTTTTTGACTTTATTCATTGAACTTCCTAATTTACCCTTAACTTGCATTGTACTTTTTTTCACTTTCTCTCTCTAACTTTTGTTTATAATTGTACTTTTCATTTTTTTTCATTTAAATTATCCACTTGCCTTGTACTTTTGTCTAGCTTTTTTCCACTTCTCCTCTCATTTCTTAAATACCATGAAAAAATCACAATAAGAACTATATTATGGGACGGAGGGAGTATAAAAATATGGTTTTGTGAGATCGCAAAGAAATGTGATTGACATGTATGAAGCATACATCTCAAGAAGATTTTATCCATTTGAATTATTGGGGCCCCTTAGGGTAAGGCATACTGATTTTGGGTTGTCTCCGTCATTTCATCAACATTCATAGACTTTTAATTGTATGTTAGAAAATACCTTGCACAACACGAAACATCATCACCAACTTCCCTCGTTCTATCAATAGTCCCATCGCATGTTTAAATGTATATTGGTAAGCCTTATATGCATTGTCATCACTCGTTGTAATAACTTGAAGCTAAGGTAAATATCGTTAATGACCTTAATTGGTATTGTGTAAGGGCTTCTTATGCCAATAGTAACTTATGTTATTTTACTGTCCTTTCGTTTGTTGTAAACTCAGTTTAATTAATGTAATTTTAGCTGTTTCTTTTTTTTTAAAAAAAAACTAAAAACTTACAAAGATTTGATACAAGCTTTGGTGTATGAAAATATTTAAAAACTAGGTTAAGTATAGTGCCATACACGATAATTTTAAGAAATTATTATCAACTTTTCAATATAATTGGTTATTTTACAACAATAAAACAAAAAATCTAAAAATACTATGGACAATCTTTGATTAAAATATGAAAGATAAGTGGATATATCTAATAAGTATAAATTGAATAATTTGATAATCTTAAATACAAAGTAATAAAATCGTCTATTAAGTAATTGAAATATTGATGTGTAGATTCAAATATATAATTATATATAGATCAACATGTTTTGAATAATGCTTTTGCTTCCTGACAAAAAAAATATATATCTATATATATATATATATATATATATATATATATATATATATATATATTTTGAATGAGGGCAATAAATAATACTGTAATATTAATCTTCATGAGATTTTTGTGTGTGTTTATATTAATATTATGAAGTATAGTCGAACTAATTTTTATATATTAAGGTAGTAAATAGTAATGTTTCTATAAATAAAATAAAATAATTTAATATAGTAACATATTTTTACTTAGAGAAGGGAAAGAGCGGGGTTATTATCATTCAAGGGGTAGTAAATGTATATGCACTACTCTATTGTGAATTCTAATCAATAAATAAACAACTTTAAGGGAAAAAAATATAAATACTCTTGTGTAGTAAATCATTATATGTCGCAAATCATATTAATATTTTGTATTATAGTCATAAATGTTTGTGTGAAAAGGTAAATCAATCTTTTATATTTAAAGTAATTATCTTTGTATTAACATATATAATAAATTATTTTTGTATAAGATTTTATTCTATGATTGAGGTTTTTTTTTTTCAAAAAACCAAAAAAATAAAATAAAATTAAGGACACACCAGGAAATGACACGTGTCATTGCTGGTGTGTCTTTTATTATATAGTTTATTTATTGTTTATGTTTATATTTATATTTATATTCATAGTTTATTTATTATTATTATTATTATTATAGTTATTAATATTGATTGATTGATTATTGATATTTAAAACATATTTACTTAAAACCTTTATAAAGCCCACCTATCTCATAATTAGGCGATCATATAAAGACTCGTCCCATTTATTTATCAGACGGATCTAACCCATATTATAAGTATGGCGGGTCATGGCTTTTAAAGGCCTCCATCCCTATTTCCTACCTCTCTGAGTTATTTCATTGAAGCGCACTCAACGTTCTCCATTGAAGCGTTCTCCGTTGAATCTAATTCTTGTATCCCCCATTGAAGCAGCTTCTAAGGTAAGTTGTTTGTTGTTGTTATCATCACATCAATTTCACAACTAGGGTTTATATTTGATCTAATCTAATTTAATTATCAGTGCTTTAAGTTTAGGGTTCGTAAATTCTTTGATTATGAAACATCATATCCAAAAGAAAAGAAAATTATGAGCGCAATTTGATTATTGAATCAAATATCCCTAAAATTATGTATTTTTCGAGATAATTCAATATGAAATTAAATCTCTTTTCCCTGCGCTTCCTCAGGGACGGGCCTGTTTAAAATTCAGCGTAAAATCTCCTAAGTTTAGTTTTGCAAGATAATCATTGCTCAAGTCAATCTTAAAAAACCCACATAAAACCCCTTTATTAATCTATAATCATAATCATAATCAAATCAAGTTTTGAACTTTGTTTTGTAAGTGGATTTTTTGAATTGAAATTGACCTGTTTTCACTGATAACAGGTCAGCAGCTCCTCCTTCCCTGGTTGCTGGGGTTGAGTTTTGGATTGGGGTATTTTCTGTAATTTGTAAATTAATCTATAATCATCATAATCATTATCATATTTGTAGTAATGGGTTTCAACATGGTGCCTTACTCTCGCTTGATGACAAAACGGAGTAAGGTTAAGAAGAGGTCATCAACATTGGTTGTTTCGAAACGAAGGAAGGAACTAAAATCGAGAGGGGAGAATGAGGCTGAGGCTGATTTAGAGCTCAAGCTTGAGTTGTTTAGCAGCATGATAGACGAGCTGCTGACCGAAATATTCCTACGTCTCCCAATTGACTCTGTGTGTCGATTTAAGTTGGTTTGCAAGCATTGGTGCTCTTTACTCTCTAGTGATTACTTTGTCAGTCGTTTTACCGAATATAATCATAATCAACAATGTCCTTTTACCCTAGTGTTCCAATATTCAGTTTTTGGTCCAAGTGGAAATGCGGAAATATTGAATCCTATTGGAGCCATTTCTAATCACCCTGTGTTGTCTAAGTCTCTAAGAAACAGACCACTTGACCTGAATTTCAAGAGGGACTTTAATGACAACTTTCTAAAGATTGAGCCAATGCGTGTTATGGCCTCGTGTCATGACCTGCTTCTTTGCGGTCACTTTGGTAGTCTTTATGTGGTCAATTTGCTTACGAGGTGTTGGATACACATTCCCCCTCCTCCTATCCGCGACCAGGATCGTGAACGAACTATTTTAAACTTAATGCAGTATCCAAAAGCTGGACTTTTGTGTTCCCATGATAATAAGAATGGAGATGGCTTGTGTAAATATAAGGTGATTTTACTTCCTGGTATTCGTAGCGATATCATGTTTCCTCAACCGTGTGTTGTCGTTCCGCCTGAAATATATGCCTCACAGTTTAGCGTTCGAATCTTCTCTTCAGAGTCGAGACAGTGGGTGGACATCGCTGTTGATTGGTACCCCTGGTCATTGAATGCTTATCTCTCCTGTACCCCTATTCTATCTCACGAGGGCAAGTTACATTGGCTAAATGGACCCTCGCTTGTTTCTCTTGATGCAAATGCAAATAATCTCAGCTGCCATTCAGTTGACCTACCAAATGAATTATCCATTAAGCCCTCTTTAATCTTTGGATATTGCTTTGGAGTGTGCCAAGGGAAGTTTCGGTTGGCTCGTCTTATTTACAAGAAGGCTGATGGCGGCACTGTCCTGCTTGTTTGGGATTTGGAAGACTATCACAAGGGGGTTTGGCAGTCGGCACACAGGGTGATACTTCAACATCAGCCATCTCTTAAAAAATACGATTATAGGTTCAGGCTCATGGCTTTTCATCCCTTTGATAGGGACATGGTATTTGTGGACATGAATGGTGTCTTTCAGTTCAACATGAGGACAGGGATACTTGAGAGTTACCATCAACTGAAGCTTGAAAAAGGTTGTTATTGTCGAATGTTACAACAACCATCAATTCCACTGCTCTTTCACCGAGGGTTCCCAACAGCAGTATCCGTACCCTCATAGGCCTGGCTTTAGAAGCTAACGTCAAAAATATTCTTTATCCACACTTCTGTGCAAGAAGTCAGAACACTGGTAAGTGAGTGTTTATTGGATGTAATCTGTCAAAATACAAGCAGTTATATAGGCACCAACGGGTGATCGCATGGTGGTGGCTGTGTTGGCTTTCTTATTTGTTAATTCCAATAATAATATATTTATATGTATAATAATTACTATCATTATCATTATATAATTTTTTTGTTTTGTTTGCACTTGATCGGAGGGAATGGAGAATCTTATGTGACTATTTTGTGGAATGACATTTTGGTTCATTTGAGATTAAGGTATTGCTTGTTGATTGTTAATACTTCAATTTTCCGCTAAAAATTATCTTCAGTAATTCATTATTTAAAAAATAAAATAAATTACAACTCTAGAAAGTGTGTGTTCTTTTGCATTTTGGAATTTTACAATTTGGTTCATGTAGTCTACCCCGCTTATGGGATTAAGGCATTGATTGTTAATACCTTAATTGTCCAACAAAGATTATTTTTAGTAATTGATCATTCTCTTTTGTAAAATTTATAATTCTAGAAAGTGTTGTCCATTAAAAAAATAAAAAATGAAAAGATTTATCGGTCCCTTTATCAATTGGAACTTATAAAGTATGAAGACAAGCATGTTGGCCTTGATATTCTAAAGTTCAGCATAATTAATAAAACAACAATTAGTACATTTGGAACTATGAATCAAGAATTCAAGACCTATTATCTTCTAACATTATAATTAAGAAATTTAATTGGTTTTTTTTTTTTTTTTGGTTTATATACTTAATTTTAACTATTGTATGTATACTTGTAAGGACCGGCTTCATAGTCTTCTTGACCTCGAACCATATATGACTAACATGAGGTGTGCACTCTATGAATCACAAGCAATTAAAGCAAGAAAATACCGCCAAAAAAGAATGACACTGTGGTAGCATAACTACAATTAGACTCATGCAATATGCATGGTTTACAATAGAGAATGATCATTCCCTCAATGTCTTTCTTTGCGTCATTTGATCTAATAAGCTCTAAGAGTTACAAGAGTTCTTTGTCTGTTTGTGTAAATACTGTGATAGATTGAATCATAAACTAAACTAATAACTTCAAATAATTCAACCAATATATTTTAACTTGTATTATGAATTATTGTTACGAAGATTTTTTTATTAAGTGAATGCAAATGTTTAGTCTTGATAAAATGATATATATTGTATGCTGTATGAGAAATTAATCTTATGCCTTTTCAAACTTAGAAATGTCATTATTTACATAGGGAATTTTCTGAGTAGCTGTGGTTGAACCTGAAATGTGCAGTGGATTAAGCAAAGTTTGTTTCCCTGTTATTGAAGATCCATTGTGTTCTCTGTAGCATATTTTTGTGAAGTTTGAAAGTGTCCATGTGTTGGCCTCTGTTTTTTGCTGTCTTGCTTGAAGTATAACTATCGTAGTTCTGGTTTTCTTTGATTAGTTCATTGCTCGGTTTGGATACCATCTTCTTATAATTGTAATACTAGGTATCTTTTCAATATCTTATTAATTAATCTTGGAAACAGATTAGATAGATGGTGAAAAAGAAGTAGATATTTTGTCATCATCTTCCTTGCAATTGTTTACCTGAACTGCTAAACGTCGCTCCCAATTTACCAGGCGTCGCTCCCATTTTGACATGAAAGGACCATATTGCCCTTTCTATAAGTTGGACTATATAAGGCTCTACCACTTGGTTAAAAAGATTCCCGAGCATTTTATATTATTCCCGAGCACATTCGATCCACTACTTGGTTAAAAAAATTCCCGAGCCCACGACATCCAACCCAAAATTCCCGAGGCCACCCCCAAAAATCCCATTTTTTTTTAAAATTTTTTTTATTAAACTTTAGTGACGGGTTTAGGACGATAGATGACGACAACGATTGTACTCCGGAGGCATCGTCGGAGGATTCCGTAAGTCCTAGAAATTTTTTTTTTATTTTTGAAAAGCGTACATCCGCCTAAAATTTCCGGATCCACCGTGGAAGATCCGGAAATTCTAGGCGGATGTAATTTCCGGATCTTCTATGGTGGATCCAGAAATTTTAGGCGGATCCACCATGGAGGATCCGCCTAGAATTTCCGGATCTTCCATGGCGGATCCAGATTTTTTAGGCGGATGTCCAATTTTTTTTTTTTTTTTGTTTTTTTTTTTAATTGATTAATTAATCAAAACGAATTTTTTTTTACAAAAATTAATTAATCAAATTTATTAATGTAATTTTTGTATGATAATTATAATTTTTATTGTGATTATTATTTTTTTGTGATAATTTGAGTAATTAGTACTAGTATTATTAGGTAATATTAGTTATTTTTGTGAATTTGCTGTGTTTTTTTTTTTTTTAAATTTCAGATTTTTAAGTTTATCGAGCATGAAATGTGTTGTAAGTGTCGTGAGTGAGTCTCGTGAGTATTTATATACGAAGGGTAAATACGGAATTTCAAGGAAAAAATGCGAGCGACGCCTAGTAATTTGGGAGCGACGTTTAACAACCCCCTTGTTTACCTTTCAATATCTCTGAAAGATATTCTGGCATCATCTTCCTCATTTTCTTTGCAATTATAACATCAAGTGAATTGCTTTTGTTGCTAATTTTATTTAGTAAATCCTTGATAGTAAGTTGGGTTATAATTCTTGTTTTGTTTGAGCGTTGATGCAATCACATATGAACAGTAAAGCTTGTTTAGCATCCAGATTTTTAAGCTTGATTAGTGACATCTTGTTTGTAAGTTTGGTGCATATTATACTTTTGGCTATGTTACCTGGATTCATATATTCATGTACGACTAGGCTATTTAATGAAGAATTTCAATGACTATGGCTCAAAATGAAGTGTCCAAGTGTCTATATCCACGTCCAAGTGTTAAAGACTTTTGGTTATCTTGTTGGTTTCAAGGTAGTGTTGCAGATTTTTATTTTACTCGTGTTGGCTTGGCTTGGATCAAAATGTGTGATATTTGATATATCTTGCCAAAGAACAGTATTGAACTTGAAAGTTATGGATACATCTGTTGTAGTAAAATGGAAGCTTAGGATGTATACAAAGAGTTTAATTCTGTAATCCCTAAAAAGGGAGGAGCCTGGTTACTGTTCATTTGAACGATGCCATTTCTCTTTTTCCCTCACTTTTATAGTACTTATGTGTTGTTGCTTGGATGCACGTGTTCCCCTCTTTCTTGTTGTTTTCTTGGTTCTTCCTTCTCCTTCTCTCAAATGGCGATTGTACGACATCTTCTTTTCATTTCTCCTCCTCTTCTACCTTTATTGGTGCTTGTATGGATCTTTGGCTTGCGGTTTTGCTTGTAGGGAGTAAACCTTCTACCTCGGCAGGTCATGCACAGTTGACATTGTATTGTGGGCCATCTATACTTGCTTGTGTGGTTTTCATATGGTATTTACGCCTCATCTATATCCTCCACTTGTTGAGACCATTTTACCCCCTTGCTCAAAGACACTTTTTATCCACACGACTTTGGATAATCATCAGGTACATAATATTCCTTTTCGACACTTCAATTCGTGTGTTTAGTTGCCAAATTTTCATTTTGTTCCAATTTGGTTGATTGAATTAGATTGGTTTTGAGTTGGTTGTTACAGGACTGATCCCATTGCAAGGTATGGGACTTGGATCCCATATTGGTCATATAGGGGGCTAATGCGAGGTTATTATATAGGGCTATGGGCTCTCCATCCTTTGAGCTAGCCATGGTCTTGTATCAATAATATCAGAGCCAACCTCGGAGTAGTGACCCACGGAGTTGAGCCGTAACCAATGAGGACGTCGATCCTTGAGTAGGGGCAAATGTTATAGGATTAATCCCATTGCAATGTATGGGACTTGGATCCTGCATCGGTCATATGGGGGGCTGATGACCAGATGTGGGGTTCATATAGGATTATGGGCTCTCCTCTTGGTAAATCCCAAATGCCTTGATCATGAACCAATGGAGCGTGTTCCTCTTGGTAAATCTCTTACAATTATATATATAGGGAATGGATCACGTGAAAACAAACCTTATAATGAAAATTGAAAACAACTAATTCTAACCGTCGAATATAATCTGACGGATAATATATCATTTAACATTTTTAGCTTTCGATCGTCATTTTATAACTCTCACATTTTTATTTTCTCTCTCCTACAGTCCTACCTATCTGCAGAACTCTCTCTTCTGATTCTCTCTCCTAAAAAAAATTTGGTAATTCTATCTCATTTTTTCATGCAATTTGATCTTGCCATTAAATTTGATTTTTTCATTCAGCTAGCAATTTTGATTCAGAATCAATTTAGTTGAAGGTAAGTTCTTACACCTCTTTCCTTATTTTTGTTTTTCGATTGCCTAGGTCAAATTGCTTGTTTATTTGATTTTATTATAGTAGTTGTTAATCGATTTGCTAATTATCGGTAATCGATTCGCTGATTATTGCTACTCAATTTTTTTAGCTGTTTAATTCTTCCTATATTAAGGTTCTTCGCATCTGATACTCTTATTGGTATTTTTGTTTGCTGTTGATTCAAATTGCATTTTGCATTCATATTCTTGTGAAGTTGTGATTATTGTGCAAGTTTACTGCCATTTCTGTATATTTTTTTTCGACTTTGGCTAGTTTAATTTGCATTTTTATTTAATTCCTTTAATCTAAAGTTAGTCGTATTGGATCAATTTTAGTTAATTGGTTACTCACATTGATTGCTCTAGTTGTTAATTGATTTTTGGTAGTTCATAGTGTGATTTAGTCAAAATTAATAATAGCTAATTATTTTCTTAGTGTAAATTTGTGATTATTTGATTTTTGAGTCTAATTTTTACTATTTTTTTGTGTAAATTTTGAGTGTAATGTTTGAGTGGATTATTGCATCAATTTCGTATGAACGCAAGATAATAAATATTCTATGAGTTTTGAGGTTTTTGATATAATTTTAGGCTTGATTTCCAAATTTTTACAATATTTTGGTGTAAATTTTGAGTGTAATGTTTGATCGGACTATTGCATCAATTTCGTATGAACCAAGTATTCTCCCTGTTCATAATTGATTGTTTAGGCTTGACTTTTTAAGTTTATAGCTTGTTAACAACGGTAGATTTATTTAGAGCATGAAAAGAATAATTAGATGTATCTTATAAAATTTTAAAGATATATTCTCATGATTTTGGAATTACATTTTAGTGAAACGTCAGTATTTTAATAATATCATAAAAGTGTATTTTAGACAAGCAATCAGAAATGAAGTAATTTAAGGCCCCACTTTGAACACGGTCTTACTCTATTTTGATTGTGGAATTGATGTGTGTTGATTATCACAGCAGCCTGACTTATTGACATCTGATGCAGGTAAAAGAAACATAGTGGAGCTGGTTATGGTCTAAGAAAAGGATGAAATGAGTTCCGGACTAAACAATGAAGTAATTGAAGGGAGGATTCTGCCTTGGCACTGAAATTGTGAATGGAGGTAATATGATCCTGATAAATGAGTGCCCTGCATAAGCTAACTCCAAATATATAAGGTAATAGTACGTACTAATATTATCTCTGTGGTCTAATTGTTCTATCGATAATCACCTAAGTTACAAGAGCTTTTGTATAGTTTGATGTTTTATTCTCCTTAATTTGGTTGAATGTTTAATATGAGCCCACATAACTTATGTATCATTTGGATGCCAATAATTAGACTGACATAGAGGCTTGCTAAGTTCGGTTCCATAGAGGCTTTTCAGTTTCTTGAAAGCCTAGATTACCTAGATATATGGGGTGACAAGAAACTTGGGAGCCTAGGAGAAGCTGGAAATGTTTTCTATGGTTGTTCATCTTCCCTAAAATCATTGCAAATTCTCAATCGCTATACTTTGCGGAATGTTGTGCCTGGTGGATAGGAGCATCTCACGACCTTGGAGAATTTAGAGACAAGGGATTGTAATAATATGAGTTTATTGATCTCAGTTTTTTACGCGGGCGAAGTTTTTGGCATGTAGAAAGCCTATTAGCTCAATTGGTCGAGTGCTGTGTAATCACGGGATGTAGATTCGAATCCTACATAGGTTTAAATTTAAACAAAGTGTCTCTTTTTAATATGTGGTGACCTTTTTTTAATACCACTTTACTTTTTTACATAGTGACCTCTATGTTGTCAAATTAATATAGTTACCCTATTTTTGTATATAGTGACCTCTACGTAAATGTTGTCAAAATGGATGTAGTTACCCTATTTTTGTGTATAGTGACCTCTTATGTAAATGTTGTCAAAATTGATATAGTTATTTTATTTTTATATATAATGACCTTTATGTAAATGTAAGTGGTCTAAATTGATATAGTTACCTTTTTTTTATTAAAATAGCGACATCTATGTAAATGTTGTTAAAATTGATGGATATAGTTACCCTATTTTTGTATATAGTGACTTCTATATAGATGTTGTCAAAATTGATATAGTTACCTTATTTTGAATATAGTGACCTCAATGTAAATGTTATCAAATTGATATAGTTACCTCATTTTTTTATATAGTGACCTTTATGTAAATGTTGTTAAAATTGATAAGTTACATTTATTTTATACATAGTTACCTTTAGGTAAATGTTGTCAAATTTGATAAAGTTGTCTTATTTTTTTATATATTTAGTTCTAAACCATAGAGTATATATAATGGAAAGTTGGAATGATCACTTGGCTTTTAAATCGTTAGATCTTGTTAGTAATAATGGATGATCGAGATTTTCTATTTTAATTTTCACTATAAGTTTTGTTTTAAGCGGAACCACCCCGTATATATATGTTAGATAATCATGTAGTCTTATAATGATTAGTTTTGCAAGTCAAATATTGAATATTGTGTATGCTTAACAATGACACTTTCAAGACTATTTTCACAAGTTGATATAGTTTAAAAAAGTTGATGGAAAATCCAATTATACTGTACAAATGAGAGACTGTGTACAAAGAAAATACAAAGTATAAATGAATAATAATCAATTCATTAGCTACATTAATTTATATTTAACTTACCTTAGAACCTTTTCTGATTATACAATATTTGTTACGTTGTGGACCAATTTTAACTAGTATTGTCAAAAACATAAAAATTAAAATTGTTTTGTATCCATGGCGTGTAGTGACAACATTTACCAATTATTATTATCATCGTCGCCATCACCATCATATGATGATAATCCATTTCTTTATTTCTACACAATATAATCTTAATCTCACTAATCGCCGTCAATTCAAATTGATACTAATATCATGTTCGGATATCTCGAACCATCATGGCGCCATTATTAGAAATTTAGAATGAAAGATACATGAATGCAAGTTATCTTTCAAAAGAAAGCAACGTGTTATATATGATTATATGATTCGAAGCACAAGCCAAATGCAGAACACACCTGTTTACAACAGAAAGAAAAGGGGTAAAGTATGGTGAAGCACAAGCCAAATGCTGAAGTGGATCCATAACCTTAGTAGTTAGCTTATGTGGCATTCAACCCTTTGTCACATAAGACATGACAAATAGCTAGGCAACACCTTGGATCGGCTTGGATTCCGATAATTGACCGTTGGAAGGATCAAAAGCTAGATATGATATGCTAACATTAGGGGTCATGAAAACTAAAAATGTACTCCCTCCCATCTTAAATTGTTGCTACATAGTGGAAACACAAATATTAAGAAATGGGTAGGTGGGTGCGGGGCCCACATGTAATGAGTGGTAACAAGTGGGTTGGTAGGGGTATTTTAGTAATTAAAAGGTGGAAATGACAAAAAAATAAGGGTAAAGTTGAAAAAAATAGTGGGCTCCACAATCCTAAAACAGAAATGTAGCAAGTAAAAACAATTGGCCCAAAAGGAAAAATGTAGCAACTAATTAAAATAGGAGGGAGTAGTATTGAAAAAGATACAAAGGAATATATTCACTTTTTAATAAATGTGTCATATATTGTACTCGTATCGTATATTGATAGGTAGTGTAGGTTATTGAATTGATGCCTTTGGTCGTGGTGCATGTCTTTGCATGTTGGGATGACTGTCGTCAACTCGTAAGATATACTTAACAAACTTATTTGATGTTACGCGATCAAACTTAGTTGTAAAAACATTTGATAACAAATTCTAAATGGTATGAGAAATTTTCTTGATTTTCAAAGTTTTAAAGAAGATTCATTACTTCAAAACTTGTTTGTTTATGCATTGGATCGGAATAATAAAGAATTAACGTTGTGAATTAATAAGGTTTGAGTTCTCAAAATTAAAATACATCCCACGCTACCCTAATTACGACCATTGTATTGTTAATCAATCAATCAAAAATAATTGTACTAAATTGTCTCTCCACCCATGAGGAAAGTAATTCCTTAACAGGTAACTACTCTGATCCCTCCGTTTCTTTTTTAATGTTGCTCTATGTATTTTAGACAATTTCACAAAAAGTGTTACACTTTCTTTTTTGGGTAATTGTTTTTCTTTATCTCTCTCCGATCACGTGAGCCCCCTTATATTTTTTTTTGTATCTTTATCTTTCTCCACTTCAAAAAATGCCTGTAATGGTTGGGAGATAAAAGAAACGACAAGCAAGAGAAAAGCTACTATGGCTGAAGTTCTTTCTTTGGATCATCTTAATACCCTACACATCGATGTACGTAGGAAATCTTGCTTGTCTAGTTGAAGAGATTATCAATCGCCAACTTAGATTAAAAAAGTTTCACATACACGTAGGAGATAAATTTGACTGGCAGAGTACTTATGCCAAAAGCATGTGCTTCAATATAGCAGCTCACTTTGGAGTACCCAAGCCTTTCATGGACTGGCTGGAGAGCTTCCTACAAATGACAAAGCAACTTTCTGTAGTGAACTAGAAGAATCTCTCAAGTCTTGAAGAGTTACCGTTGGAGTGTTTTCAACCACTGAAGCACCTACACATTCAAAAGTGTCATTTTCAAACTTTTCTTTCATCTACATTGTTCGAAAGGTTTCAAGGTCTGCAAGAGCTCCAAATTTTTTCTTGCCTAAAACTGGATACTGTGTTTCTTTCCAGTAATATTGTTCCTAAAAGCAATGTGCTTCCCAGACTCACAAACATTCATGTCTGAGATGCCCCTTGTTTGACAGCTCTATGGAGAGGTGTAGCTCCATCTACAAGCTTTCAGAGCTTGAAACATGTGAAAATTGAGGAGTGTAAACTGGTAAAGATTCTCTTCCCCTTAGCTATTGCTAAAATGCTAAATCAGCTAAAATACTTGGAGATATCAAATTGCGATGTTATGGAAGCTGTAATTGCTTACATTGAAGATCATGAGATTCAGATGGGTACGCCGTCAGGTGAGCTGAATAATAACTGCACAGGGATAGAGTATACCCATACCATCTTTCCTCACCCATTAAAGCTACAACATTTGAAGAACATCAGAAGCCTTACTCAACCATGGTTCCTTCTTGTTTTGCCAACTTTGGAACATCTAACAGTGCTCTCATGTCCATGCCTCAAGCTTCCCATAGGGCTTTGGCATACATAAAGGAATTATCTAAGAATTTAGTTAGTTAATTCTATCTAAAATTGCAATGTTAACGGAAAACGATGGATTATAGTGTGTGTGTGGAGGGGGGGTGTGTGGATGTGTGTGCGGGTCAGTAGGTGGGGGTGAGTGTGTGTGTGTGTGTGATTGATGATTGAGTGCCTAATATTCAAACAAGCAATGAGGTTCACTTTGTTGGTGTGTGTGTGTGTGCGCGCGTAATTGTGATTATGATTGATGAGTGCCGACATGTTGTCAAATTTAAAGAGTATTTAAACAAGCAATGAGGTTCATTTCTTGGAATCCTCTCTCGATATCTTTTATCTAAACAATGGTGTGATGGATAAGCTTCTAATTTTGTCATTGCCTTGCAGCATGTGCATCAAATTTTCCAACAACTGCTTCTGATTATGGCCTGATTGTTCCAAATGGACGTTATGCAATCTCTACAAGTCACTGTGTACAGTGCAATTGTGGCCCAGGGAGCCGCAAGTAAGTAACTTAAACAACTTAAGATGATTTTCACCTTTCAAATTTATTTAGAGATACTGGTTTACTTGTTTGCTTGGTAGATTAAGCATGGTTGTGGTTATGTTTACAGTTTGTATTGTATGCCTATATCATTGGCGGTATCTTGCTCAAGCATGCAATGCCGTGGTAGCAACCTTATGCTTGGGAATTCTACTATTCAACAAACCAGTGCTGGTTGCAATGTTACTTCTTGTAATTACGATGTTTATTTAAATGGCACAATTCTAACTACGTATGTTTGTCTATAAGCTGCCATCTTTCTTGGTATTTAATATTTACGGTTGAAAGTTCTCTGGCTGAAATTCAAATGGCACAATTTGAACATGTTGTACACTCTAAAGTTTTGTTCTTCTAATTAGCACCAAGTATTTGCTCATTTGACAAATGAGCTACTAACTATTTGCTCATTTGCTAAATGAGCAAATAAGTGATTGCTTATTTCCCAAATGATCAAAGAAAGGTTTGCTTATTTTCCAAATGAGTAACTAATTATTTGCTCATTTGACAAATGAGCAAATTAATGTTTGCTCGTTTGACAAATGAGCAAATTAATGTTTGCTCGTTTCACAAATGAGCAAATTAATGTTTGCTCGTTTCACAAATGAGCAAAGAAATGTTTGCTGATTTAATGAATAATTAAAGAAATGTTTACTCACTTGACAAATGAGCAACAAACTATTTGCTCATTTTACAAATGAGTATTGAATTTTTGCTCATTTTACAAATGATTCTTGCTCATTTTGTCAAATTAATGCTCATTTGTGAGTGTGTTTGAATGTTTTAAATATGATAGCCTACTAGCTCAAGGGTAGAGCATTGTGCAAATGCATAAAAGAAGTGGGTTCGAATCCCACGTAGGTTCATTTATGTAATGTGGAAACACAAGTTTGTATGAGAGTTTAATTGTAACAAAGTTTATATAGTTATAAATCATTTCAAACCATTTTATTCCTCATATAATTTAGTACGAATTTAATTTTATTTTAATTAATTTTGTTTATAAGGATAACCTATGTAGGAATTGAACCTACATCCCCTATGCATTTGCGTAGTGCTCTACCAATTGAGCTAATAGGTTTATCATATGTTTTAAATCATTTTCTATGTTATAAATTTTTAATCAGCTCATTTGATAAATCAACAAATAATTGTTTGCTCATTTGATAAATGAGCAAAGAAATACTTGTTGATTTAATAATGATTAAGGAAATGTTTGCTCATTTGACAAATGAGCAATTAACTTACTTGCTCATTTGTCTAACTAAGTTTTTGCTCATTTTTTAAATTAGCAACTAAGTATTTTCTCATTTGACAAATGAGCAACTAATTATTTGCTCATTTGACTAATGAGCAACTAACTATTTGCTCATTCGCTAAATGAGTAAAAAATTGATTGCTCATTTTCCAAATGATCAAAAAATTGATAGCTCATTTCCCAAATGATTAAACAAAATGTTTGCTTATTTTACAAATGAGTAACTAATTATTTGCTTATTTGACAAATTAGCAACTAATCATTTGCTCATTTGACAAATGAGAAATTAAGTTTTTACTCATTTGTTAAATTAGCAACTAATTATTTGCTCATTTGACAAATGAACAACTAACTATTTGCTCATTTGCTAAATTCAGGTTGTGATTTATATTAACAACGCAAAATCAAAGCTACTTGTTATCCCAAGAGAACATTTTGACTGAATTACCAATTCCACCTAAAGAAGCTCCATTGTTATCATTAATCTAACGTTTTTTTTTTAATTATTTATTTATTTATTTTTTATTTGTTTTTGTAACCACACCCACATTGAATCCATATATAACATACATGAAAGGGGGCAAAAAGATGTGATGAAACAAATCACACAAATACTGCAGGAAACTGCAGGCAGGACAATACATAATTACCCCAAAAAAGAAAAAAAAAAGAAAAAGAAGAAGACATGTGGGCAAGATCACAAAAGACATTGTCTGATGAATAGCAAAACCATTCCAGAGCACACCATTTTGTAACTAATGGCCTAAGCAGAAATTGAGTGTACAAAAGGTATTCAAACATCTGTATCTCCCTATAACATATGTCATCCTACATTCCTACGCCCCCTACGTATATAGCTTGGATGTGCGTGCGGCATACACACTTTCAACAATCAATCAATATTTCAAGTGAACTAATTCTTGTCATAAAGCATCTACATATTAGTGCAAAAAGGCAATCCAAACACCCACATTCCGTGAGATATTTTTTCAAATAAAGTGTAAATATTTTAGCAATATTTTCTCTAGCAAGTCAGTAAAACTATGTACATTTAAACCTCCCCAGACCTTGACCCAAGGCTGGATGACCTGAAATCCTGGATCTGTACCAAGTGGTGGTGGTTATTCTCTAGAGAGCAGAGTGCTACAAGGCATTGATGTTTCAGTAGTGATATGCTAAGCAGTTTGCATCAAGAATTTATTTCTTCAAGATATTACTAGACTCTAGAGCAATACAATAATATCCCTAGTAACCATAATGTCTCTCTTTTTCAAGGTTAGTCATCATCAGTAATGTTATTACAGTTAAAACCAGGAAAATTTCAGTCGGGTCAGGTTTGGGTTGCTCCATCAAATTTCCGGGTTTGAATTACTATTATGTACCAACATATAGCGAGCTTTCGTGATCTCCACTTAACTTAGTCTGAATCCACAAAAAGGCTTATACAAAAGGTGCACTGCAAGCTTATGTTAGTCGAACCCTTTTCTTTTTTGCTTAGTATTTTATGAATCACACTTCAATCCAATTATTTCCTTCATGCATAACTGCTCCAAAGAATAAAGCATTATTAACATATGCTTGCAAAGACTTCCAGACTATAAGAGAACAATATCTAGGCTGTCTGGTCAATTTCCTAGTCATATGTTCAAGAAATACCTCAATTAACTTACTGAACTTTGTATCTCTTAATCAAACCTTAGAATGTACATATGAATTTCAGCATTGGACTAAAATTCTAGTAACAATTATTGATACTAAGCCTCTTTGCTTATCTAATTTCTCCCAACAATCAGATAAACAAGCGATAATTACTCTCTAACAACAAACAAACTACATATAAGTTATATTATGAGCATATAATACTTTTACTTGAGTAATATCATTCAAAAGCAGATGTTCTGGACAATGTTTCAGTATCAATAAAAGAAAATTCCCATTGATTATGAACATCACAACACCAGTAATTCGAATGGTCTATCACTCAATCATGCACAAGAGGACACATTTAAATAGCAAAAAATTCAAGAATAATAAAAGCAGCAGATAATTCACCTGCAATGTGAAAAGCCTATTATCAATCTAAACTTCTTTTGTCAAGAAATCCGCCCCAACTGTGGCTTTGTATTGATTACTAAACTTATGATTCACAAATCTGATCACAAACATTAAGGCTAAACCATATCATACAATATAAACATTATCTCCAGAAAAAAAATTATTTCAATCAATCAAATCAAAACAAAAATGATGAAAAGGATACTGATTCATCAACGAAGTTTTTCCAACACTGCAAATCAAATCAAACAAAAATTACCCAACAAAAAAAAAATCAAAGATCACAACAATAATGGATAACAAAAAATCAGATTATGAAATCGCACAGGAAGTCGAAAAAAAATTAAACAGGAAACGCACAGGAAATCGAACAAAAATCAGTAATTTTTTTTTATCAAATTGAAGCTAAAAATCGATATGATGCAATTAAACATGCAATTCAATGATTAATGTAATTCGAAAATTAACATGTAATTCGATAATTTTAATGAAAATTTTGAATCAAAAAAAAAAATTCGATAATCATCACAACATGAAATTCAATAACTTCAACAAAAATTCAAGAAGCTAAGAAGAGGAGAGAGAAATTGAAGGAATGAACATACCTCTATAATTGACGGAATTTCTGTACTTATGAACAAGCTAAGAAGTGAAGAGAGAAATTTTCAAGGTTGAGCCATTGAATTAGACGCCATTGATGAAGTCAATTTTAAGGAGAGAGAAGTCAGTTTTAAGGAGGTTTATGTAATTAATTTCAGCTGTTGGATTTAATATAATTTAATGGCTGAGATTTGTTCTCACATAAGGGATATGGTCTCACCCTATATATATATATATATATATATATATATATATATATATATATATATATATATATATATATATATATATATATATATATATATATATATATATATATATATATATATATATATATATATATATGAGGGATCCTGTAAGAACCCTAGTTATATAGGAACCAATCTCAGCCGTAGGATTAAGTTACTTTGGATGGTTAAGATTAAAACACATATCCTCCCTCAAACCCTTTACCATTCGTCCAAAATTTTCTCTCTCCTCTAACTTTCTCTCTCTTCGTGTTCATAACTTTCTCTCTCCTTAAACCCCCAAAAATCTCCATAGAAATTGCAATTTGAAGGATTTTCAAATTAGGTATGTTTTTTTTTTTACCAATTTTGTTCAAATTATCATGAAATTAGCATGATGTTTAAGTAGATTTTGCAATTTTTTGATTTGATTTTTGCGATTTTATGTTTTCGATTTTTGTGATTTGAATTTTGCGATTTTTCTGTTTTGATTTTCATAAATTTTGCATGAGTTCGATTTTTAGGATTTGATTTTAATGAATTTCGCATGAGTTCGATTTTTTTTAGCTCAATTTTTGCAATTTTAGGGTTGCAATTTTCAGCGGATTTATGGTTCGATTTTAGGGTTCCAATTTAAGAGATTTAGTGTTCGAATTTCAACAATATTAGGTAATTTCTGCACTACTATTGATTAATTATTGATTTTTATATTGGTGCGGTGGTGCTCTGGTGGACTGAAATGGTGGTCTGGCGGTGGTTTAATTGTTGTTTTGGGGTACGTGGATTGGTGGAAGTGGGCTGGTGCGTGTTGCAGGGGTGGTAGAAGTAGGGGAAGTGCTGATAGGGTTCTTATGGTTGGATTTTTGTGCGATTTTTTGGGCTAATGTGCGTTTTTTATTTATTTATTGTTGTGGTGTCATTGTTGTGTGGGTACTACTGTTGTTCTGCGGCTACTATGGTGGTGTGAATTTGGTGTTGGTTGTTGGTTATGATTGATGGCAAAGGAATGAGAAGGTTGGTGATGTTGGCAGAGGTGGAGGGTTTTGTGTGAGGGAGCAGCAGGGGGTAGGCTGAATTGGGGTGGCTGTGAATGAGGGGTGTGGATTGGAGATGCGGTGTAGGATAAGAGAGGGAGTGGTGAAGGTTAAGTGGCTAAGCAGCAGGGGAGAACATAGAAAAAAAATTTAGAGCACAGGTTTAGAACATAAGATAAATTTAGATCATAGGAAAATATTTAAAGCACATATTTAGAACATAGGAAAAAAATTTGGAACATAGGCAAAAGAGAAAAAAATTTAGCACATAGGTAAAGAATATTTAGAGCATAGGTAGAAAAAATTTAGAACATAGGAAAAAAAAAACTTTAGAACATAAGTAGACTAAATTTAGAACATAGGAAAAAAAAAATTTAGAATATAGGTAAAAGAATATTTAGAACATAGGAAAAAAAATCTTTACAACATAGGTAGAAAAAATTTAGAACATAGGAAAAAAAAATTTAGAACATAAGTAGACTAAATTTCGAACATAGGAAAAAAAAAAAAATTAGATCATAGGTAAAAGAATATTTAGAACACTAAAAAAAAAATTTAGAACATAAGTAGTAAAAATTTAGAACATAGGAAAAAAAAAACTTTAGAGCATAAGTAGATTGAATTTAGAACATAGGCAAAAGAATTTAGAACATAGGTAAAAGAATATTTAGAACATAGGAAAAAAAACTTTAGAACATAGGTATAAGAATATTTAGAACATAAAAAAAAAAATAAAAAAAAAATAAAACTTTAGAACATAGGTAGTAAAAATTTAGAAGATAGGAAAAAAAGAACTTTAGAATATAAGTAGACTGAATTTAGAACATAGGTAAAAGAATATTTAGAGCATAGGAAAAAAAAAAACTTTAGAACATAGGTAGAAAAAATTTAGAACATAGGAAAAAAAAACTTTAGAACATAAGTAGACTAAATTTAGAACATAGGAAAAAATAATTAGAACATAAGTAGACTAAATTTAGAACATAGGAAAAAATAATTAGAACATAAGTAGACTAAATTTAGAACATAGAAAAAAAAAATTAGAACATAAGTAGACTTAGATGTAATTTTTTTCAGGTATAATTTTTTTCGGAAAAACCTTAGATTTAGATGTACTGCAGTTTTATGGTTCGAATTCCAGCAAATTTTTTCGAATTTAGGTTGAAAGCTTTAGCGATTTTATACCTGCGATTTTTGAGGTTCGAATCTCCGTGATTTTTTCGAAATTTCAGTGCTTTTTTTTTCGAATTTAGGTTTAGATTTGTAGCGATTTTATACTGCAATTTTGTTTCGATTTTTTTTCGAATTTTCAGTAACTTCTTTTCAAATTTTCATCTATTTTAGGTATTTTTTCTCCCTATTTTTTTTAATATTGCTAATTTTTTGGTTTCTTGAAATTGCAGCAACATACAATGCTAAAATGAAGAAAAATCAGAAGTTTCGGGAACAATTTCGTAATATTTATGGTTTATGTTCTAAATTATATCTATGTTCTAAACAACAATTTAGGTGTAGTATGTTCTAAAAGTGTATGATTTTTGTTTCTTTGTTTGAATTTCTGCCACCTTATTATAGATGTTAAATTTAGTTAAGATTTCCACTTAAATTATTTAGGAGCCATATATTAAAAAATCAGCAAAAACCTAAGGAATCGTATATATCATATGATCATATAATGAAATTTGTCGTAAATATTATGTCTATCTGGATTTAGTTGTCATACTACAAAAGAAGTTAGAACATTGAAATATTTAGAACATAGGAAAAATTTAGAACATAGGACAAAATTTAGAACATATGAAAAAATTTAGAATATAGGAAAAAAAAATTAGAGCATTGATTTCTCTTGAGTTTTTAAATTATTGTCTCATGTTATTTATAATAGTGCCTATTGACTTGAATTTAGAAAAAGTTAGAACATAGTAAAAAAATTTACATGCTTATGTTCTAAACTACATCGTTATGTTCTAAATTGGAATTAATGGTTTTTTTTTTCAGCATTGTTGTTTTATGCAATCATGTTCTATTATTTAATTTTACCTTTTTTCCATCATAACCTCACTTTGATTCTTCTTTTGTTTATAATCATTTGCAGATCAGAAAATTTGGAAGAAACATCTATTATAAAGGAACTTTTAGAAGATCTTTGTTATACAAGAAAAAGGTAATTAATAATCTATTACTAAAGTATGTTCTGAACAATGTTTCATATGTTCCAAATTTAATATTCTGTATTTTACTGAACAACTCCTATGTTCTAAAGTTTGCCCTTTATGTTTTAAAGTTTTCCCTTATGTTTTAAAGTTTACCCTTATGTTCTAAAGTTTACCCTATATGTTCGAAAGTTTATGCTATTTGTTCAAAAGTTTATGCTAGACATTCTAATGTGTATCCATTATAGTATATGTTCATCTTATCCATTTATATTTGCACTCTATTTAATTTTAGTTATATTCTAATTATTTATGATTGTTTTTAAGGGAAAGTTGAAAACGTTGAAGTGGATGTAATCGACAAATCGGAATTTGAGAAGCATATTGCAAGTAAAAGTGTTGCTAAAAGACATAGCAAACTTCCAACAAGGCTTCAACCACCTCGAAAATTGCAAAAAAAGGAAGAAAGAGAAAAAGATCAAGAAGAAGAAGAGGATAATAATGGTGAGGATGATGATGAGAATAATGATAGTGAAGATGATGGTGAGGATGATAATAAGGGTGATGTTTAGAACATAAGGAATATATGTTTAGAACATCAAAACATGATGGATAATTGTTTAGGAACACAAAGCATAATGTTTAGAATATAAGAACATATGTTTAAAAAATTAAGATGTAAAAAGTCAAATATTAGTTAGATTATGAAAGAAATCTACATTTAGAAACATCACCTATTTGTTTTGAATGTGGTATCAAAAGAAACCATATCACCAAAAAGTGCATAATTTTTTCGACAAATAGGATCAGCCCATAAAGCTCTACAAAGTCTATCTTTTTCATCAACATCATAAGGAAAAAAATGCACTCCAGAGCAATTTCTTATTTTGAAAATTATCCACAAACATTTGGGTATCTGATCTATCAATATAAGCCTTCAAATCTCTATTTGTTTAGATGCACCAACATTATCATGTGATCCAGCTAATTCTTTCATCATAGTATAAGACCTCACAGGACCAACATTTACCGATTTACAAAAAAAAAATCAAAATTACTATGATTAAGGATCAACTTTAGAACATAGTAAATCATAACAAAGAAAACATTATTTAGCACATAAAAATAAATCACCTTTGAATTATCAACAATCAACTTTTATGCATAATATGCATTTTTCTATTATCCTTTGGAAATTTTGCACAACTTGGAATATATAAAGAATGATTATGTTGTTTTTTGAAATGAGTTACAAAATACTTTCTGGCATCATATCTCATACATATGTGAGCATTGCATCCTACATGAGTGACTAAATGTTTCCTAGTAATACGAACTTTTCCTTCTTCATCAACTGTTTGTTGAGCAATAGGTTTTCTTATTGCCCTGAAACCTTCCTTATTGCAAACTCCATATTGAAAAGCAATTACATCTTTGTTATTCTTCTTCCTTTTAGTAGTAGATTTCCTAGCTAGAAGTAAACCCAGCGACATTTGCATATGCTTTATAAAAACTAAGACCCTCTTCGGGATCTTTAAATATCATCCCCAGACTGGGTTTTAACTCCTCGGGAATACTTGGAATCCATTCCTTAGTGGTACCACCAAGGCTAAATGATCCAACAACCTCAGTAGTACGATAAATAACACCAACTGCATTAGAACATGAAAGTAAACATTAGAACATAAAAAGTAAAATTAAAAACTAGAAGGTAAACTTTAGAACATATAACGAAAGTTATAGAATATGAAGAAAACATTAGAACATAAAAATAAACTTTAAAATATAAAGAGAAAAATACATAGAAAACTTTAGAACATACAGAGAAAACTTTAGAACATTAAGGATAAATTTTAAAACATAGTAAATCAGGGACATACTTATAACATGTTGCTTTAGAACATGGTGAATTACTTTATAACATACATAATAAAATTTAGAATAAAGTGAAAAAATTAAAACTAGAAGGTAAAATTTAGAACATACAATGAAAGTAAACATTAGAACATAAAAAGTAAAATTTAAAACTAGAAGGCTAACTTTAGAACATACAATGAAAGGTTTAGAATATAAAGAAAACAGAACGTACAAATAAACTTTAAAAAATAAAGAGAGAGATACATAGAAAACTTTAGAACATACAGAGAAAACTTCATAACATTACTGATAAACTTTAGAACATAGTAAAGAAACTTTAGAACAAGTAAGTAAAGTTTAGAACATGTAAGTAAATTGAAATTAAAGCATTAAAAACAATAAAATTACATGAATGAGTAACAGCGGAAGAAGGATAATTAGGTTCAACATTATCTAAATCCATGAATGTGCAAAAACCTAATTTCAAAAACACAAATTGTAGCAAAAAAGCAACCTGAAATTAAAATCCAATAAAATTCAAAATCTGGAAAAAAAGATAAAATCGAAGACGAAATTGAAAAACTCAAGCAAAGAGAAAAAAACAGAAAAATCTGGAAGAGAAAATCGAAGACGAAAGGGAAAACTAGAAGATGAAATTGATGAAATTAGGGAAAAAAAACTCAAGCATATATGTATCCAACTTAATCAATCTATCCTCATCCTCTTCATCTTTCTAAAATCGTGTGTAAAAGGAAATGAAACTTTACATGGTGACAAAGGGAGTACAAAAAAAGCTATGAAATTAGGGAGATATATTACATCACACAGCAGTAGCGGCAGCAAAAAGTGTTTTTATAAGTGTACATTATAATAAATTGCTGTCGACTCAGGCTATGGCCAACTCAGGGTATGGCAGAAATGCTGTAACTCAATTGTAGTTGTACATGTAAAATGCTCAGAACACAGAAGCAAACAAGCAGTAATCAATAAAAAGCAAGACAAAACAGTGATGAAATTAATTTAACATTACTGTCAGTAGATGAAATTCAGAACAAGAAATAACAGCAAACTGTTGTTACACTAAATCATCAAGCTGACGGAGTCACAGGGCAACTCTCCTTTGGCAAGAGATAACAATTTAACAAGGCCAGGCCATTGCTTCATCACATGCCAAGGAAGATTCACCCTATGACTAATTCGCTTGCTTTATGTAATGACAACTCAGAAAAATGCATGCCTACACTTCCAATTTTGTGAGTCGATTGCCTTTCACGAGTTTTACCTGAGAAGGAGCTATCTGTATATATAGGGGTGCTTTGTTATCTTAAACATGGAGTTTAACTATAGGAAAATTGGCATATCCTTGAAATATATGGAGTTAAATTTCATATTTCTAACTTTTCTGCAATTTATGTTGACTCTTGCTATCATATCTGTAGCAAAAAACAAGAATCTGTCTCTAACTTTTATCATGAGTTATGCTTCTTCAGGATAGATTGATAAAGAAAATGGCAAAGCAAAGAGATGCTCTTTTGTGTGGGAATAACTGTAATATTATGGGCATATCCGCATATGCATGGTTTATACCAAGTATTTCTACAAAATGGGGAGTGTGAACACCAACTAACCTATGTAACATCTGTTATCCAATCCCGTCTATATAACATTCCTTAGTGTGTCTATACATTCTTAATGTAAATGTGCAAATTAATAAATTACGCACATTTAGTAAGCAAAAGGGGAAATGCTGATCATTGCACTCATATTCACAAATCACTACTTGAAAATTGAAAAATAGTGGATACTTATCAAATAAAAAAAAGCAGAGAATGAAATGTATAATTCACTCCAACAATTTAGTGCACATAAAAGTCTCTTCTCAAACTACATTGCTACGTGCCTACTTTACTTACCTTTTTGGATAAAGAATGTTGATTTGATCCTATCAATTAGCCCATGCTTGAGCTAATTTGGTTGAAACAAAAAGAGATGGGAAGGTGATACATTACTACTAAAATGGGAGCAAAGCTACACATACACGTAGTGTATTAAGATACATGTATGAAGAACCTTGGAGAGCACGTTAGATAAGTTATCAATCCATGGGACAATTACTCATGTATGACTTGAGAGTTTTTGTCCCACATTGAAAATAAGAGAGAACACCACCAATATAGCCAAGTGAGCTTTGACATTGCCAATAAAATACTAACTTCTACTTATGGATTATGTAATTCGTAGATTTCACCTTCCCTATAAATCATGTGTATACAAGCGCTATCATTGGATCCAAAATTCCAGACCACTTATTTGGAGGTATCAACAATGAAGAAACTTTGTAATCCACTAAATTGATAAATTGATATGTGCAAAAGTAATATATCTTACGCTTTTCCTTAAATTCTTTCTATTTAGACAGTAATTATCTCACACACAAAAAAAAAATGTCAAAATAGAAAGAAAATTTAAGTAATGAATTGGCATCAAGTATAAGAGTAAATATAACAAGAAATCTATTATAGTCGATCGATTTGCCAATATAAGCCAACTTTTATTAGAAGCCTACTAAATTCGAATTCAGAAATTGCTACAAAGAACAACAATTTAGTTGTTAAGTAAACACGCGATTGAGTGTGGGAGCTAATCGTACTTCGGCTTGTGCTAATCGTTGATTAACTATTGGTAATCGAGAAAAGAAGTAATCATCTGCAGTAAGTGAATAGAATATAGGTCAAATAAGATAGTAGAACATAAGTTCCTTTAGTTTCACTAGACCAATGCTGAATGGTTTACCTTCTAGCGTTGAGTCTTCATCAACATCTTTGTATGGCCAATTACAAGCTGCCTTTATACTTTCTGACGCATATCTGTGACAACAAATAAATGTGTTAATTTACTTCTTTTGTTTTCTGACACATACGTATGCCATTATTCATTGTCTAGTTAGTAAATAAGAGTGGATTTTATTCACATGATTTTGACTTATAATCGTAAGAATATATCTGACCTTACATGAACTTCTTAAACCTTCTCAAAACTTAGTTTAATTGTAATTGAACTTGGGTAACTCTTATCAGCCCTTGTCAAAACCTTTTTTTCCCTGAACTTAACCAAACAGAACTTATTTTCTTAAAATAACTGAAAATAAGATGAACAAAACAAGACCTAAAAATTCAAGCACGTGGGACGGTGTGAAGATTGAGTTTAGCTCTCTACCCGCTCAAATATTGGAATATTAAATATATGAAATCGGAGTCTACTAAATTAAGGTTAACTTCCTAAATACGTTAATCAAAATAGATTATTGCATTATTGAAATTATTCAAAGAGTGATTCTAATAGAAATTTTATATTGTAATATAGTAAATGTGATCGATCCAATAAAGTTGAAGAACATACATGTTTGGACATGTAGGTTTGTCATGATCGCAGTTTTCCCACTCTGGAACTTAATCTGCCCATTCATTCTAAATTGCAGAATTCAAATCAAATGGTTAGAGTAAATAAGTCTTATACTACTTGAAAGATTAGCATAAACCTCAAGATTATAAATAAGTCTAACAAAAAAATAGAAAAAATAATAATATTGTGATGTTATGCTGGATTGCAGCAACTAGGTCATCCACATTTGTATTGTACGAGTTTTTTTCTTCTGTTTCAATAATGTTGTCATCCCAAACCTAAATTCAATTACAATTATAGTTTGTCTCAGTTTCAATAGTACTTTTTGCCTTGAATTTCTTTGAAAGTGCAGGACCCTAAAACATTAGAAATATCATACCAAAGACAATGAAGTAACGAAATAACTTACATGATGGAGATTAGTCTTCCTTGTGTACCAGTGCACATCTATTGTGTTTCCTCCCTTGTGCGAAACATGACTCACATGTAGTGGTTGACGTGACATATATTAATCACGTTAATATTGTTACTCGTATATGCCATGCATGGTAAAATTAATACTATACTCCGAATTGGATATACTGCCTAGATAATGAATTTGATAGCAATAAATTAAGAATTTTAAGTATTCTTCACTTCAAAATTTTTATATTTTCCAACAAACAACGTATGCGAACTTTGGAAATTTTTTGTGGAAAAAAAATAGAGCAAAAATTATAGTACAAGTATTCTAGATTGTAAAAGGTTGTATCTAGGGGTAACAAATTTTATATATGAAGAAAAAATAATTATTAGGAGAAAATCATTCATGAATGTCATGAGACTCTTAAATAATTCATAATTTCATATATGAGGCATAAATTACTATACATCGCAATGGTTCATAAAAGTGATGTGACCTATTTTTGTAGGTTGATAGTAATTTTTTTATTCTTAAGAGACAAATAATTAATATGGTGGAGTATATACCCTTGTTGATTGTCTCCACACATGCAAATATATGTCATGATTCATGTGCTCAAGTGGTACGAAAAATGAACCCCTAGGAAGAAGGGCAACCCAAACCTACATTCCTACGCCATTAAGGGTCTGTTTATATTAGCCAATGCAAGTTTTCAACTATGTCTACTTTTATGTTTGAAAAATGTTTTTAGAGAAATTATTTACTTCGTATGAAAGTAATTTCTAAGAAACAAAAACTTTTTAGTTTAAAAAAATTAAACTAATTTCAACCTACTATACCATTCAATAAAGTCATTAACTTCAAATACACATAACTAATTACACGAAAATTAATATTAATTCGAAGTATATATGTATTTCTACCAAGTAAGGTTTGACCTAGTGGTAAGGGTTCAATCTCATGACTTAAACAGTTATGAGATCAACTTCCATTGGGAGCTCTTTGGGGGTGAAGTTTTTCTTATCCTTCGCTTTTAGTACTCTCAATGAATCTAACCAATAAAGTTGAATTGTCTTGACTTGTAAAAGGTGCTGGTTTAATAATGTCTTCTCCTTACCGTAAAACAAAATTAAAGTTACGTTTCTAAAGTCTAGAAATTGTTTCAAGAGCTTGGTCATACACTATCTAATTCTTTGTACTTAAGTTGTACAATACTATACGTTACCCAAATTGGCATATCTTTTGTGGCCTTTGGAGGGTGAGAAAATTGATCATTTTGTAGTTGTGGTGAGTGGTGACATAATGTGAATTAGGAAAGCGTGAAAGTTTGAATTTTAGTATTTGTTGCACACTTTTGATTAAGATATATATGATCTACCTGTTACTTGAGCACTGAAAAGTGTTTACCACAAGAAAGATTTGTCATTTTTTATTCTAAACAACTTGGATGATTGAAATGCTAATAATACCCTTCCTTTACAAAAAATTAATAAATAATAAAATTGTCATTTTTATTCTAAATAATTCTTAGGACCTAATTAAATACCTGGTGAATATCTCCAATAAAACGAGATAGGAAAATAATTGCTTCTGTGAAGTTATCTGTCAAATAAAATTGAAAAAAAAAAAACATTAGTGTTTTTTTAAGGGAAGGAAAAACGTTAGTTTGAATCCAATAATTAGTGATTATAGAGTTGATACAATAATTGAATCGATCACATAATTTTAATAAGCATATATCATAAAGAATGCGGAAAAGTTTTATTACGTATTATTTTGCATTATTAGCTAACGAAATAGAAGCTCTTATTAAAGAGAGGAAACTAAAGGCATAAATGGCAAGGGATTAACTTGTAGTGGGAACAATAGTGCATGTATGATGTATCAATTAATTAGAGTAGCTAGGACAATACATGTGGATTTGTAAGGAAATTTGTTTTTAATGATAATATGACAAGATTTAAATTTAGTTATTCTTTCAAAAACAAAAATTAAAAAAAAAATTTAAATTTTGTGAGTGAATGATATCATAATAGTTAATATATATACTCTATAAATCATAAATAATAAAGTTAAATGAACTCGACCAACTCGTAAGAATAAGCTAGAGTGAGTCTTACATTGATGGGATGAAGCAACAAAACTGTTAACCGATTCAATTTGATAATGTTTATCCTTATAGATACATGTAAAAATGCGGTAAAGTTTATTCAAATTAATACATCAAATCAGATAAGAAAAATTCAAATCAAATTAGAAAAATAATCAGACCAAACCAAACCTTATTAAAATCAGTCCAAATACCTTATTTTAGATGAAGAGACTAAGTTCTATATAAAGATATATTTTCTAGAATCCTACAAGCAATAATACAATAGTAGGATTTGCACATAATAAATGATAAATAATACGGAGTAAAGCTATAAGCCTATAATTTCTAAAATCCTACAAGCAATAATAATAGGGATTTGTTAAACATCGCCCGCAAATTACCATATAAAGCCCACAAATATGACTTGGTGTGACTTTATTGCCCTTTTCCTTTAAAAAAAAAACACTCTCTACTTCTCTCTAAAAAAATCAGAAAATCTACCTCTCTTAAAAAAATTAATTACGACAATGTCGAGGCGTCAAGGGAAAGAGGTGGCGGCGGCGACGGCGGAGGAAAGGCGGCGACCTGGTGGCAAGGTAATTATTTAATTATTTTTTTTTAAGAAAAAAAAATAAAAAAAAGAAGACGGTGGCGCGTGGTGGGGCGTCAGGTCCGGCCACCAAAGCCGGTGGGGTGGCGTCTGGCTTGGAAGCCCAGCCACCGGCGCAGGCGTCCAAACCAGAAGCCAGCCCATTGGCTGTGGCGTCCAGATCTGGCGCTTGTGCCAATGGGTGGGCGTCCAGTTCAGGCGCCTGCCCACTGGCTACGGCTGCCGGAGCTGGCGCCACCGCCAGTGGGTGGGCGTCTTGGCCAGGCGCCCGCCCCTTTTTTATTTTTTTTTTATTTTATTTTGCAAAATCAGAACTTTAGTTTTATTTAAAATAATTTTGTTTTATGTCTAATTTTTTTTTTGTTAATGTGTTTTATTTTTTTTTAAATATTTATCAACTTTATGTGCTTTTTTTATAAATCGTGTATATTTTATTTTTATAAAATCAGATTTTTTTTTTGTGTTTATGTTTTATTTTTTTTATGTTTGGTGTTTAAACATTTTTTATGCCTTAATTGATGTAGTATGTGGAAATTGTTTGTGTTAATGTGTAATTGTTTTTTTATTTAAAATGTGTAATACATTAGGGTATTATGTGTGTATTTGTGTATGTGTAATATATATTTTTTTTATGTTTCATTATTTGAAATAATTTTTATTTCTTTTGGAAATCATAAATTTTGTTATATATTAGGGTATTATGTGTGTATTTGTGTATGCCGTATAATATTTTTCTATGTTTAATTAGTTGAAATAATTTGAAATTTTTGTTTTGTGTCCTATTTAGTTATTATGTCTTTGATTTTTATAATCTTTATTAATTTTATGTTTATAAACATGACGATATGCCCGATGAAGGCGGTCCGACCTGCATCGTCGAGGGACTACGTCGTGCGATGGCCAGATATCATGACTGGGATGTGGGACCAGTTTCCGATGGTGGCCCGCTTATGGACTACGGAGTTGCAACGGCCGCCCTCTAGGGTTCCTCCCATGTGTGACCACTACTACATGGAATGGTTCAACCGGTATTCGCACCCGAGGTTGATCGCAGATCTCGACCACAGCGATGATGATTATGTGCCACCGCCTACTGCCATGGAAGCGGTATGTCTCATAAAATATTTATCGTTGTTTTTTAATTAAGTTTTATATGTGGTTATTGTATTTCATCTTTTATTTTTTGTTGTATGCAGTGGATGGGAAAGGTAATGCAGGACGTACAGAAACTCTCTCTGGAGAAGGACAACATGAGTGCAACAGTGAGAGCTGCTGTTGATAGTCTGGAACAGACCCTTGCGCATTGGGAGTCGGCGTCGAGGAGGGATTACTGATGGTTTTGTCATTTTATTTACAGAGTACTTTAAATATTATCGTTTTAATTTATTAAATTGGACATTATGTTTTAAGTTTGTAACATTTTAGATTGTTCTTTTAGCTTTCAACTTTGACATATTATCATTGCTGTTTTTAAATTTTGACATAACCGTTCGTGGATCCGCGCAACATACCCATGCAACATATAGAATGCAGTAAGCAATACAATATAAAAAATTAATGTTCTCATTAAAAGAGCAACGTACAAATAAGGTTACATAGGAATAATGTAAACATGAAAAACTAAAATGCAGCTAGGGTGTTCCATTCGTGGATCCGGTCATGATATAGCGCATCCCAACCCTCTACACTGGCTATGCGAATGGTGTACCACCGAGGTATAATCGGTGTCACTGGAAAATCGGATGACATGTCTAGTCGGATGAAATGTCTGTATGACGACCCAAGACACGCAATAGCTACCTCTCTGACCGGTGTGGTGATAGTCTCTAGAGAGTTCCTGATGCCGTTCTTCTGAGTTTCAATTGACTTGTTAAGTCTATCGAACAGTGTATCCAAAGCAGCGGTCGATGAATCAATCCAGTCCTTGGTAGCTCTATGAGCGCTCTCAACTCTACATGTTGTAGTGTTCCCGAAATGAAGTACCTGGTTTGTCCAATATTTGACAAACTTTTCCCTGTGAGGGACCCATTGCTGCATCACATAGTCCACCAGTGCCGGACACCACTGGTACGAATCCCTGAAGTTAGCAGCCAATTCTCGCTCGTACGCTTCCTCTGTGGTAGCCTGTAGGATCTTCCGCCACTTACCATTCACCAATTTCTCTGCCATTTCCAAATTCTTGTTGAAAAGGTTGTAGGCTTTCACTTTCACGCAGTTGTTGATGTGCCATGTGCACAATAAGTGCTTCGATTCTGGAAACAGCTCTGCTATGGGGGCAAAGAGACCTCCCTCACAGTCGCTGACGATGGCTGCTGGAGGAACATTAGGCCCGATGTAGTTTCTCAGCTTCTCCAAGACCCAATAATAACATGGAGCCGTCTCATCCTTGATGATTGCATGACCAATCAGAAAGTTCTGGTTCGTTGGAGTCATCCCCATGATCTCAACCAGTGGGAACTTGTACTTGTTTGTCTTGTACATTGAGTCGATCAAAATCACAAATGGCCAAGACTTGATCATATCAGCACAATCAGGATGCACAAGGAAAAGATGAGTCACCTCCGCTGTATCTTCATCAGAATCAAACCAGAACAGGTAACCACGTGATTGTGCCTGGTGTAGCAGCTGCTGTATAGGGTTCCCTCCCTGTGACCGTTCAAACCTGAGTTGCTGTCTGACGTTGTAGATGTGTCTTCGGTTTAGATGGTCTTCTGGAAATTTCTCTAACACAGATGCTAATATTTTAGCAGGCTTGACTTGAGCATCACTCATTTCTTTCACAACTAGTTTCGCAGCAGGACTTAAGCCGCTCAGCTGTCGATGACCCTCTTCATATACTATCATCTCATGGTTGTGATACCCCCATTTAGAGTAACCAATCACTTCCCAACCGTCACGACTCCGTAGTTGTCGGACCTTTACTCTGAACTCACACCCACAACCTTTCCGCTTTGTATCAAACCTAGTGGCTGTACGAAAATCTCTTTCTTCTCTTTTGCGATAACGGTCACATCTCAAAATGCGATCCATTCTACCATCCTGTTGAGATTTATGAGTTACTACTACCAAGAAAAATCCAGCTGCAATTGCAACCTGTTTTGCCCAATCAATCGCTTGTTGAGCTTCTTTGAATGGACCATCATGTCCAAATATCCCACTGTAATCATTTCCGTCTCCACCATAATCCTGCATCAATTATATATTATAATAAATACATTTAACGCATAATACATTTAATTTCTATATTTACACAGAATTAACAAAAAAAAAACATAATTATGTATAATATTATTCATACACATACACATACAAATTTTAAACACAATCATTTATAAAAGTCACATAAACAATTAAATATTTTGGTATACATTAACACAAATCTACTCACTACATACATAAACACATTAAATAATTACACATAATTTAAAAAAAACACCGTTTTGAATTTTCAATTTGAAATAAATTAAAAACAAAAAAAAAACCATTTCCAATTTTTTTTTAATACAATTTCGAATTGTCAAACTTAATTTTAAAAAAAAAACCTTTCTCAACAATCAAACTTAATTTTTAAAAAAACCCAATTCGAATTTTCAAACTAAATTTAAAAAAATACCATTTCGAATTTTCAAACTTAATTTTAAAAAAACCTATTTCGAATTTTCAAAATTAATTTTAAAAAAAGCCATTTCGGATTTTTTTAAAAAATCATTTTCGATGATTTTCGATTTTTTTAAAAAAAAAAAAAAATAGGCACAACAACAAAATCAAAAAAGGAAAAAAAAAAGAAAAATATATATATATATATATATATATATATAGGTGGCGTCTGCCAGGGCCGCCACAACCACTGGACTGGCGCCTGGCAGGGCCGCCTCGGCCAGTGGAGTGGCGCCTGGCCAGGACGCCAGTCTGGTGGTCTGGGCGTCTGGGCTGGACGCCGGTGTGGTGGTTCTGGCGTCTGGCTTGGACGTCCATGCTACGGTTAGGGCGTCCATCCTAGGCGCCGGAGCCACCCCTACGGTAAACCGTGAATTTTAACGGTGACTGACCTCGTTTTCCGTCGACGTCGACGTACCTCCGGTGTCCCTTGCATCTCCGGCCTGCCCTCCGGTCTCCCCCGGCGAGCCAGTACGGCTCCACATTTTTTAAATCGAGATTTGTTCAATTTTAGAAAATGGGCATAATTGTCACACCAAGTCATATTTGTGGGCTTTATATGGTAATTTGCGGACGATGTTTAGCGATTCACTAATAATAAGAGTATAAAATATAATATTCCAATACTATTTTAAGCATATGCTATACAAAAAATATACAACAGCTAGCGAAAAGATTTGCACAAGCTATGCTATCTTTGACTTGGTACTTGATTTGATTGAGGATCGTGATTCTGATTTGATTGAAAATCGCTCGTTATTCTTAACGGTGTCGAGTATAGTTCTTTTACAAATTAAATGTGTTAATTGGATATGAAAAATAGGTCTATAATCACGTTTCCATGCTTATGATCTTCTAAATTTGTCATGTACACCTAAACGGTTTAAAGGAAATTGCAAGGATGAAGATGGCGTGAAGGACAGTTGAGTTGCTGGGGAAATTATCAATTACACCACTCAACTTCTTGCCCATAAAAGTAATAGTCGTTTGAAGCGCGCCTACGTAAGCATGTGGTGAATATGCTTGGCACTCATAGGAAGTGGGAATTGACATACACGATTAGGGACAAAGCAAAGTAGGGAGCCGCCAACAAGTTTTTAAGGAACTTGTAAACCGTTCACGGATCATTTAAGGCAACCACAAATAAGGGACAACGAAAGGCAACAACGATTGACCCGTGAAGGTTACACCCTATTCATAATCCATGAGATTACTAACTCCATATGGTTCGAAACCACTAAAGGAGGATCAGGGATGATGGTACGAAGTGAGTCATGGAGTCACATTCGCCCGTATTGGCCTCTACTCGAATCTTATTGTGAAAAGTGATTCTTGCGATCTCAAAGGCATGAAAACAAAGATTCAATTTGCTCCAAACTAATATTAAGCTAAATTGGTTTAATGTTAATGCAACATATAATTCTAAAATATCGTGATCACTTCGATTAACAACAAGATTAAAAAGGAACCTAAACCGGTCGTCCAAATTATCTTATTAGGCGTTATCTTCAATTATATATTCCCTTTAAACATGCAATATAGTGATCAACAATAAACAATATAATAAACATCAACATTGGAAGCAATTTAACCATAATATCGTTAGTCAAATCTAACATAATAATAACCCTAATCATGATACTAGCAATAAAGAATAAAATAAGAGTAATTAAGTGATTAATTACTCACTTTTCGCATTTCCTTGAATTGCTACACCATGAATAAATTGTTAGTAACTTCAATAAAAATATAAATCAAATTGAAATTAAATTAAATAAAAAGTAGAGTTGATTTGGTCCAAACCCTCAGTTAATTCTAACTTTCACGCCTTGGTTTAAGTATAGAACTTCGGGTCAAGTATGGACTCCTTGGAGTGCTTAGGGGAAGTATTGTGAGAGAAGAGGGTAGGCTAGTGTTTAGGCTAAAGAGAGAGAAGAGAATGATTGTTGGTGCCCCGAAATTGAGGAAATCAGCCTCGTATTTATAGAGGAAATGATCAGGTTTCGAAACCCTAGAAATGATAAGGCGCCGCGGAAAAACCCTAACTAAACACCGCGTCACGGCATGTATGCCGTGACACGGTGTCCGATTCTGCGCTAAATCCGTCAAGATTCATTTTAACCCAAATTCTTAATCATTAAGTACGTGATTTTTAGGTGTCGTTTCAGAGTTTCAGGCTTATATAGAATTATTATTTATTAACCAGGCTAAATTAATAAATAACACGAAATGAGTTAAAAAGGGTTTGGGCTGAAATGTGAGTTGGACTGAGTTTCAATAGATGCTTGGACTGATTTGTAGATTGAATATGTTTGACTGAACATGGGTTTTAAGCACTCCTGAGATTCAATACTCGACCCGCCCAATAATGGCGGTGAAAGGTTGTTCATCATCGGGTTTAGTTTTGGGGAGACATTTTTAGGTGTCTACACATGATTAGGGGATTTTTACCCCGCCACGTGGACCAATCATAGTCCGTCATGTGTCACCCTAAGGAGATCCCAAAGTGGACCTACCGGGGCTCGACACGTGGCAGACAGATATTCAGTGAGGGCTTAGCGGCCTTCAAGGCCCAAATCCCTAGGCAGCCCGTCAGTCCTAGGTTTTCTGTAACCTAAGATGTGCACGTATTTCCATACCCTATAAAAGGGAGATGTTTCCTCTTAGGTAACACACACATTAATTATTCAACAAGAGAGATTAGATTAATTAATCAGATAGAACATTAATTGCAGAATTAATTACGCACGAGAGTGAAACACTCGGATACTAAGGCTGTCTGTGATAGCCAGATGATCATATCTCTCCATAGAGAAACCTGATCTCACTTTACATTCCGCATCTTATATCTTCCGAACACGTTCTAACTTGATCGTCGGAGGCGGAACTTCACCCAACCGGAGTCTCTGTTGTTTTGCAGGTACAAGCGCCCGGAGTCCAATCTTAGAATTGTAACTCTCCTGAGGGACAAAGAAAACCCCGAAACATTTGGCGCCGTCTATGGGGAGAGTTCTTCTAAGATGGCTTCACATGAGTCTGTACCGCCTCCTACAGAGAAGCGGCCTTCGGCCGAAGTCCAGGTATACTCAGACTAGGACAGTGGTGACGACTTTGACACCGACACCTATGTAGCTGCCGACAGTTCACTTAGAACCAGGCGCACCCGTCCCTTAGAACTAAAGGAACGGGGATGGGGCAATGATCAAGTTGGTCCACGTGAGCCAACTGAACAGCCGTCTGGACAACCCTAGGCGACAGAAGGCGCAACCCTAGTTAGTAGAGACAAACTCATGAAATTCATGACTAGTTTCAAAGAGGAAATAAAGGACTTAATTGAGAAAAGGACGGCTGGCCCCAACAGGGGACAGTCGGCCAGGAAAATTTCTCTTTTAGAGAAGAATAAACAAGTCAAGGACTGTGTCCCTACTCTACATCCTAAAACAAAGGAGGGGAACCGACCCTTGATTGATCTATCTAAGATCCGATTCCCTAAGATAAGGAAAAGGAAGGCCATCCGGCATGTTCAGGCGGATAGTTCAAAAAAGACATATTCTGATGCTCGGATGCTAATTAAGCAAAAGAAAAGTCAACAATTGTCTGATTCGGCTTCAACATCGACTTACCTAGACAGCTTTCAGAATACCTCAATGAGGTATTCGTAATCAAACTGAGAAGATCAGTCAGGCGGCCTGTCCGTCCACTCTGGCCCTCAGATAATCCATTCCACTCCGTATGTGCCTCAGCAGCCATACATGTCGTAAACCATACATGCAGCCTGCCCTCTTTGGGGGGCAGGCGACACAAAACGTCCAACCTTTGGACTTGCAACTCCGTCTGCTAAAACTTGGGGAACAACCTTCTGCGTTCTCCAAGGAAATAACCGAGGCTGCATAGCCGGTCAAGGTTAAAAATGTTCTGGTAGGTACCTATGATGGTACCACCAACCCAGAAGATCACCTCATGGCTTACACCAATCTCATGTATTTACAGGGGTTGGATGATGCCACATGGTGTCTATGCTTAGCGGACACATTGAAAGGCGTCGCCCAACGATGGTTCGGCAAGCTGCCAGCCGGATGCATTAACAACTTCAAGACGTTTGCGTACTTGTTTGCTTCCAATTTCTCTATTAACATCCCTGCTCTACTTGGGTGCAATTCAGCAAGGAGATAGAGAAGGACTACGGTCTTATATCAGGCGGTTCAATCTGATGAGAATTCAGATTCAAGGGCTGTGTAATGAAGTGGCCTATACAGACTTCTTCAAAGAATTGAAAGACGGGTCAACCTTTAAGTTCGACCTCGCTAGAAAGAGGGTCGCTACCCTCCAAGAAGCTCTGATGGAGGCGGACGCCTATATACAGGCGACCGAACTCGGTAACATCAGTCAGCAGTCGGAGTCCAAGAAGTCTGACAAAAAAGAGAGTCGGCAATCACAGCCGGCTAAAAAAGAAGAATATAAAAAGAGAAAAGAGACCTGGGCGGCAGACGACGACTCTGAGCAGCCGTCCTAAAAGAAAAAGAAGGAATCTAAATCGTACGTCCCAAAGTACAAGTTTAACAAGGACTGTTACTCCATCCTCATAGAGATCAAAGACCAGGTGACCATTGAGAAGCCGGCTGCAATGAAAGGTTCCGCCAAAAATCAGAACAAAAACAAGTATTGTCACTTCCATGAGGACATTGACCATGACACCAACGACTGCTATAGTCTCAAGCGGCTGTTGGATCGTCTTGCTGATAAAGGGGTGCTAAAGTCATATATCTGAGGTCTAAGGTTACCCTGCAAACTAACCATTGGCAACCGACTAAAAAGAAGTCCCAACCTGCTAATAGTTTGGACATTGATGAAGAACCGATCTATACAATAGCAGGCGGCTTTGCTGGAGGAAGCCCAACCATCCGGGGTACCAAGGACTATATCAGGCGGCTGGATGTCAGCTTAGTTGATGAGGGGCAAGCATCTAAGGACACCTTCCCTGAAGTTGTCATCATTGAAAAAGACAGGGGCAGACCCCATGATGACCCCATAGTCATTGAATGCAAAGTGGCCAATCAAAAGGTAGGCCGGATCCTCATTGACACAGGCAGTTCGTTTGATCTCATCAGCAACAAGTGTTTAGCAAGGCTAAAGTACGAACCTGGCAGCATGCACAACGTATCTCACCCCTTAGTTGGTTTTGGGGGTGGAGTTGTGCATCCGGTAGGCCGGATTGACCTACCTATCCGGCTAAAGGAGAAAGGAGATGGACGCCACATGGTAGTCCGGTTCTTGGCGTTGAAGAGTTGACCGCCTATAATTTGATATTGGGCCGTCCCACTCTGAACGAATCCAAGGTTTTATTATTCCATCCCTTATGCTTCTTAAATTTCAGAAGGATGATGGGTCTGTCGGCTCCCTGAGCAGAGATTAGAAGACGGCTGGAGAGTGCTACCTCTTAGACGTCAAGCCCACGATGGCCGCATCCGGCCAGGGTGACGAACCAATAGACCTTGACGAAGTCAAGGATGCTGCGCCTGATCCATTAGCAGCCGGCAGGAAAAGATAGGCCGACCAGTTGGTGGCCATAAAAAAAGAAAACACAATAGCAATCACTGACCGGGGAACGGTCAGATGTACTCCGTCCCAACCCGGCTGGTGAACACATTGATATTGCTCTGGACGACACACGACTAGAGCGAACTGTTAAGGTTGGGACGACTGCTTTTGCAAACTTAGGTGCAGACTTGCACAATCTGTTGAAAGAATTCAAACACATCTTTGCCTTTGAAGTGGAAGAGATGCCAAGGTTAAATCCGGATCTTTCTGTTCACAAACTTCCTGTTGATCCTAAAAAGAAGCCGGTGAGGCAAAAGAAAAGAAACCATGGCGAGGAGAGAAGTTAGGCGGCAGCTGCCGAAGTAAAAAAGTTGTTAGACGCTGGGTTTCATTCGGCAATGTTACTTCCCAGATTGGGTTGCCAATTTTGTGCTTGTCAAGAAGCCGAATGGTACCTGGCGCATGTGTGTTGATTACACAGATTTGAACAAGGCATGTCCGAAGGATAGTTATCCTCTTCCAAAGATTGACAGTTTGGTTGACTCTACAGCCGGTCATACCTTGATGAGCTTCATGGACGCTTATTAAGGCTTCCATCAAATACCCTTAGGGAAGAAAAATCAAGAGAAGACGACATTCGTCACTGATCGGGGGTTATTCTGCTATACTGTGATGCCGTTTGGTTTGAAAAATGCGCCTGCTACTTTCCAACGAATGATTAATACAGTCTTCATTAATCAAATTTGAAGGAATATAGAGGCGTACATTGATGATATGATAGTCAAATCCAAGCTACAGACGAATCACCTTGCTGACCTCCGAGAAACATTCACTACACTCAGGCGGCACAAGGTCATGCTCAATCCCAAGAAGTGTGTCTTTGGTGTTGAGTCTGGGAAGTTTCTCGGATTTCTGATTGATCAAAGAAGGATAGAGGCCAACCTAGAAAAAATACAGGCGGTCATAGACATGAAGTCACCCTACACTGTCAAAGAAGTAATAGGTCGTCTGGCGGCATTGGGGAGATTCCTCAGCCAGTCAGGCGACAAGTGCCTTTATTTCTTCCAAGCTATAAAAAAGAAGACTGTTTGAATGGGGGGCGGATGCTGAGGCGGCCTTTCAGAAATTGAAAGAACACTTGCACTTTTTTCCAAGGCTTGTTAGCCCTTTGCCAAAAGAAGTGTTGTACATGTACTTAGCCGTCTCAGACCATGCTCTCACTGTTGTTCTCCTTGCCGAAGGAGATGGCACGCAGCTCCATTCATCAACCATGTTCAGCGAAATGCTGAACTACGGTACCCCATGGTTGAAAAGTTTGGCCTTGCTCTTTTCATGGCAGTCAAGAAGTTAAAACCTTACTTCTTGACACATCCGGTTGTGGTTTACACAGACCAACCTATCAAGCGGCCAATGACAACCATGGAATCATCTAGCCAAATGATTAGATGGGCTACTGAAATTCAAAGCATTGAAATCTCTTTCGAACCAAGGAAGGCAGTGAAGGAACATGCATTTGCTTTGTCGAAATACCAATGCTGGCTGAGCCGGAGAACCTTGATCAAGTTTGGAAAGTATATGTGGACGGGGGCTCTACTATGAACGGTTGTGGTGCAGGCGTCATATGTCAGTCCCCTGAAGGGGATAAGTACGAATACGCACTATGTTTCACGTTCCAGACCTCAAATAACGAGGCAGATTACGTGGCCCTACTAGCCGGCATCTTCATGTGTAAGGCGGCTGGAGCAAGAAAAATTGACGCCTGCTCTGATTCACAATTGATTGTTAGCCAATACCATGGTGACTATGAGGCCACCCATCCGACCATGATTAAATACTTGCAGGCAGTCAAGGAAGAGGCTGGGACACTTGAAAATTTCATCTAACTCAGGTGCCTGGGTTAGAGAATAATCAGGCGGATGCTCTCTCTAAGCTGGCATCATCCGCCTCCTGTGATACACTTAGGTCAGTCTTTTGAGAAGTTATGGAAAAAAGAGTATTTAAGAAGATCTCATTGGAATACTGGACCGAAGCTCAACCTGGATGGATGGCATCCGGGCTTACCTGATAGGCGGCACTTTATCGGATACTTACCTAGAGATGATTGCAATGAAAAACGTGCGGCCAATTTTGAAATCCATAATGGAGAACTTTTCAAGAAGGGTTATTTACAACCTTTATTAATTATTGAAATGCATCACCTAGAAAGGGGGCGAGAGGTTTTAGAGGACCTACATTTGGGTTTTGTGCCTCCCACATAGGCGGCAGGTCCCTAGCAAAGAGGGTCAGGCGGCAAGACTAATTTTGGCGTGCCCTTGAAGCAGACGCCATGGAAATGGTGAAGAAATGTGATAAGTGTCAGATATGTGGCAAACTTATACACCATCCAGCTACTGATCTGACGGCCATTCACAGCCCAGTACCATTCGCCAAATGGGGCATGGACATTCTAGGTCCGTATACGCCTACTACAGGCGGACGGAGGTATATCTTGGTGGCTATTAACTACTTCACCAAATGGGTAGAAGCAGAGGCGGTCAAAGGGATCAAGACAAAAGATGTTATCTCCATTTGGAGAAATGTTATCACCCAGTTTGGGGTATCTATGTCTGTGGTCTTTGACAATGGTCCTCAGTTTGAGACGTCTTTTCTCAAGAATTGGTTGGGAGAACAAGGGATCTCTCATTTCTTTGCATCAGTCGGCCGTCCCCAAGCAAACAGCTAGGTTGAAGCCTTCAAAAGTTAATCTCAGATGGCATTAAAAAGAAAGTTGAAAGTGTTGGCGGTTTATGGGCGGATGAGTTGTCGCATGTCCTATGGGCCATCAGAACAACTGAAAAAAAAGTGTGATTGGTGAAACCCCATTCCTCATGGTTTATGGTGTTAAGGTTATTTTATCCATTAAGCATTATGAGCCGACTCTTCGAGTCATGCTTTACGACGAAGAGGCTAATTAGGAGGCCATGAGGCTAGCGTTGGACTCACTTTTGTAACATAGAGGCAATGTTGCCTTGCGTCATGAGATTTACCGTCTGAGAATGACAAGAGCATACAACAAAAGAGTACACAAGTGGCCCTTGAAAGTAGAGGACTTTGTGTTACGAAAAATGGAGGCAACCGGTACGGCCAATGAGTAGGAAAAGCTGAATCCCAATTGGGAAGGCCCCTACCGGATCTATGAAGAAGTAAAAGGCAGCACCTACCGCCTGGAAACACCAGATGGCAGGCAGCTAGCCAGAACTTGGAACATAGACAACTTGAAAAAGTACTACTTCTGAGACTTGGAAAATTTTTGTAAATAAAGGCACATCAATAAAAAGTTGATGTTTGTTTCAATACTATTTATTTACTTGTGTACATCCTCCCAATGGGAGTGACGTCTGTGCAATGTGCAGACGGCCTTATTATACTCTATCGTCTACTCCAACATGAGTAGATATAAGCTAAGTTCAACACTTAGAAGCTATTAATGAGGCTAATGGCCGGATGATCTAAATGAGGCCAATGGTCGAATAACATATAAAAAAAAAATATGTCTGCTCCAACATGAATAGGCGTCTGGCGGCGCCCATCTGGGTGAATTCGTCACAGAAAGCATCTCCCATTTGGGTGGCACATTGCTCTATAAACTTAAAAACAAATGGCCTTGCCGACTGTCTGGATTAAGATAAGCTCGCAGCCATTTGACTCGATAAAATGAGGCTAGGATAACTACCGACTGTTTTAATACAAGCGGTAACCAATTGCTATCTTGGTCAGATACCGCCTGCTATTGCTCAGGGGCAATACAGACAGCTAAATTTGAAATATAAGCTAAGTCCAATACTTAGCAACTAATTGAAAAAAGAAGCTAAGTCCAAAACTTAGCAGCTAAACTTTTAAAAGCAAATAGAGACGGCCACTGGCCGTCTGCTTCTTGAATAAAACTCAAATCCATCTGCTCCAACATGAGTAGGCGTCCGGCGACGCCCATTCAGTGGAATTCGTCGCAGAGAGCATCTCCCATTTGGGTGGCACATAGCTCTATAAATCCAAAAACAAGCGACAAAGACTGATTAACCTAATAAGGGCTAACTCATAGTTATTTGACCTGAACAACCTAAAATGGAACCTAAACGGTACGAACAAAACCGCATGTCTCATTGACACCAGTCGGTATTCGGCCATTATTCCCACATAGGTTAACGAAACCAAGATAACTAAAAACCATCGCCTGTAATATAACAAGCGGCCGCTATCTTGGTTGGATATCCCGTTTGACGCCTGTTATTGCCCAGGTACAATACAAACGACCAATTACAAATAACAAAATAAGCTAAGTCAAAAAACATAGCAGCTAAGCAAGGTTTGTCTTAGAACTATAATGAGGCCAATGGCCGGATAATATTGAACGCTTACCCGCCTATGCAATGGCCGACTGTCCGCCTGGTTTAGGGCAATCACCATAGTGATTGATTGACTTGGAAATCAGTCATACTCTCTAAAGTATCAAAAGTTTCCAATTTACCTTTGAAAACCAGGCGCACAGCTGTCCAGGGGCAAGAACAGCCGGTATAGTGAAAAAATTGAAAATTTTCATAGAAAAAAGCAAGTTACACTTAGCAAAAATCTATGCAAATTAAAAATTCAAAACAAGTGTAAAATGGCAGAGCCGGCCTAATGGCCGAATTATTCATAAATAAACTTAGCCGACCTTGTGGCCGACTGAAATGAGTTAATCGGTACTACCGGCAAGAAGTGTCAAATAACCCGACCCCTTAGTCGGTAAAGATATAAAGAATAAACACGGCACGCAGGCCGGAGAAAATAATACATGGCCATCAGACCGTAGAAAAACACAAGGCTTAAGCTTCAAGAGGGGGCTTCAAAGTATCGGCAGCCACATCCTTATCTTCCCCAGTCGGCTACCGGTCTTTTTCGCCATCCTGCTCCTCCTCCTGATCGAACCCCCCGGATGATCCCTCGGCCGATTTAGACGACTCCTCCTCCTCTTCTTCCTCTTGAGCTTGATTCAAGAGTTTATCATTGTATTCTTTGGAGAAGGCGGCAAACTGATTCTTCCAGCCGTCATAGCTGGCATCCGGGAAAAGAGCCCCCTAAGTCATCTCCATGATGACATCACAGTCCTCCACCATCTGCTTAACCAGGGCCTCTTTCTCTTCTTCAGCCCTTGAAGTATACTTCTTGGCAAGTTGGACTTCCTAGTTTTGTAGCCTTGCCTTGAGTTTCTCCACCCAGGTGCGGAGGCCGCCTACTACAGTGTCCTCCTCCTTGAGGGGCTCCAGCTTAGCCTTGAGCTCCTTAACCTCCTTCTCCAGCTCAGAGATCCGCCACTTAGCTGCGTCCAAATCGGCCTTGACCTGCAGATTGGCGGCCGCCTGAGAATACAGTATGTCAGTTGTCAATTTTTCATTTTGAGCAATCTCAAACATGGCCTTGTCTAGAGAAGAGGCGGCCCGAGCATTCGCAGCTTTTACCTCTTTGGTCTTTTTGCTGAAGTGGTTTTCTAAGACCATGCACCCCCAGCATTGACTGCATCTGGCAAAGAAAGGAAAACATTAGTACAAGTGGCCAAAGAGTTGCGTGAAAAATTAAAAAATAAAAAGTTAAAGTACCTCAGCGAGGAGAGCGAGAATGGCATCAAGGTTGAGGGTGCCAACTCCTCTAACAGACTCCCTGTCCTCAAGGGAGATGGCTCTCAGCGTGGTCTTGGCCAGCTGTTGAAGATTCGGCCTTTGAGGGACATCTGCACAATCAACACTTTGTAAATAGTTGGTGTAAATTTGACCTGTAGATTGGCTGCTTTCAGAATTACTAGTCGACTACTGATTGAATTTGACCCTACAAGGGTAGGGCAAGGGATTAAAGCTGGTAATACCTTCGGCTGCCTTCTTCTCCCTTGGGGGCTGGCTACTCTCAAGGTTGGTTGGGTACTTTCCCCCAGTTAGAGGATGGGTCCTTCCTGGCCTATTGGCCACATGTTTCCTAGACTTGCCAGGAGTTGCCACATCGCCGGCCGTTTGGTTCTAAAGCTTTGGGTCCGGCTGAGAAGAAAGAGAAGGTTTAGAGGAATCGCCCAGCACATAAACCAAAATGAGTAAGAAGCAGGTCAGAAAAATAAATCAAACTTAGCCAAATTAAAGAGTATGGCTCACCTTGGACGCCTTCGCGGCATCCGGCTCCTCGCCCTTCCGCTTGCCCAAAAGCGAGCGATAGTAGGCAGCAGGCTTCTTTGTGGACAAGAGTTTTTCCGTTGCTTTGTCTACATAAGAAATTGCAAATGGTTAAGTAAGATATACAAAAAAAACAAGTCTTACTAAAAATCTAAGCATTCGGTCGTCTACCTCTCGGCCTCTCTACACTCAGATTGCAGGCGGCCAGATAATTCCCATTAGATAGCCAATCATGGCGGGGAATATAACTTTGAGGAACGGCCTCTTTCGCCCCAGTCTCCTCATTTGACAGAATGGTCACTTTGAAAAGACCCTTGTCCAAGATCTGCTCTCGGGCCATTTTGGGAACAGGCGGCGATTCAGCTCCGCCTGAGAGCAGAGGGGGATTCCGGTTCCACCGATTGTATTGTTTGTTTTTTTATCTTGTCTAGGGAAGAGACGATGTAGAACTTGTTTCTCCAGTTCTTCCATTTGTTTTCCTTCCTAATTGTCATCATATAGCCTTTGTGGCTAGACAAAGTGTACCTTCCGGACCCGCTTGCTTTTGGGGTTCGGCTGAGGTAATGCATATGGGCGAACGCCTCAAATTTTGGATCCACCTCCAACATTTCGCAGGCAGCAACAAAGCCTAGAATATTTACCCAAGAATTTGGGGCCAGTTTCCAGATACCCACCTGGTATCCATCCAAAATTCTCTCCATGGCCGGATGGAGGGAGAATATAAGGCCGGCTTGAATAGCCGCCTCATAGCAGCCAAAGAATTTGTCCCCGTAGCTTGACCCTTATGGCCAAACTACGGTGTCCTCGGCATCCGGCACGCATAAAATGAAGGCACGTCCCATAACATGGTCAGCTCTGAAACTCCCCACCTTGTTAGCCATTGTTTTCCACCTGCCCGCGGGAACGTGATGATAGTAAGCTGTAAATTGATCCCGACGGCTAGCAGACGGCTCGGCCCATCCTTCGCCCCTCTATATGGAAAGGTATTCTCTCGCTATCTCCAACCGAGAGCGCTTTTCATCAGAGTCTTCGGAGACTCTGCTGGATGAACATGGCTCAAACTCACTGCCCGAGCTGTCGACCTTTTCATCCGCCTGGGAGACCTGATCAACAGAGACAAAGACCTCACTCTCTAACTCCTCCCCTGATTCTTGCAAGATTGAATCATTGGTGGTACTTGGGGTGCCAGGCGACAGATCAGAGATTTTACTAACAGGCGCCCTAAAGGAGTCGTCCGGGTTCCGCTGCCTGGATGTTTGTTTAATTATGGCCATGGTGTCCTGCACAGACATGGAGACAGTCGAACTCGGGGAAGTTCGCAAAGGGTGGTCCAGCAAGGGGCAGTCGGCACTCCTAGTTCTAGATTCAGCCGTCCTGGTGACTGGCTGGTCACTGACTTAGGCCGTGCCGTGTGCTTTTGGGATACCATTTTCAAAAAGAAAAGAAACAAAGTTAAAATACGAGAGAAAAGTAGATGGTTACCTTTGGTTTGAAGGTACTAATGGCGCTTGGGAAAAGTCTTGGACGGCTGTAAAAAACAGGCGATCAGGTGCAGGCGGTAGTTGTTTTTCTCAGAAAAATGACAAGTTCTTTCCTAAAGTTAAAAAGTCATATGTCCAAAAATTCTCGAGAATGTGCGACAATGGTGGAGGGTGGGACCCTTATATAAAGGGATAAGAATTTCAGGGGGCACCGTTGAAAAATGTTCTAGAAGGTAAAAACAGTACAAACCGTTCGCCTATCCGCGTATGACACATGTCACAGGCGCCACGTGGCAAGCCATGTCACCCCAGCGAGGGGCAAATGATTAGGGAATTTTTACCCCGCCACGTGGACCAATTAGAGTCCGTCATGTGTCACCCTAATGAGTACCTAAAGTGGACCTACCGGGCTTCGACACGTGGCATACATATATTCAGTGACGGCTTGGCGGCCTTCAAGGCCCATATCCCTAGGCAGCCCGTCAGTCTTAGGTTTTCTATAACCTAGGATGGGCACGTATTTCCAAACCCTATAAAAAGGAGATGTTTCCTCTTAGGAAACACACACATTAATTATTCAACAAGAGAGGTTAGATTAATTAATCAGATACAGCATTAATTGTAGAATTAATTACATACGAGAGTGAAACACTCGGATACAGAGGCTGTCTGTGATAGCCAGATGATCATTTCTCTCCATAGTGAAACTTGATCACACTTTACATTCCGCATCTTATATCTTCAAAACACGTTCTAACTTGATCGTCGGTGGCGGAACTCCACCCAACCGGAGTCTCCGTTGTTTTGTAGGTACAAGCGCCCAGAGTCCAGTCTTGGTTTGTAACTCTCCCGAGGGACACAAAAAACCCCGAAACAACACACATCAATACAAACTAAGGAAAATACATTCCTGACATGGTATCAGGCCAATTACACTCTTAAACCCTATAACCTAAAAAAAATTTCACGCTTAATCATCTACCATGGCTGAAGATGGAAAACTTGATCCTTCGTCCTCTTTCTACCTTGGTGCTGGTGATCAGCCGGGGAATTTGATCACTCACGTGGTCTTGAAAAGAGACAATTACTTGGCGTGGTTGAAGGAAATTACATTGTCTTTACGATCTCGTAGAAAATTTGTGTTCGTCGATGGAACGATTACAAAACCAATTGAGAAAAAGAAACTACTAGATTGGGAGACAGTGAATTCAATGCTTGTCTCGTGGATATTGAGGTCTATGGACCCTAAACTTGCAGCGTCAATTCCTTACTTTGATGAGTCAAAACGCCTCTGGGATTATCTAGAGTAGCGCTTTTGTGTCTAATGGCCCACGGTTACTGCAACTTTACTCGCAAATCACAGATTGCAAGCAGACCAAGGGTATGTTGATTGAATAATATTATACACCGCTCATGGGATTTTTTAATGACCTCACGCGACTCAATCCTAATCATGGTTGTGCATGCGGGTTGTGCTCGTGTAATGTTGCGGGGAAATTCGTCGCGAATAGGGAGGAAGAGGTGCTACATAAATTCTTGATTGGTGTAGACAATGGTATGTATGCTGCTGTCCGAACTAACCTGCTATCCCAGCACCCCCCTGTTGATATAAATCGCGCTTATCAGGCTCTTCTCCAAGACATTGCTAAAGGAAAGGCCGAGAAGGAAACGGTGAAAGATGCTCCCGCATTTGCTGTCTCTGCTGTCCGTTGGAAGGGAATACCAGATTGTCGGGATAAATCAAAACTTTCTTGTTCTCATTGCAAGAAGCCAGGCCATGATGTCAAGGGTTGCTTCGTTCTTCATGGCTTCCCTGACTGGTGGTATGAATTGAAGTGGGCTAAGGGGGTGAGTGCTTCATCCTCTAAACCTGCTGCCAAGTCTGTTGCTGCCTCGGACATGGGCTCGAGCAAGGCTCCAGCTGCTGCCATTCGTGCCAATGTCGTGAGTGGGCTGCCCTCTTCAACAGTGACATCATTCTCTAGCTGATTTAAAACCCGAAGATATACGGGTTTTGCTCAATATGGCTTATCTTCATCAATAAGAGATGATGCAAGGTGAGCCTTTGATTTCTTCTTGGATTATTGACATAAGGGCATCTCATCATGTGATAGGTAATGAAACTTGCTTGGCGGATGTCCGTTCGATCTCGCCGTGTCCCGTGGGTCTCCCTAAGGTGATCAAGCCGTGGCTATGAAAGAGGGTCGTGTTATTTTGACCGACAACCTCATCTTGGAACATGTTTCATTTGTTCCCAAATTACAATGCAATTTATTATCGGTGTCTAAAATGAGTGCTAATTCACATTGCTTTGTCCGATTCACTAATTCTTTATGTGTTATACAGGACCAACGTTCGGGGAGCCTGATTGGAGCCGGTGAACGACGAGAGGACTTTACTAATTTCGACAAATTCCTACAGTATGTGCGGTGCAAACTCTTGCGGTGTCTGATTTTGAGCTATGGCATAGAAGACTCGGGCATCCGTCGGATAGAGTGGTCAAGTTAGTTCCTGATGTTCGTAATAGTTCTGCTAAGAAATCTTTGAATAAAGCCTGTGATGTGTGTCCCCGGGCTAAATAATCTAGGGATAGTTTTCCTAATAGTGATAATAAAGCTAGTCGTATTTTAGAATTAATTCCTTGTGATTTATGGGGGTCATAAAAAACTCCCTCTACTTGTGGTGCACACTATTTTTTGACTTTGGTTGATGATTATTCAAGAGGTGTTTGGGTTTATTTGTTGAATTCTAAAACTGAAGTTTATTCCGCATTTCGTTCTTTTTTTTCCATGGTTGAACGTCAATTTGAGGTGTTAGTGAAATTAGTACGGAGTGATAATGGTACCGAATTTAATTGCATGCTTCCATACTTTAAAGAGTGGCATTATATTTCAAACTTCATGTGTTGGGACTCCCCAACAAAATGGTCGTGTTGAGCGTAAGCATCAACATATCTTGAATGTGGCACGTGCTTTGCAATTTCAAGGGAATTTGCCCATTGGTTTTTGGGATGAGTGTGTTCTTGGGGCGGTATATTTGATTAATCGTACTCCCTCTCGTTGTTGCAAAATAAGACACCGTATAAGATTTTGTTTGGTAAAGAACCAAGTTTTGATGAAATTCGGGTTTTTGGTTCTCTTTGCTTTGCTCATAATCAAAAAGCGAAGGGTGATAAGTTTGCTCCTAGAGGTCGGAAGTGTGTATTTTTGGGATATCCTCATGGCAAAAAGGGTTAGAAAATATATGATCTTGAGACGGGTGAAATTTTCGTGTCGCGTTATGTGCAATTTTTTGAGAATGAATTGTTGATTGCTTGTGTTAAGGACTCAAATGAGGACTCTGCACACACTATGGCAGCAAATGTGGATAATGTGGGCATTGATTCCGATTTTTTGGATGACTTAGAGGTTGTCTTGGAAGCCACCGAAGGTGCTGCTGCTGCCACTGACACGTTAGGAGCTGCGATTGTTGCTACCCCTGCTGAAAATAGCGCAGTCCGTAGCCTAGTTGCGGAGGACAGCCCTGACCGCAGTTCTGTTGCGGGTGATTCTACCAACAGCGAGTGCTAAACGGGTCCGCATACCTGCTTCCCCTACCTATACTGACGAGCACTCGGCAGCTGGTGGTGTCTTGTCTTTGGGGATTATTGAGCTTGACCGGGGTCAACAAGAGTTTCGTGCTCCGAGTTGGGATCGTGATTATGTTGCACATATTGTCCAAGCGTTGAGTCCTTCTCCTAGTTCACCTCCTCCATTCTCCTCGGGTACTCTCTATCCTATAGTGCATTTGTGAATTGTTATAAATTTTCTGTACGACACCGTATATTTCTTGCAGCCGTTCTTGCAGGTAATTAACCTCGTAACTTTAAAGAAGCTATGAAAGATGCGGGTTGGAGAGAGGCAATGCAAAAAGAAATCACAGCTTTAGGATAATAAGACTTGGGTGATGGAGAAGTTGCCTCCAGGGAAGAAAGCTCTCGGGTTGCAGATGGGTCTATAAAATCAAGCAAAATTCTGATGGAACTATTGAACGATTGAAGGCTCGTCTTGTCATTTTTAGCAATCATTAGGTTAAAGGTATTGATTATAATGAGACGTTTGCTCTCGTGGCCAAAATGGTTACAGTCGTACTTTCCTAGCCGTTGCCGCTGCGAAAAATTAGGAATTGCATCAAATGGATGTTCATAATGCCTTTCTTCATGGAGACCTTGATGAGGAAGTATATATGAAGCCACCTCCCAGGTTTCATGTTAGCAAACCAGATATGGTGTGCCGTCTCCAGAAGCCCTTATTTGGTCTGCTTTAGGCACCTCGGTGTTGGTTTGCCAAACTTGCCAGTTCTCTCAAAAGGTAAGGATTTAAGCAGTCGTACTCTGATTATTCTCTATTTACTCTAAATCAAGGGAATATCCATCTTAGTATTCTGGTATATGTTGATGACTTATTGATCTCGGGCAATTTTGCTTTTAAAACTTATTTGAGTGATTGTTTTCATAGGAAAGATTTGGGTGCGTTGAAGTATTTCCTTGGTATTGAGGTGGTAGGAGTCCAAAAAGAATTTTCTTATGTCAACGCAAATATACTCTTGATATTATTGTGGAAGCAGGTCTGTTAGATGCCAAACCGGCCGAATTTCCTGTAGAGCAAAATCACAATTTAGCTCAATCTCAGGGTACCTTTCTTGCTGATCTTGAGGTGTATAGACGACTTGTGGGGCGTTTGATTTATAGACGATTTGGTTTACACAGTTCATATCTTGGCTCAATTCATGCAACAACCTTGTCAAGAACACTGGGATGCAGCTCTGCGTACGGTGCGTTACATGAAGGGTTGTCCGGCCAAGGTATTTTGTTACGATCATACTGTGATTTGCATTTGACGGGTTGGTGTGACTCGGATTGGGCTAGTTTTCCTTTGACGCGACGATCTATTACGGGTTGGTTGGTATTTCTTGGTGGTTCTCCGATTTCTTGAAAAACCAAGAAACAACATACTGTCTCTAAGTCATCGACTGAGGCAGAGTACCATTCTATGGCAGCAGTTACTTCAGAGTTAAAGTGGTTGAAGGCTCTACTTCGTAGTCTGGGTCTGGCGCATCCGCATGGGATGAGCCTATTTTGTGATAGTCAATCAGCGTTGTACATTGCACAAAATCCGGTTTTTCATGAGCGTACTAAACACGTTGAGGTCGATTGTCATTATGTTCGTGGTGCCATTCAAGATGGTAATATTAGTACGTCTCGTGTGAAGACGACAGAACAACTAGCAGATATCTTTACGAAGACGTTAGGCAAGCGACAATTTCTGTATTTACTAGACAAGTTGGGCATTTGTGACTTACATGCTCCAACTTAAGGGGGGGTGTTAAGCCACGTATATATATTGTATTTAGTTCCTTAATGGGCTAAGTTTAGGCCCTTGATTTAGGTTGTATATATGCCTTGTTACACATTAATACAAAGTAAGGAAAATACATTCCTGACATAACTATTATTAAAACAAGTTATGCTAATATCATTCACTCACTAAATTTAATTTTTTTTTTTTTTTTGAAGAATAACTAAATTTAAATCTTGTCATGTTATCATTAAAAAAAAAAAAAAAATTCCCTACAAATCCACATGTATTGTCCTCACTACTCTAATTAATTGATACATCATACATGCATTATTGTTTTCACTACAATTTAATCCCTTGCCATTTATCCTTATAGTTTCCACTCTTTAATAAGAGCTTCTATTTCGTTAGCTAATAATGCAAAATAATACGTAGTAAAACTTTTCCGCATTCTCTATGATATATCCTTATTAAAATTATGTGATCGATTCAATTATTGTATCAACTCTATAATCACTAATTAATGGATTCAAACTAACGTTTTTTCCTTCCCTTAAAAAAACACTAATGTTTTTTTTTCAATTTTATTTGACAGATAACTTCACATAAGCAATTCTTTTCCTATCTCATTTTATTGGAGATATTTACCGGATATTTAATTAGGCTCTTAGAATTATTTAAAATAAAAATGACAATTTTATTATTTATTAATTTTTTGTAAAGGAAGGGTATTATTAGCATTTCTATCATTCAAGTTGTTTAGAATAAAAAAATGACAAATCTTTCTTGTGGTAAACACTTTTCAGTGCTCAAGTAACAGGAGATCATGTATCTTAATTAAAAGTGTGCAACAAATACTAAAATTCAAACTTTCACGCTTTCCTAATTCACATTATGTCACCACTCACCACAACTACAAAATGATCAATTTTCTCACCCTCCAAAGGCCACAAAAAATATGCCAATTTGGGTAACGTATAGTATTGAACAGCTTAAGTACAAAGAATTAGATAGTGTATGACCAAGCTCTTGAAACAATTTCTAGACTTTAGAAACGTAACTTTAATTTTGTTTTACGGTAAGGAGAAGACTTTATTAAACTAGCACCTTTCACAGGCCAAGACAATCCAACTTTATTGGTTAGATTCATTGAAGTACTAAAAGCAAAGGATAAGGGAAATTTCACCCCTAAAGAGCTCCCAATGGAAGTTGATCTCATAACCGTTTAAGTCATGAGATTAAACCCTTACCACTAGGCCAAACCTTACTTGGTAGAAATACATATATACTTCGTATTAATATTAATTTCCGTGTAATTAGTTATGTGTATTTGAAGTTAATGACTTTATTAAATGATAGGTTGAAATGATTACTTTCAAGTAAAATTAGTTTAATTTTTTTAAACCAAATAGTTTTATTTCTTAGAAATTACTTTCATACGAAGTAAATAATTTCTCTAAAAGCATTTTTCAAACATAAAAGTAGACATAGTTGAAAACTTGCATTGGCTAATATAAACAGACCCTTAATGGCGTAGGAATGTAGGATTGGGTTGCCCTTCTTACTTGGGGTTCATTTTTTCGTACCACTTGAGCACATGAATCATGACATATATTTGCATGTGTGGAGACGATCAACAAGGGTATATACTCGTCCATATTAATTATTTGTTTCTTCAGAATACAAAAACAGGTCACATCACTTTTATGAACCATTGCGATATATAGTAGTTTATGCCTCATATATGAAATTATGAATTATTTAAAAGTCTCATGACATTCATGAATGATTTTCTCCTCATAATTATTTTTTCTTCATACGTAAAATTTTGTTACCCCTAGATACAACCTTTGACAATCTAGAATACTTGTACTATATTTTATGCTCTATTTTTTTTCTACAAAAAGTTTCCAAAGTTCGCATACGTTGTCATGTTGGAAAATATAAAAATTTCGAAGTGAAGAATACTTAAAATTCTTAATTTATTGCTATCAAATTCATTTATCTAGGCAGTATATCTAATTCGGAGTATAGTATTAATTTTACCATGCATGTCATATACGAGTAACAATATTAACGTGATTAATATATGTCGCGCCAATCACTACATGTGAGTCATGTTTCGGACAAGGGAGAAAACACAATAGATGTGGACAGGTACACAAGGAAGATTAATCTCCATCATGTAAGTTATTGCGTTACTTCATTGTCATATACTGTATATAATCCTTCTAATGTTTTATGGTCCTGCACTTTCACAGAAATTGTAGGCAAAAAATACTATTGAAACTGAGACAAACTAATAATTGTAATTGAATTTAGGTTTGGGATGACAGCATTGTTGAAACAGAAGAAAAAAAACTCGTACAATACAAATGTGGATGACCTAGTTGCTGCAATCCAGCATAACATCACGGTATTATTATTTTTTTCTATTTTTTTTGTTAGACTTATTTATAATCTTGAGGTTTATGCTAATCTTCAAAGTAGTATAAGACTTATTTATTCTAACCATTTTATTTGAATTCTGCGATTTTGAATGAATGGGCAGATAAAGTTCCAGAGTGGGAAAATTGCGATCATGACAAACCAACATGTCCAAACATGTATGTTCTTCAACTTTATTGGATCGATCACATTTACTATATTACAATATAAATTTTCTATTAGAATTACACCAAAAATAAATAAATTTTCTATTAGAATCATTCTTTGAATAATTTCAATAATGCAATAATCTATTTTAATTAATGTATTTAGGAAGTTAACCTTAATTTAGTTGACTCCGATTTCATATATTTTATATTCTAATATTTGAGCGGGTAGAGAGCTAAACTCAATCTTCACGTCGTCCCACGTGCTTGAATTTGGAACGATGAAGTTAGGGCTTGTTTTGTTCATCTTATTTTCACTTATTTTAAGAAAAATAAGTTTAATTTGGTTAAGTTCAGGGAAAAAAACTTTTGATAAGGGTTGATAAGAGTTACCCAAGTTCAATTACAATTAAACTAAGTTTTGAGAAGGTTTAATAAGTTCAACAAGTTCATGTAAGGTCAGATATATTCATACGATTATAAGTCAAAATCATGTTGGGTTTTTCTATTAAACAAGGGTCACAAAGAAATGGAAATGAAATTATTGGAAAAATCTTCGAGGCGTGAACGGGACCACTTTCCCAAAAGTATAATTCCGACCCTATACTACAACAGGGTATCACTAAAATTACTCAGGAGATACAACAAAGAACAATTACAATAACTTGTAGGATTATTGCAATTCAATGTATAAAAGTGTTGGTGATTTTGTGAAAATGAACAACTGATAATATTTCTCTATGCCAAAGTGATAAGAGAAATTATTTTTCATCTCTCAACCTTAATTCATCATATGAGAAGTTTCTCATATATATAGTATGTGAATGCATTAAGTATTGAAACCGAAGCAACGCATTCACTAAACAATGCATTAAGTATTGAAACTTAAACAATGCATTCACTAAAAGGTATGAAACCAAAACAATGCATTAAGACATGTCTTAAACAATGTATTAAGACATGCATTAAACAATTCATTTAGTCATCAATTAATACATTAAGTTATGATGTATTAAGAAACTGTTATACTAATGCAAGAGATATCGAAACCGAAATCTTATATAGCGGTTGCAACATAATTAGTGACGAATCAGCCACTTTCTTTCTTTCTCTTGATTAGTTGTATACTACTACCTTAATCATATGTTGTCTAAGTCATGACACCTTAACCAAATGACTTAAACTTAACATAACATGAATAATAATCAGCTAAATACTCTAAATTCTCCAACAATCCTCCCCCATTTAGAGTATTTAAAACGATTTATTGCATAAAAACATCATCATCACAAAAACAACCATATGCATACATGAAAGTGTACAAAGACTTGAGCTCCCACTTAGTGCAACATACAATCCAAGAATTCGTATCCATTCGGTATCGTAAAACGTTTGAACCAAAGCAATACATATTGGATACTTGAAGATATTACACACACAAGATTAATTACTTAAATACATATTAACTTGACACTTAAGCCATGTGTCCATATCTATTCATAAGTACATCGAAGTTATGCCCATAATAACTTCTTGAAGCGGCTAACCTCATACTTATATAGGCAGATTTCCAAAAAATGCTCCTGTAACAGAGCACATTATCAGGAATTCTATTAAGTTAACCAACCTCTTATACATCACAGATAATCCGGAACTTTATATTACTTTGGATGAATAAACAAGTTCCTAATTAGCAAATGAGAAAGTTAATCTTATTGAACTTAAGACCCAACGTCTTATTAGGCGTTAAGTTAAGACTCCCTCATTTGTAATTATTTAGGGCGCCAATCCTAAACCGATTGTCATCCTATTGTTAACATCTCTTGCCAATGCCTTTGTGAAACAATCGGCGAGATTAAGATTTGTTCCAACATAATCAATAGTAATGACACTATCCTTCATAAGTCCTTGGATGTAACTATGTTGTACTCCAATGTGTCTTGACTTGCCATTATAAACTTGGCTATAAGCCCTTGCCAAGGTAGCATTGTTATCACAATGTATCACTGCATTGTTATCACAATGTATCACTATTGGTGAAATTGCTTTTGGTAACAAAGGAATCTCAAACATGAGATCCTTCAACCATTCGGCTTCTTTACCAGCCGAATTATCTTGATTAGAGATCCAACTTGCATCCGAATAACCTTCTACAACCGAAGGATACCCACTATAAGACAAACCAAACTCTTTGGTCTTCTTCAAGTACTTCAACAAGCGTCGAACTGCTTGCCAATGTAGCATACTAGGATTACTAGTGTACCTACTTAGTTGACCAACTGCATAAGCAATATCAGGCCTAGTACTTGTCATGGCATACATCAAACAACCTATTACTTTAGCATATTCAAGTTGTGAAACTGCATTACCTTCATTAGGTATCAACTTTATGCTAGGATCCATAGGTGTTGAATAAAGAGAAGTAGAGTTATCACTCACATTGAATTTCTTGAGCACTTTCTCAATATAATGAGATTGTGACAAGATAAACTTTCCTTTTTCCCTCATTATCCTTATGCCCAAAATGACATCCGCTTCTCCCATGGCTTTCATGGAATACTAAGAACTGAGGAAAGACTTTGTCATTTCAACTTGTGACAAATCTGCTCCAAAGATCAACATGTCATCTACATATAGATAAATTATGACACCTTGACCGTTGTCATTAAATTTGCTATAAATACACTTGTCTGAATTGTTCAACTTGAAACCACTAGACAACACAACCTCATCAAACTTTTGATGCCATTACTTAGGTGCTTGTTTTAGCCCATACAAAGATTTAATCAACTTGCAAACTTTTCTTCTTGACCTTCCACAACAAACCCTTCCGGTTGTCGCATATAAACTTCTTCCTCTAAATCTCCATTCAAGAACGCTGTCTTGACATCCATTTGATGGATCACAAGCTTGTGGATAGCCGCGAGTGCTATCAACAACCTTATAGTTGAGATTCTAGCAACAGGTGCATATGTATCAAAATAATTGATACTAGGCTTTTGTGTAAAGCCTTATGCCACTAAACAGGCTTTGAACTTTTCAACCGTTCCATCAATCCTTAATTTCCTTTTGAAGATCCATTTGCACCCTATTGATTTACATTTTGGTGGTAAATTAGCTAACACCCAAGTATTGTTTCCCATGATAGATTCCATCTCATCATTAATAGCTTTCTTCCAAAATGGAGCATCACGAGACCTCATAGCCTCATCATAGGTCAAAGGATCATCTTCCACATTAAAAATGTATGGAAATTGTGTCGTAACAGAATTCCTTGATCCTTCAACTAAGTACACATGAAAATCCGGGCCAAAAGATTTTTCTTTCCTTGCCCTCTTACTTCTCCTAGGTTGAGATGATGATGTTGATGCCTCCTCTAAATGAGTTTGGTCATCAATTTCTTGATCAAATAGAATTTGATCAAAACTTTGAGCATCAGTATTTGAAGTTATATCCTTTAGTCTAGGAATTGTTGAATATCTATTTTCATCAAACAATGCATCTCTAGACTCAATGGTGGTGTGAACCGACCAATAGTCATTTTGTTAAATTACATAGAACCTATAGGATTTGTTATATTCCGCATATCCTATAAAGATGCATTCCACTTCTCTTTCACCTAACTTTTTACGTTTAGGTTCCGGCACTTTTACAATTGTCCTACAACCCCAAACTTTGAGATGACTCAAGTTTGGTTTTCTTTTATAACATAGCTCATATGGGGTTACCTCAGCTCATTCCTTTTCATTGGAACTCGGTTTAAAATGTAACAAGTGGTTAATACCACCTCCCCCCAAAATCCATCACTTAAACCCGAATAGGACAACATGGAATTAACCATTTCTTCAAGAGTCCTGATTAGGGAATTTTTCCCCGCCACGTGGACCAATTATGTGTTGCCATGTGTCTTCCACGTGGACCAATCAGAGTCTGCCACGTGTCACCTTGTAAGAGGTCCAAAGAAGACCTATCAGGCCACGACACGTGGAAGACAGAAAGACCTGTCAGGAAAAGCAGCCTGCAAACGGCCCAACTTCCCAGGCAAGCCCAATCAGTCCTAGGTTTCCCAGAAACCTAGTATTGGGCACAGTCTCCCAGACTATAAATAAGGTGTTTCCTCCAGGGGAACACCTATTCAGAAATTTCTAAACACATTCAGGGAGCTTCATATCACATCTGAGAGGCGCTCTCACCTACTCTCACTCTCAAAGTAGAGAACTCGTCAGTTACCTGACATCCCAAACTGAGCAATCATACATTGCAGATCCTCTCTTGAAACCCAAGAGAGACTCTTTACTTTCCGCATTTAACTCCTCAAACACGTTCTAACTTGACCGTTGGAGGCGGAGCTCCCATCAACAGGAGTCTCCGTTATTTTGCAGGTACAGGCGTCCGGAGGTCAGACTTGGATTTTTAACTCTCCCGCAGGACATCAAAAAACCCCGAAACATTTGGCGCCGTCTGTGGGGAGAGTACATTTAAGATGACTTCACAAGAACCTGTACCGAGTCTAAGTGAGAAGCGGCCTTTGGCCGACGTCCTGGTCACCTCAGACCAGGACACCGATGACGACTATGATGTCGTCACTCACACGACACCTGACAGGACCCTAAGGACTCGGCGTGTCCGCCCCACCGAAAGGAGGGAATGGACCGTCGGCCAGGCCGGGCCCAGTGGAACAGTCGTCCCGTCGACTGTTCACCAGGAGGCCGAGGGATCCACCCCTATTACCATACTCGAGCTCATGAGTCTCATGACAAGTTTCAAAGGGGAGATCAAGGATCTCATTGCTGAGCGGACGGCTGCTCCTGCCAAGGAGCAATCGGCCAAAAAGGCCTCCCATTCAGGGAGAAGCAAACTGGTCAAGGATCGAGAGCCGACTCCTTACCCAAAACCAAGGGTAGGGCCGAAGCCCTCCACAATCTTGGTCGGACTCAACTTTCCTGCGCCAGGAAACAGAAAAGCTATCCGACATATTCATCCGGATGGTTCCAAGAAAACATATTCCGATGCTCGGATGATAATCCAGCAAAAGAAGAATATGCAACTATCAGAGTCGGCCTCCACGGCAAACTTCAATGATAGTTTTCAGAATACCTCAATGAGGTATTCCAATCTACCCCAGGGGGGTCAGACAGGCGGCACGTCCGCCCAATCTACTCCTCAAATATACCAGACAGCCCCGTATGTCCCTCACCAGCCATACGGGCCGTATGAACAATTTTACGTGCAGCCTACTCCTTTTGGGGGACAGGCGGCACCTACAGTCCAGCCTCTGGACTGGCAGCTTCGGCTGCAGAGACTTGGGGGACAGCCTACAGCTTTCTCCAAGGAAATAACAGAGGCCGCACAGCCGGCCAAAGTTAAAAATGTATTTGTAGGCACCTACGACGGTACCACCAATCCTGAAGACCACCTAATGGCTTACACCAACCTTATGTATTTACAAGGGTTGGACGACGCCACGTGGTGTAAATGCTTCCCGGCCACATTGAAGGGAGTTGCCCAGCAGTGGTTCGGCAACTTGCCAGTCGGATGCATTAACAATTTTAGGACGCTTGCATATCTGTTTGCGTCCAATTTCTCAATGAACATCCCGGCTAAGAAAACGAGCCTTGATCTGGGCACCATACAGCAGGGAGAAAAGGAAGGGTTGCGCTCCTATATCAGGCGCTTCAATCTGATGAGAATTCAGATTCAAGGGTTGCCCGATGAGGTAGCCTATACAGACTTTTTCAAGGGTCTGAAGGACGGGTCGGCCTTCAAGTTCGACCTTGTCAGGAAGAGGGTTGCTACCCTCCTAGAGGCATTGATGGAGGCAGACGCTTATATACAGGCGACCGAGCTCTGCAATGTCGGAAAACAGTCGGACTCAAAGAGGTCCGACAAGAAAAAGAGTCGGCCTCAGCAGCCGGCTAAAAAAGAAGAGTTGAAAAGAAAACAAGTCTGGGTGGCCGAGCCTTCTGAACAGCCATCCCAGAAGAAAAAGGAGGGAAAGACGTACTCCCCCAAGTACGAATTTAATAAGGACTGCTACTCCATCCTCATGGAGATTAAGGACCGGGTTCCCATTGAAAAGTCGGCTCCTATGAAGGGTTCTGCTAAAAGTCGGAATCGGAATAAATATTGTCATTATCATGAGGATGTTGGTCACGACACCAACGAATGCTATACTCTCAAGCGTTTGTTGGACCGACTGGCCGATAAAGGGGTACTCAAGTCCTATGTACTCAGGTCCAAGGTTACCCTGCAAACAAACTCTAGGGAGCCTCCTAAGAAGAAGCCCAGCTCTACTAATAGTTCGGATACGGATGAAACTCCGATCTACACTATAGCAGGCGGATTCGCTGGAGGTGGTCCGACCATTCGGGGTAACAAGGACTATATCCGAGGTCTTGACATTAATTCAGTAGACGAGGGACAGGCGTCCAAGGACCCCTTCCCCGAAGTCATAATTACTGAAGAGGACCGAGGACAGGTCAAAAGACCGCATGATGACCCCGTGGTCATCGAATGTAAAGTGGCCAACCAAAGAGTCGGCCGCATTCTCATTGATACTGGGAGTTCTTCGGACCTCATCAGTCTCAAGTGCCTGACAAAGCTCAGGTACAAATCTGAGAGTATGCACCAGGTCTCGCATCCCTTGGTGGGATTCGGAGGTGGTGTAGTACACCTGGTAGGACAGGTAGACTTACCTGTCCGCTTGGGCGAGAAGGGAAAGGGACGACATATGGTGGTCCGCTTCTTAGTTGTTGAAGAACTGACGGCCTATAACATGATCTTGGGGCGTCCTACCCTAAATCAGTCCAAGGCTGTGATCATTCCATCTCTTATGCTTCTCAAGTTTGAGAGGGATGACGGAACAGTCGGCTCCCTACGGGGAGACCAAAAAATGGCTAGGGAGTGCTATCTCTCTGATGTTAAGTCCACTGCGGCCGTCGGCCCCAGTGAAGAGGCAGCGCCTGCTGCAACAGCAGCTGGCAAAAAGAGGAAGTTCAGCCAACAGGTGGCCGAGAAAAAAGACAAATAGCAGTCACTGCCCGGACAGAGGCCGGATGAACTTCGTCCCCAGCCGGCTAGAGAACACATGGACATTGTCCTAGATGACTCTCGTCCTGACCGAACTGTTAAGGTTGGGACGACTGCTTTTGCTGAACTTGGTGCAAATTTGCACCAACTCTTGAAGGACTTCAAAGACATTTTTGCCTTTGAAGTAGACGAGATGCCAGGCATCAGCCCGGATCTTGCCGTACATAAACTCGCTGTGGATCCCAAAAAGAAGCCGGTAAGGCAAAAGAAAAGGAACCATGGTGAGGAAAGAAGCCAGGCGGCTGCCGCCGAGGTTAAAAAGCTATTAGAAGCTAAGTTCATCCGGCAATGCTACTTTCCGGACTAGGTTGCCAATGTTGTCCTAGTAAAGAAGCCGAATGGAACTTGGCGCATGTGTGTGGACTACACGGACTTGAACAAGGCATGTCCAAAAGATAGCTATCCTCTCCCAAAGATTGATAGCCTGGTCGACTCTACAGCCGGCCATGCCTTGATGAGTTTTATGGACGCCTATTCAGGGTTCCACCAAATACCCCTATGGAAGAAGGATCAAGAGAAGACGGCTTTTGTAACTGATCAGGGGCTATTTTGTTATACGGTGATGCCGTTTGGTCTGAAGAATGCGCCTGCCACCTTCCAAAGAATAATCAATGCTGTCTTTTTTAATCAAATTGGAAGAAATGTGGAGGCATATATCGATGATATGATAGTTAAGTCCAAGCTTCAGTCGGATCACCTGGCAGATCTCCGAGAAACATTTTCCACACTCAGGCGGCACCATGTCATGCTTAATCCTAAAAAATGCGTTTTCAGTGTCGAGTCTGGAAAGTTCCTCGGATTTCTTATTGACCAAAGGGGGATAGAGGCGAACCCTGAAAAAATACAGGCGGTCATAGACATGCAGTCGCCCTGTACTGTAAAGGAAGTCCAGAAGTTAACAGGTTGCCTGGCGGCCTTGGGAAGATTTCTCAGCCGATCAGGCGACAAATGCCTTTATTTCTTCCAGGCAATAAAAAAGAAAGCTATGTTCGAATGGGGGCCGGATGCAGAGGCGGCCTTCCAAAGACTGAAAGAACATTTGCATTCTTTGCCAAGGCTTGTCAGCCCTTTGACCAAGGAAGTGTTGTACATGTACCTGGCCGTCTCTGATCATGCGGTCAGTGCTGTTCTCCTTGCTGAAAGAGACGGCTGCCAGATCCCTGTCTACTTCATCAGTCATGTGTTGAAAAATGCCGAGTTACGGTATCCCATGGTTGAGAAATTTGGCCTGGCCCTCTACATGGCAGTCAAAAAGCTAAAACCTTACTTCTTGGCACATTCGGTTGTAGTATACACTGACCAGCCTATCAAGCGGCCCTTAACGACCATGGAGTCGTCCGGCCGAATGATAAAATGGGCGATTGAAATTCAAAGCTTGGAAATTACTTTTGAGCCAAGAAAAGCGGTGAAGGGTCAGGCCCTAGCCGACTTTATTGTTGAAATGACCAGGCCGCTTGCTCCTGATAATGCAGACCAAGTCTGGAAGGTCTATGTGGACGGAAGTTCCACAACAACCGGTTGCGGTGCAGGCGTCATATGCCAGTCCCCTGAAGGGGATAAGTTCGAGTATGCATTGCGCTTCAAATTCCAAGCCTCAAACAATGAGGCCGAGTATGAAGCCTTATTGGCCGGCATCCGCATGTGCAAGGCGGCCGGGGCAAGGAAGGTAGACGCCTGTTCTGACTCACAACTTATTGTAAGCCAGTACCACGGTGATTATGAAGCCACCCATCCGGCTATGATCAAGTATTTGCAGGCTGTGAAAGAAGAGGCCGGGACACTTGAAGAATTTAATCTAAGCCAAGTGCCAAGGTCTGAAAATAACCAGGCGGATGCCCTCTCCAAACTTGCATCATCTGCCTCCTGTGATGCACCGAGAGCTGTCTTCTAGGAGACAATTGAAAAAAGAAGCATTGAGGAGGATCCTATTGGAATCCTTGATCGCAGCTCCACCTGGATGGATCCCATCCGGGCATACCTAACCGATGGCACTTTACCGGACGACTACCCAAAAAAGATTGCAATGAAAAAGCGTGCATCTAACTTTGAAATTCATCAAGGGGAACTCTTCAAAAAGGGCTATCTACAACCACTCTTGAAATTTGTTACCCCAGAAAAAGGCCGAGAAGTCCTAGAGAACTTGCATTCTGGTTTCTGCGCCTCTCATATTGGCGGACGGGCGCTTGCAAGAAAAGCCAGGCGGCAAGGCTACTTCTGGCCTACCCTAGAAACAGACGCCATGGAGATGGTTAAAAAATGTGACAAGTGCCAAAGGTTTGGCAAGCTCATCCATCGTCCGGCTACAAATCTGACGGCTATCCATAGTCCAATACCATTCGCCAAATGGGGCATGGACATACTAGGTCCCTATACGCCTGCTACAGGCGGCCGAAGATATATACTGGTAGCAGTCGACTACTTTACTAAATGGGTAGAGGCTGAAGCAGTCAAAGGCATCAAGACCAAAGATGTCATCTCCTTCATATGGAGAAATGTAATCACTCGGTATGGAGTTCCCATGTCAATGGTCTTTGACAATGGGCCTCAATTTGAGACGCCTACTCTCACAAATTGGTTGGGGGACCAAGGAATCTCTTATTGCTTTTCATCAGTCAGCCGTCCCCAAGCAAACGGCCAGGTAGAGGCCTTCAACAAGTTGATCTCTGATGGTATAAAAAAGAAAGTTGAAAAAGCAGGCGGCCTATGGGCTGACGAGCTACCACATGTTTTGTGGTCCATCAGGACGACTGAAAAAGGGGCGACTGGTGAAACACCGTTTCTCATGGTCTATGGAGCAGAAGCTGTGTTACCAATAGAGCACTATGAACCGACTCTCCGAGTCATGCTTTATGACGAGGAGGCCAACTGGGAAGCCATGCGCCTAGCATTGGATGAACTTCCAGAGCGCAGGGGCAATACAGTCTTGCCCCATGAGATCTACCGTCTGAAAATGACGAGAGTCTATAACAGGCGGGTGCACAAGCGACCCCTTAAAGTAGGGGACTTTGTACTTAGAAAAATGGAAGCAGTTGGCAGGGCCAACGAGCAGGGGAAATTGACCCCTAACTGGGATGGTCCCTACCGAATCTATAAAGAAATAAGAGGCGGCACCTACCGTCTGGAAACACCAGACGGCAGGCAGCTAGCCAGAACTTGGAACGTAGATAACTTGAAAAAGTACTACTTCTAAGATTTGTAAATTTTGTAATTCTACTTACATCAGTAAAGTTTGCAATTATATTGCTAATTTTTTCCAAGTATCCTTGGTAGAACAAATCGCCTGTAAATAGTCGGCCCTTGAAGTCCCTTCTAAGGGACAGCCGCCTGTTTTCAGTCGGATTTTTCAAGACCCTTATATGGGGCAAGCGCCTGCTAACAGCCGGCTCTTACTCTTCCCTATGGGACGAGACGCCTGCTAGCAAGCAAACTTATCAGTCAAACTCAAAAGAGTAAAAACGCCAAGACTAGATAATCAATCTAAGGCTCATAGCCGAATGATCCCCTAACATTTAATAAATACGTCTGTCCCAAAACAAAGCAGGCGTCCGGCGACATCCATCCGGATGAAATTCGTCGCAGAGAGCATCTCCCATTTGGGTGGCACATTGCTCTATAAACTAAAACAAACGGCCTTACCGAGTGTCCTCCAAGACATCTCGCACTCGTTTGCTATGAGACTATGACGAACCGCCTGCTACATAAAACATGCGGAAGGGAAGTCTTAGGTCAGAAACCGACTCGTAATTGCTTGGGACAATACAGTCGGATTAAGTTGAGTAAATAGCCAAGCAACACTTGGCGAATAAAGAAGATCACGCGGCCTACGCTGCCTGCTTCTTCTACTCACTCAACAAAAATTTACCAACTCTTACAAGAACCCTACCAGTTAATTAGCCGACTGTCTTTTGAAACAGGCGGCTTTGGACGGCGGTTTCATAAAGAGTTGGCTCGGTCCCCCGCGACAACAATTAGGTTTTTGTTTCTATTCAAGAAAACACTAACCAGCCTAACATTTGCAAACTAGAAACAGGCGGCACAGACCGACTTATTCTCTTGTTCAAGCAAAACACTGGCAAAGATTGACCAAGTCTCTTATGACTAATTCAAACCCGTATGCAACATAAAAGGCCCAAAACTACCGCCTATTCACCAGAACAGGCGGCAGCCGGCCAATGTTCCTATTTGAACGTCCTTGCTTAAGATGGTTTAAAAACTTTCCCAATAGGCGCTTGTTTAACACAAACCCCAAGTAGGAAGTTTCACCAAGAATAAGTACATGGTCTTCAAGCCGATTGATCTCAATAAACACAAGTTAAACTTGTTTTGGGCGAAACCAAACGACAGTTTTAAACCGCCTAATCGCCTGGTTTGGGGCAAACATCAGGGAATAGCTTTGACCGGAATAATAACGTATCAAAAATTCCCAGTCAACCTATCTCCCTTTCAAAAACCAGGCGTCAGTCGCTCAGGGGCAAAACAATCGGCATACAAAACAATCGGCATGCTAAACATTCATGAAAGGGCGGAAAATACTTGGCAAGAACAAGAATTAAAGCATGCGACGAAATTCAACACAAATCGACTGTTTATAGCCGGATATATATAATAACAGACGGCCAACGGCCGACTGAAGAATTGAAGATTGTAAATTGTCAATACATCCCGACCCCTCGGTCGGGTAATGAAACAAGCGGCACACAGGCCGGAGAAAAGTTGAATTAAAAAAGCTTAAATTTAAGCAGGAGGCTGCGCATCATTAGCCGCCTGATCCTGTCCTTCGGACCTTGACCGGGACGGCTCCCTTCCAGCATTTGCTCCCTCCTGCTCCTGCGCCTCCTCGCCGGCCGCCTCTTCGTGGTCCGACTCCCCTGAAGTGGAGTCGGACTCCTCGCCCTCTGCCTCCTCTTCGCCACCTGCTTCCCCCATCATCTGCTTATTAAAATCATCATAGCAGACGGCAAATTGGCGGTGCCACTTCTAATAGTCGGCGTCAGGAAAAAGAGTCGCCCAAGTCATCTTCATAATGGCGACACTGTCCTCCATCATGTCTTGGACGAGAGCCGACTTCTCTTCCTTGGCCTTCTCAGTTAGTTGCTGAGTAAGTACTGCCTTTTGAGAGGACAGGCGACCCTTGAGCTTGTCAACTCGCTCTCGGAGATCCTTGGCGTCTTGTTCCGCCTGCTTGAGAGTCGCCATCTCTTCATTAAGATCAGAGACGGTCTTCTCAAGATCCTGGATCTTCTTCCTGGCCGCCTCTAGGTCATGCTTGACCTGCAAAGTGGCTGACGCCTGATAATACAGAATGTCAGTGGTCAGGACTTCATTTTGTGCTATTTGAAACATAGCCTTATCAAAATCAGAGGCGGCCATGGCCTTCGCAGCTTTTACCTCTTTGTTTTTTGTCGTTCAAAGGCTTTCGCAGACCGTATACTCGCAGCATGGACTACACTCGGCCAAAAGAACAGTCGTCAGAAAACAAGCGGCTGGGAGTCAAAAAAAAGGGGAAATTGTTTCAGGTATTACCTCTACCGACTCCCTTAACGGCGTCTTTTTCCTCGGCAGAGATGGCTCGCAGCATGGCTCTGGCCATCTGAACCAAGTCTGGTTCTTCAGGGGCGCCTGTTAAGAACCGAAAAGTCAGACGACTATTCTCAAAAGAAGGCGGCACACTTAAGAAAGGAACAAGTTTAATCTTACCTCTGGTGCCCTCCCTGGGAGGACGACTGCTCCCTGGAGTAGACGGCGTCCGTCCCCCAATTAAGGGGGCTCGCCCCTGCCTTTCACCAGCCTGCCGCCTAGAACCACCGGGAGAGGCCTCGTCTCTAGCCGCCTGTTTTCTGACCTTGGCGGCTGGTTGGGATGAGGAAGAAGGAAAAGGACCGGCACCCTACAAATTACATTAAACATAATTAGCTTCCAGGCGATAACCAATAAAAGAGCTAAGTTTGATTAATGCTCACCTTAGACGCCTGTTTAGCAGGCGACTCCTCAGTAGGCCGCTTGCCTAGCACAGCGGCGCGAAGGAGAGCGGCGGCTTTCTTGGATGCCGAGATTTTGTCCATTGCTTGGTCTGCAAGAAAAAGGATCATAGTTATGAATTGTACAAAAAATTACAAGTATAGCAGGGTACATAAAGGAAGCGGCCAACTACCTCTCGGTATCTCAGCACTCAGGCCACAGGCGGCCAGGTAAACCCCATCGTACAACCATTTGTACTTGGGGATGTAATGTTTAGGGACAAACTCCCTAACCCCTGTATCAGAGTTCGCCTGGATAAAAACCTTGAAGAGTCCTCGGTCTAGGATCTCTTCCCTGGCTTGCTGAGGAACAGACGGCAGGTCCGAACCACCGCCTGTTAAATAAGGTGGGTTCCGGTTCCACCTGTTGTACTTTTTATTTTGGATTTTGTTGGAGCTTAAAACTATGAAGAAGGTGTTGCGCCAGTCTTTCCATTTGTTTTCTTTCCCCGTAGTCATCATGTAGCCTTTGTGGCTATTTATTTGGTACCATCCGGTACCGCTTGCCTTGGGGGTCCGGCACAAGTAATTCATATGGGCGAACGCCTCAAAATTGGCGTCCACCCCATGCATTTCACAGGCGGCCACGTACCCCAAAATGTTAAACCATGAATTAGGGGCAAGCTGCCAAAGGCCCAGCTGGTAGCCGTCTAAAATCCTCTCTACTGCCGGATGTAGAGGAAACCTTAGGCCAGCTTTGATGGCCGCTTCATAGCAGCCAAAGCACTCGTCCCCGTAACTTGCCGCCTCTGGCTAGACGACTGTATCTTCTGGGTCCGGTACTGACAAAATGTAATCGCCGCCCATAAAGAAGTCGCCCCTGATGCTTGCCAGCTTGTCAAGCATGGTCTTGCGCCTGCCAGATGGAACGTGGCAGTAATAAGGGGTGTGCGACTCCCTTCGAGAGGCAGCCGGATCTGCCTAGTCGTCCCCCTTCTCGGTCGCGTGACTGGCTCTCGCCTCATGCAGGCGAGAGTGCTTTTCTTCTGAGTCGGCAGAATGCCGACTGGAGGTGCTCGTTTCCGAGTCACTCGAGCTCTCGGCCAGATCAGCCGCCTGCCCAGATATGTCTATTGATAGGGGCTCATTCCCAACCTCATCCCCTGATTCTCTTAAAATAGAATCACTGGGGGTACTTGGGGTCCCATGCGGCCGGTCCGAGAGCTCCTCCCGAGAGAAAAAGGAGCCGTCTGAATTTAAGTATCTTGCGGTCTTTTTCGTCCTGGCCATAGTGTCCTGCACAGACACAGAGACAGTTGGACTCCTAGTTCGCAAAGGGTGGTCCATCAAGGGGCAGTCGGCACTCCTAGTTCTAGCTTCAGCCGTCCCCGGTGACCGGCTGATCACTAACCTAGGCCGTGCCGGGTGCTTTGGGGCTACCATTTTCGAAAAAATAAAATAGAAAAGCAGAAAGTACAAGGAAAAAGTGCAAGGAAACAGGCGGTTACCTGGTAAAGTGGGAGCGTCTGAAAAAGGTTACAAAAACAATCGGCCTGAAGGTCGGTTGGTCCTGAAAACAGTCGTTCTTTCAAAACAACCGGATGTCTTAAAGGGAGAGCAGGCGTCCTGTTTTTGTTTGTCTGAAAATGATGGTAATCATTGCAAATGATTTGGACATCCCCTATTTATAAGGGGGTGAATTCCAAAGGTCAGGGTAAAAAAAAAAGAAAAAAAAAAACGGTAAAAAACCGTTAACCAATCGAAAAAGTGACACCTGTCACAGGCGCCGCGTGGCACGCCACGTCACCCCTGTGAGGGGCAAATGATTAGGGAATTTTTCCCCGCCACGTGGACCAATTATGTGTTGCCATGTGTCTTCCACGTGGACCAATCGAAGTCTGCCACGTGTCACCTCGTAAGAGGTCCAAAGTAGACCTATCAGGCCACGACACGTGAAAGACATAAAGACCTGTCAGGAAAAGCAGCCTGCAAACGGCCCAACTTCCCAGGCAAGCCCAATCAGTCCTAGGTTTCCCAGAAACCTAGTATTGGGCACAGTCTCCCAGACTATAAATAAGGTGTTTCCTCCAGGGGAACACCTATTCAGAAATTTCTAAACACATTCAGGGAGCTTCATATCACATCTGATAGACGCTCTCACCTACTCTCACTCTCAAAGTAGAGAACTCGTCAGTTACCTGACATCCCAAACTGAGCAATCATACATTGCAAATCCTCTCTTGAAACCCAAGGGAGACTCTTTACTTTCCGCATTTAACTCCTCAAACACGTTCTAACTTGACCGTTGGAGGCGGAGCTCCCATCAACAGGAGTCTCCGTTATTTTGCAGGTACAGGCGACCGGAGGTGAGTCTTGGATTTGTAACTCTCCCGCAGGACATCAAAAAACCCCGAAACAAGTCCTATTCTTCCTTTCCGATACACCATTTTGTTGTGGTGTATATGTCGCGGTAGTTTCATGTACTATACCTATCGATTGGAAATAACTTGGATTAAAATATTCACCACCTTTATCGATTCTTAAACTTTTGATTTTACTGTCTGTTTGCAATTCTACTTCATTCTTGTATATTTTAAATTTGTCAAGGGCCTCATCCTTAGAATGCAATAAATAAACATATCAAAATCTTGAAAAATCATTAGTGAAAGTTGCTAAATACTTTTTGTTGCCTAAGGAAGGTGTGCTATGAAAATCACATAGATCACTATGCACTAAATCAAGGAATGCATTATTCTTTTCTACAACATTAGAAAATGGTTTCCTTGTGATTTTTGTTAACGTACATGTCCTACACTTCTCTATCCTTGGATCAAAAGGCGGAACTAAATCATGCTTTTACATAAAATATAACTTTTTATAATTGACATGTCCAAGTCTTACATGCCATAGAGAAGAGCAATCATTAACAACATACAAATTGTCTTTCAAAATATTAAAATACTAAGTTTAAACATTCCATCACACAAGTAACCAAGTCCTACAAATAAACCACCTTTAGACAATATAAATTTATCTGACTCAAACACCATTTTAAATCCTAAACGATTCAAGATAGCACCAGACACTAAATTCCTCCTAAGCTCGGGAGCATACAACACATCCCTTAGAATAAGAGATTTTTCCGAGCTAAACATTAACTCAACTTACCCGTTGCCTAGCACTTTTGCGGTGGAGTCGTTCCCCATGTAAAGAATCTCTCCATTGGTCACCTCAACGAAGGATTTAAACAATGCAAACATGCCTCGATGCACCCGAATCGATGTACCAAGAAGTATCACCCTGCACACATAGGATTTCAGAAATCACACAGAAATAATTCATTAAAGAATTAAATTAAATTCATGTACAAGAATTACCTTGCTTGTCTTGGGATTGGCTAAAACCGCCTTTCCCACCTTGAGCTTTCTTGTTGCTCATCTTTTTCTTCCAAATGGTACAATCTTTTTTAAAATGTCTGGGTTTTCCACAAACCCAAGCTCATGATGTTTAACCACCACTTCCCACTTTAGGCTTTTTGCCTTTATTCTTGTTTGAGTCATTTCCTCTCTTCCTCTCATTAGGCTTAGCATCCTGCACCACATTTACCGTAGTAGTTAACATCCTTTTGTCCCTCTTGCACCCGGATTTCTTCCTCAATCCAAATATAAGAGGCCAAGCCCTCAAGATTAATGTCATCTTTCTTATGCTTTAAAGAATTTCGAAAATCTTTCCATGAGGATGGTAGCTTATCAATTATTGAAGAAACAATAAAGGTCTCATCAAGATTAACATTGTGTTGTCTAAAACTCCCTAAAATTCTTTGGATTTCATGAAATTATTCCATAACTGGCCTACTATCAATCTTTTTGAAATTATTGAACTTACTAACAAGAAATTTCTTGCTAGATGCATCCTCGGCCATGTACTAGACTCTAGTTCATCCCAAAGCAATTTAACGGACTCATGAAATTGATAAACATCAAACAATTCATTAGTCATACCGTTTAGGATGTGACACAACATATGTAGTTGTCATTCTCCCACTTGTTTCTCTTTCTAGTAGCCTCCAATATCTCGTTTTCCTCCACCGATGGCTTCGAGGATGTGAGAACATGAGCCACACCGAGTGATGTCAACAGAAAATGCATTTTTTTTGCCAACTTCGAAAATCCACACCCTTGAACTTGGTCAACTTCTGGAAATTAGTCATCATTTCCTTCATATTTGCCATCTTTGTAGTGAATTATACTTTTGGACTATTGGGGATTTTCTAGTAAACAAGGGTCACAAAGAAATGAAAATGAAATTATTGGAAAAATCTTCGAGGCGTGAACGGGATCACTTTCCCAAAAGTATAATTCCGACCCTATACTACAACCGGGTATCACGGAAATAACTCAGGAGGTACAACGAAGAACAATTACAATAACATGTAGGATTACAATTCAATGTATAAAAGTGTTTGTGATTTTGTGAAAATGAACAACTGATAATAATTCTCTATGCCAAAGTGATAAGATAGAAATTATATTTCATCTCTCAACCTTAATTCATCATATGAGAAGTTTCTCATATATATAAAGATAAGTAGTATGTGAATGCATTAAGTATTGAAATCGAAGCTGAACAATGCATTAAGTATTGAAACTTAAACAATGCATTCACTAAAAGGTATGAAACCAAAACAATGCATTAAGACATGTCTTAAACAATGTATTAAGACATGCATTAAACAATGCATTTAGTCATTAATTAACACATTAAGTTATGATGTATTAAGAAACTGCCATACTAATACAAGAGATATCGAAACTGAAATCTTATATAGCGGTTGCAACATAATTAGTGACGAATCAACCACTTTCTTTCTTTCTCTTGATTACTTATATACTACTACCTTAATCATATGTTGTCTAAGTCATGACACCTTGACCAAATGACTTAAACTTAATATAACATGAATAATAATCAACAAAATACTCTAAATTCTCCAACAAATTAGATGAATAAAATCCAGTCTTATTTACTAGCTAGACAATGATAAATGGCATACGTATGTGTCAGAAAACAAAAGAAGTAAATTAACACGTTTATTTATTGCCACAGATATGCGGCAGAAAGTATAAAGGCAGCTTGTAATTGGGCATACAAAGATGTTGATGAAGACTCAACGCTAGAAGATAAGCCATTCAGCATTGGTCTAGTGAAACTAAAGGAACTTATGTTCTACTATCTTAATTGACCTATAATCTATTCACTTACTGCAGATGATTACTTCTTTTCTCGATTACCAATAGTTAATCAACGATTAGCACAAACCGAAGTACGATTAGCTGCCACACTCAATCGAGTGTTTACTTAACAACTAAATTATATTGCTGTTCTTTGTAGCAATTTTTGAATTCGAATTTAGTAGGCTTCTAATAAAGGTTGGCTTATATTGGCAAATCGAGCGACTATAATAGATTTCTTGTTATATTTACTCTTATACTTGACGCCAATTCATTACTCAATTTTCTTTTTGTTTTGACTTTTTTTTTTGTGTGTGAGATAATTACCATCCAAATAGAAAGAATTTAAGGAAAAGCATAAGATATATGACTTTTGCACATGTCAATTCATCAATTTAGTGGATTACAAAGTTTCTTCATTGTTGATACCTCCAAATAAGTGGTCTGGAATTTTGGATCCAATGATAGCGCTTGTATACAAATGATTGATAGGGAAGGTGAAATCTACGAATTACATAATTCTATAAGTAGAAGTTAGTATTTTATTGGCAATGTCAAAGCTCACTTGGCTATTATTCGTGTTGTTCTCTCTTATTTTTCAATGTGGGACAAAAACTCTCAAGTTATACGTGAGTAATTTTTCCATCGATTGATAACTTATCTAACGTGTTTTCCAAGATTCTTCATACATGTATCTTAATACACTACGTGTATGTGTAGCTTTGCTCCCATTTTAGTAGTAATGTATCACCTTCCCATCTCTTTTTGTTTCAACCAAATTAGCTCAAGCATGGGCTAATTCATAGGATCAAATCAACACTCTTTATCCAAAAAGGTAAGTAAAGTAGGCACGTAGCAATGTAGTTTGAGAAGAGACTTTTATGTGCACTAAATTGTTGGAGTGAATTATACATTTCATTCTCTGCTTTTTTTATTTGATAAGTATCCACTATTTTTCCATTTTCAAGTAGTGATTTGTGAATATGAGTGCAATGATCAGCATTTCCCCTTTTGCTTACTTCTTGTTCTTCAACACTTGTCAATACTAAATGTGCGTAATTTATTAATTTGCAAATTTACATTAAGAATGTATAGACACACTAAGGAATGTTGTATAGACGGGATTGGATCACAGATGTTACATAGGCTAGTTGGTGTTCACACTCCCCATTTTGTGGAAATACTTGGTATAAACCATGCATATGCGGATATGCCCATAATATTACAGTTATTCCCACACAAAAGAGCATCTCTTTGCTTTGCCATTTTCTTTATCAATCTATCCTGAAGAAGCATAACTCATGATAAAAGTTAGAGACAGATTCTTGTTTTTTGCTACAGATATGATAGCAAGAGTCAACATAAATTGCAGAAAAGTTAGAAATATGAAATGTAACTCCATATATTTCAAGGATATGCCAATTTTCCTAGAGTTAAACTCCATGTTTAAGATAACAAAGCACCCCTATATATACAGATAGCTTCTTCTCAGGTAAAACTCGTGAAAGGCAATCGACTCACAAAATTGGAAGTGTAGGCATGCATTTTTCTGAGTTGTCATTACATGAAGCAAGCGAATTAGTCATAGGGCGAATCTTCCTTGGCATGTGATGAAGCAATGGCCTGGCCTTGTTAAATTGTTATCACTTGCCAAAGGAGAGTTGCCCTGTGACTCCTTCAGCTTGATGATTTAGTGTAACAGCAGTTTGCTGTTATTTCTTGTTCTGAATTTTATCTGCTGACAGTAATGTTAAATTAATTTCATCAGCAATAACAATGTTTTGTCTTGCTTTTCATTGATTACTGCTTGTTTGCTTTGGCAATTGGCTACTTCTGTGTTCTGAGCATTTTACATGTACAACTACAATTGAGTTACAGCGTTGCTGCCATACCCTGAGTTGGCCATACCCTGAGTCAACAGCAATTTATTATAATGTACACTTATAAAAACACTCTTTGCTGCCGCCACTGTTGTGTGATGTAATATATCTCCCTAATTCCATAGCTTATTTTCTACTCCCTTTGTCACCATGTAAAAGTTTCATTTTCCTTTTGCACGTTTTTAGAAAGATGAAGATGATGAGGATAGATTGATTAAGTTGGATAAAAAAAAAAAAAAAAAAAAAAAAAAAAAAAAAAAAAAAAAAAAAAAGATAGTAGGATTTGTCTGATTAAAAATAAATAATATAAAAATAAGAAATGGAGTTTGGTAGATAAATTGAGACTTTTATTTAGAGACAAAGGGAGTATTATGATGTTTATGTATGATAACTGAACTTGCTAAATGGTAGTGATAGGATTGCTATTACTAATGAGATCAATCTGCTGGTTGTGGGATGACTACTTTCTGGGACTTATATAAAGTTTTGGTGCAGCTTTTCAGTATGCTATTCATTTTCAAAAAAGGTATGCTATTCATTTTCAACTCTCTGAAAATCGGCTTTGAGATTGAAATCATAACGATGCTGTTTCTTGAATTACTGACAGAAAAGTTTGCCCGTAGTAACATTGATGCCTCGTGATCATATTGATTTTTTCTGTAATGTGTTAGAGAGAATATTAAGTCGCATTGTTAGTGGAAACATAAGTTACCATTCTAAGACTTCTGAGCAGAGCATATAGCATATTTCAATAGCTAAACAGACTTCAGTGTTTTGTATAACATTCAGTTTCTCACTGACAGGAAGTCACATTACATAGCATTCACATAGACTGGTTTCAGTACTAACAACTAATATGTTCATACAGGAAAAAGAAAAGGAAAAAAGAAAAGAAAACATTAATAACAATTTGCAAATTAATCATTGAGGTATTGTAGCTACTTGCCTACTTTCCTTCCCTTTATCCCCTCAGTTGCATGTGTTAAAGTTCAACTTCGTCATTCTTTTCAAAGGCGGTCTAGTAAAGAAGAGGAAAATTGAAGTTTGCTTAAGAAGTTTTTTCTTTTTATACTGAATATATATATATTAATTCTTAGAAACGACTATGTCATTATTAGCTAAATGATCCATCTCTAACACAAATTCACCTAGTTACATATAAAAGGTAACAGCAGAGGTTATATTCGACGAAATTTCCTTTGACTAACCACTATAAATATTGAGCTCCCTGATGACACCTTTCCTTCCTAGTATGGGTGATACTTCATTGAGTCGATGAGTTTGTATCTGCAAGTATGGCATGTTTGATTATTAAGACTATTGCTACACATTGCTGCAGAAATACTATTGATAGCAAGTAAAGTAGGCAATCCAAGCCTGCACTAGTTAATTTACCTGTAAAGCATTTTTGCAGTGATATTTTTGTTTCGTTGTTCTCAAACTCCAACTCATCAAACCACTTTCTTTCTGCTCTTACCTCAATTAATCTTTGCAAGCCTTCAGGCCCTATGGGAAGCTTGAGGCATGGACATGAGAGCACTGTTAGATGTTCCAAAGTTGGAAAAACAAGAAGGAACCATGGTTGAGTAAGGCTTCTGATGTTCTTCAAATGTTGTAGCTTTAATGATTGCAGCTGAGGAAAGATGGTATGGGTATACTCTATCCCTGTGCAGGTATTATTCAGCTGACCTGACGACGTACCCATCTGAATCTCATGATCTTCAATGTAACCAATTACAGCTTCCATAACATCGCAATTTGATATCTCCAAGTATTGCAGCTGATTTAGCATTTTAGCAATAGCTAAGGGGAAGAGAATCTTAACCAGTTTACACTCCTCAACTTTCACATGTTTCAAGCTCTGAAAGCTTGTAGATGGAGCTACGCCTCTCCATAGAGCTGTCAAACAAGGGGCAACTCGGACATGAATGTTTGTGAGTCTGGGAAGCACATTGCTTTCAGGCACAATATTATTGGAAAGAAACACAGTATCCAGTTTCAGGCAAGAAAAAATTTGGAGCTCTTGCAGACCTTGAAACCTTTCGAACAATGTAGATGAAAGAAAAGTTTGAAAATGACACTTTTGAATGTGTAGGTGCTTCAGTGGTTGAAAACACTCCAACGGTAACTCTTCAAGACTTGAGAGATTCTTCCAGTTCACTACAGAAAGCTGCTCTGTCATTTGTAGGAAGCTCTCCAGCCAGTTCATGAAAGGCTTGGGTACTCCAAAGTGAGCTGCTATATTGAAGCACATGCTTTTGGCATAAGTACTCCGCCAGTCAAATTTATCTCCTACATGTATGTGAAACTTGTTTAATCTAGGCTGGCGATTGATAATCTCTTCAACTAGACAAGCAAGATTTCCTACATCGATGTGTAGGGTATTAAGATGATCCAAAGAAAGAACTTCAGCCAGAGTAGCTTTTCTCTTGCTTGTCGTTTCTTTTATCTCCCAACCACTATAACTGCCTCCCATGTACAGTTCTTCCAAACGTACGAGGCTTGGAAAAACATTAGCTGGAATTTCATCAAATTGGGATTCACTCAAGTCTACTAAACGGAGCTTAGTTAATCTTTTTATCTCTTCTGGAAACCTGTCAAATGAGGACTTCCGCAGGCTAAGAATTTCAATTGATTTCAGCTCTCCAAGTGCAGATCCATCTTTCAGATTATTGTTTTCCACACAAAGAGTCTTTAAGTTTGTGAGAAAAGAGAGTGAGGTAGGTAATGCCACCAGACTTGGCATATTGCTGAGATCAAGTACTTGGAGTGCTTTCATCCCAACAAAGAAGTCATCTGAAATAGCCTTTAATGATGTATTATTTTGCAGCAGCAGTAATATGAGCTCTGGGTATTCTTCTTGTTCCCTGAGCATATTAAACTCGTTGTTGATCAAAGACATCCTCATAACATATTGCAAGTTTAAGTTGCAAGGCCACTCCTTCAAACCTGAGCCCGCCTTTACCATGAAACTGTAATCATTACCGGAAGAAATTAATATGGCCAAGTCACGAAAAACATCGTGCATTTTTACACATTCTTCATTCTTACCACTCAGCAAAAGGCAAGAAGCTTTTAGGTTACTGATTATAGAATGTACCCTGTTCCTTGCCTGGTCCAGAGTTAAATCATCAGAAAACAGTCTATCACCAATTCCATATCTCAAAAGATCTTCAACACAAACATCATAATCTTCAGGAAAGAGGGCACAGTATAGAAAGCATATTTGAGACTCTTCATTATGAAACTCATCAAAACTTAGCTTGGACATGAGAAGACCTTTTCATGCATCCCTTTGATGTTCAACGGTCTTGATTGTCGCAGTTCATACACTGCATCATCCCAAAATCTTGGCTCTTTATTCCTTAAAACCCTTCCTAGTGTCACCAAAGCTATCGGCAAACCTCCACATTCCTTAGCAACTTCCTTTGCCACACTGTTCAAGTCAGGTGATTCCACAACATCTCCTGCAAACTTCTTGAAAAGTTCCCATGAATCTTGCTGAGAGAGGGGTTCAACTATTATACTAACATTGCAATACATCTCACTGCACACATCTAGGTTTCGTGTAGTTATCGCAATTTTACAATTACTTCTATCCTTCCCAGAAGAAATGCCTACCCAGGACAAGTCCAATCTCTCCCACACATCATCCAAAATTATAAAAGTCCGTCTTTCTTGCTTCAGCCTTTCAGCCAGTCTCAAAGATCTCACATGCTCAGTTTCCTCTTTCAACTGCAAGCCTAAACCTTCTGCAATCTCTCTCTGGATTTTCAGCATAACAGGATTCCGAGACACAGTAGCAATAACAACCTCATCAAACATACCCGTGATTTTGGCATACTTTGCTACTTCTTTGATGAATGAGGTCTTCCCCACTCCTCCCATTCCATACACCCCAATAATCTGGTTATCATCATGCTTTAATGCCTCAATGATTTTCCCCATAGCGACTTTAGTAGATTCAAAAGCTTCAAAATCCCCCCTAGGCATCATTTCAATGCTAGGCGGTGGTGCTGGTTGAGAAACTGGAATCTGTTGTAAACTACCTTTCAGCTCATTGACATCTTTGAGCAACTTTGCTGCTCTTTTGCTTGATGAATAATGACTGCTTAAATTTGTACTGCAGAAATTGAACTTTCCCTTATCTTCCTCTCTTAATCCACCTAAAAGTTTATGCACATCATTCATAATCAACTCCGTCTTTCTCAGCCATTGTTCCATATCTTGAGTTGTGGCTTCTCCTCTGCGGCGAGCTGCATCTGTGGTACATCTTGCTGTCTCCCGGGTTATCTCAAGCTCAGTTGTTTTACTTCTAAGATCTTCAATGTTTCTGCGGAATTTCACAAGATAACCAACTTCATTTTTCAGAGGAACAACCAAAAGTTTTGCTAGTTCAGTGATAGGAGTAATTAAGATTTGTAGTATAGTACTAGCCATTTTGCTCGGATTTTTTCTCTAATTATCCAACAAGAATTAGAATTGATACTAATTCGAATAATAGATTAAATATGAACTTGTACTGTAATATTTGTAAAAGATGGAATAGTATGTTTATGTTCTCCTTTCAGGCAGATTCAAAGGATGATTGAGTGGAAAAATCTGAGCATGTAAACAATTATTAATGGAATAAAGAATTTGATTACTAAATGGACGGCAAAGTCTAAGTCTACGTCAACCGTCAACCAACTACAACACCAAGTCTTCCTTTTATTAATAATGCATTAGTGAACCTTCGTTGTTGTATCTTATGCACCTTAGTGTTATATTTATTGTACTGTCAGATCTGCAGTTTGTGATTTGTATTGTGTACATTCTCCGTTTTTTTTAGATAAAACAAACTACTCATATACTCAGTTATCTCTATTTTTGGTAATTTATACTTAAACGAAAACATAGTCCTGACATATTTCATTAGATCCGTCTCAACTTACGTTATTCACAAATTTTTAGTTTTATTTTTACTTATAATATACGGATTTTTCACCAAATACCACTGAGTTTTTGCATAATTCACCATATACCACACGAAACTTTCTAATACATCAAATACCATTGAGTTAATGTATATTAACACGAAATGTCATTTTTGGTAACTGTCGTTAGTCGTCTTCCGTTAACTCCGTTAGTAATTAAGGTTTATAGTGTCACGTGGCTTTCACTTATTGGCTCTTATTTATATTATCTAATTAATTACTTAAATAAAGAATTACCAAAAAAAAAAAAAAAAAAAAAAAAACAGCCACCACCAACGTCCCCCAGCCATCCACCACCCTATCCCGACATCCCCCGCTGGCACGGAATCTGACCAGAACCCCCAACCACCACCCTATCCCTCCACCACCCACGCCGGCGCCCAGCCCTTCTCTCGCCAACGCGTTGGCCTCCCCCTCCCCCGAACCGACAGCACCCAAAATCCGCAACCATACAACAGCATCAATTAGCCAACCACCTTCCCTGCCCTCAATTTCGACCTTCACCTTCGATTATCGGCATCTTTTTTCGAACAAATTCGCTTCTAATTCGACCTTCTCTCTCTTCGTCAAGATCTGATGGGTGGTTAATTTCTTTGTCGTCGGTCTTCCAAATTGGGATTTGCAAGAGGGAAATTGGGGAATTTTGTAGGGTTAGGTTTACAGGTAAGAAATCGGGGATTGGGTTAGAGAGATCGAGAATTGGGGAATTGGGGAAGGGGAGTCCGGCGGGGAAGTCGGGAATTGGGTTAGAGAATCGGGAATTGAGAAATCAAGAATTGGGGAATCGGGGAAGCTTCCGGCAGGGGAGGGGAGGGGTTACAGGTGGGGGATGATTTTCGCGGAAGGGGAGTAGGAGTGGATGGTCGCCGGTGTCGGGGGAAGGGGTCGAGAATGTCGCCGGCGGGGGGGGGGGGGATGGTCGCCGGCCAGCTAGCCTGGGGTGGGGGTTGGGGTGGCTAAGTTGGTGGTGTTTAATTTTATTTTATTTTTTAAAATAATTTTTCTAAAGTTAATTAATTAAATAAATAATATTAATTAGAACCAATTACAAAATGCCACGTGGCACAATTAACGTTAATGACTAACTGAGTTAACGGAAATGGCATGTTGTGACATTTATATTAAACTCAGTGATATTTGGTGTATTAGATTGTTTCGTGTGGTATATGGTGAATTATGCAAAAACTCAGCAGTATTTGGTGAAAAATCCGTATAATATAATTCCTACACATTCTATCTGCCATCGGAGAAATGGACCTGGAAGAGGATATTTGTTCCTGCGCTCTCATCTTTAATGGTCAAGGAAGCCATGCAGGAACAGCTAAGTGTTAGGGCTACCAAAATGCTACTACAGTGAATATCTAAAACCAAATCTAAAGCAAGTAACACAGCATACTCTAACTTAGTAACTTGAAATGGGATCAATATATATACCACTTGATCTATCCAAGACATGGTAACTGGTATAGCTGCCAACGACACCATGTAATTTCCGGCAATACTTTGATATGTTAGTCTGTGACATCTAACATAAAGATAACCTAAATACACAAATCTCATGTCCACCTAGTGATATCTCTCGTTGGCTAACTTGCTGCAGGAATCACACAGAATTTTCTCAAAGAAACTGAACTTAATTAAACTTCGTACAAACAGCTATGAAATATGTCACAAAATTTTAGTTCCTTGATATGACGGACACTGCATATTTTTACTAGTGGAACAACAATATTATATATCATATCGAGCTGGTATAACAGCTGCATATATACAAATAACAGCAATATATAGCACAACATGCTGGAAAACAAAGATATCATGCCTTTACATAGCTGCATATTAATATTTTCTTCAAACTGATTGCTTTACAACAAGAACTGGACACTTTGCGTGGTGAACACAGTAGTCGCTCACACTACCAAGGAAAGTCCTGCAAGAAAGATTTTAATAAGAGAAAGAAAACTGAAAAGAGGGGGAGAATCATGTATGATTTACTATCTGCGAGATGGGAGGACAGTAGCCCAAGATTCAGTTGCAAGTGTCAAATGAATTCAGACATATGTTTCAGGGAATCTTTAGTTAACTATGATTTCGTGATTTACATCCTAGAATTGCATGATTCTTAACCAAGATTTATTTACAAGATGCTGCACAAGGATAATCAATGTCCAAAGATCTGTAGAAAGTTAGGGCATAATAGTATAATATACTATTATTCTGTTAATATATACTTCATCCATTCCAAACTTCCAAAAATATTGCATCATCTGCTTTCGAAGTTTAGCAAAAATTGCAGGAAATCTGTTTTCGGAAACTTTTTGTATGTGGAAAAAATTCAAAGTTACCCCATAATTTCCCACATGGACACACTTTTCTCTAATTCTAATTCCCCTTACCCATTTTACAATAATTTTGTAATGGAGAAATATGAAGTATGTGCAACTCTAAGGCTCTGAGTGAGCCATTTTGCAGTGTTTTTCATGGCATCAGAGATCAATATGTCTGGATTAATCCCTATGAATTTCCCACGATGCTCATGGCAGAAAACTAAACATTCCTCATGGAATAAAATAACCAATATATTGATGTTAAACATTCCTCATGGAATAAAATAACCAATCTATTGGTGTTAAAGCACAAAATATGAGAAATTTTGTTTGGTCTAGCAATAAACTTCTCCAATTTCAATCTGCAATGCATTGGCCAAGGACATAAGAAAGGAAAGGAGAATCACTACAATTCATAATATGAGGTATATAGCTTAGAACAGGCTTTGTATAATTACTCCATTAAAAAATGACTAACAAATGCATATTATAAATGTGGTAAGGTAATCCAACTAATATAGACGACAGCTTTACTTGCATTTTTCTGAAAGCGAACAAGTGGTTCCAGGGAAGGATATAGTAACTTCAGCACTGATTTTCAGCTTAAGCTAAAAATGTCAATGTGACTCATTGGCCAAACAATTGCATGAGACTGAACCAAATTATACTTCATTGGTCTTAGACTTCTTTGCTGTACTAAACTATTTTAGTTCTATTCACTCTATTACAAAATTTTCAATCACTGAGCATAACTAATGCATTTCTCCAATGAAATTCGTCAGTCAGTTCAAAGTATGAACACTATTATACCTTAAAGTTTTAGTAGAGTAGATAATAGAGCTTCAGACTAACCTCCTTATTCGTCCCCGACTACGGCTGCCCATAATCAGTAGTTGACAATTAAATTTCTGTACTGCATCACATATCGCTTCTTTCGGATTGCCCATCAAAGCAACTGTCTCAGCATCAATCTGTATCCAGTAAGATACTAAGTACCGAGTACCAACAAGTGCACATTATGAGATGTATATATATATATTTTAAGACCTAGCAATAAAAATATGGCTTCCAAATTCCAATATCATCCTTTTCGGTGAGTATGTCCATATCTTATTGATGCACAAAAGTAATTGATACTGTAGACAGAATCAGAAGCTCAAATAATATAAGTAGACCATCAGATTAGTAGGAAGACTCTTTTCTTCATCTAATCGGACAAAATAACTTAAAATAAAATGTCATTTCTCAATTGTTAAGAAAAAGCATCACATTATGAAAAAAATCCCAAATTATTCAAAATGTAACTTGCTAGAATTGAAATATGGCCTATTATATAAGGACACCCTTAATTAGATGTGTAGTCTATAAAAGTAGAACAGAGGTAATACTGAATTTTTGAAGTAATCAACAATAACAAATGTCCGTAAAAATGTATTTAAATTGAACAAGGTTGCCTCCAAACACTTTAAATCTGCCGTGATCAATGTTACTTAATAGTAATGTTTTTTCTTTTTGAGAAGTTGCAAAATAATTGCAACATTATGTCATTTGGACAATGATTTTCTCTATCACTCTCTTCATCACATTGTACACTTTTTATCTCTCTTCTTTAAAATGTGCATCAGTCTAGTGATTATTTTTCCGAAAAGATAATGAAATGCCTGCAGTATACTATGAGAGAAATAGTGAGGATTTTAAAGTTCTTACCCCATGCTTTTCACATAGTTCCTTTGCTTTTGTTAGGAGAGATACAGTAAAGTCCTTCTGATCGCCTTGGAGTGATGTTACCAGGTCAAGAGCTGCATGAATGTTGTATATATAAGTAACTTTTTTTTTTAGTATTATACTGCAGCCATGTAAGTAAACTACCTAGGTCTTAAGTCTCTCTGCTTTGACTTGGAGAATGAACATTGTTCATGAAATTTTACGAAACAAGTTCTGCACTTAAGCTAATAATATGTGTAATACATGATTTTCTATGTAGTATGAAAATTTCAGTCTTAAGATTAGAAGCAAGACTTACACCATTGCCTGATTCTGGATCCACTAAAAGGAAGAACAGAAGAAAAAAAAAAATGCAACTTCCCACATTTTTTTAATTTCCTTTTCACGTTTTCCTTGAAACTGAATCAATTTTCTTTCCATGCGAAAGAGGACAAGACTGTCACAAGCAAAGCGACAACTTTGTTTCAAAAAAAAAAAAAGCAAAGCGACAACTTTCTGAATTTAAGCACTAAATAGCATGAACGCAATTTTAGATATATCTTTTCAGTTGTTAATTTGCATCAGCAAAGACTCTCCTTATAAATCCCATACATGTTTTAAGATGAACATACACAATATTGTTGTCTCAAGTACTCAACTCAATAAAAGTAAGAGATGTCTCAACAAGAAATTTAATCTATCAAAAATTTGTTTCAGCACCGATGATTTGCCAATCACAAATAGATAGTTAGAAATCAAGAGTTTTCTAATACAATACGGAAGCAACCAGAGATCACCTAGGAAGATATCCAGCGTATCAAGTTGAATAAATGCAGCAACATTCATAGCATGTTCACAGTTTGGAAAGGGTTCTACTAGAACCGTTCTAGTAAGTTTCTTTTACTCTATTTAACCATGAAAGGAAGACAGGTACGCACTAGATCAGAAAAGTCATCTGAATTTTGTTTTATTAGTCCCATATGAATAGATTTTGTTTACATCGTATACCAAATTAGAAATTGGTACTTGCTAGTTGCAAATTACTAAATACTGATAGAGTATATTTGAATATTTTAGAATATACTTCCTCTGTTCCACAAATATTGCAACAATGATGAAATTACACATTCCAAAGCACATTTTATATGTTAAATAACTATGATTATATAAGAGTAAAATTTATAAAAAGTTGATATTGTAAAAGTATATTTTACTTTACGTATAAATCATAATTTGTGGTCAAACAAGCATGGTGAATAGTGTAAAAGTCCAGTTGGTGTAATATTACTAGAACGGAGGAAGTATATTTTACATCTCTCATCATAGGTGGATTATATTGGCTGTGTGCAAGATTTGCCTTGTATTGAGCATGTAAAAGGGATATACACACAAGTAAAGTCAGTAACTCACTCAATGGTCACACAATCTCACAGTACGTAACAACTTCGAGTAAAAGAAAGGCATAAGTTAAACCCCATAAGATTGATCCCAATTGCATGATTCATTCTAGTGTCTTATATACATATTTAGTTGGCTGATAGTTTGCACTTTGCAGAGAAAAGTTGTTGGTAAGTTGTATTGGTTGAGTTAGCTTCATCAAATAAAACAAGTAATGTCTTTAGCGTGCGACTGAAATTGTAGCAGTTGATTATTCACCCTAATTATTGGCACCTATACAATTTTAATAGTTAAACAAATTAGGATTACAAACTAAGACAATCATTCACACAATTTTATTTAATATTTTTTTTTTTTTTTTTTTTGAAGCAGCAGAACACAACTACACCAGCAACAATCAGCAGGACAGAATCAGAAGACCAGGACCAAAAGTAACTTTAAAAGCCAGCAGGCCCGCTCATACGACATCCTAGACCAGAAAGTACAAGCAGCACAGCATCAGCAGACAAGGCTACATTTGTTATCTGATTTAAAACACTTGCAGGCCTCTCTGAACAGAATATTCTATATATACAGCTTCAGGATGCTTAATATTCTAATCAATCACCATCTAGTTCCTTAGCAGCAAATCACAATCAACATCTTGCACAAAATGCATAGCATAGGATTGACTCTTATCACCAAATTTTGTTGTTAGCTTTAATAACCAGCTCAACTTTAGCCTAGAAACTTCAATAACACCTTGAGAAGTGGAACATATTTTAAACTCGACTTCTCATACTCCCGTTGTCCTATTAAGATTACCATGTTCGACCATTTTTTTGTGAGAGCATTTTGAATCAAATGGAGCAATTTTAATGGGATAGAAAATACCAAAATGACAATAATTGACTCAAAATAGCCACTTAACCCTCCTATCCAAGGGCAACCAATACTTTCTCCATTCTTTTTACAAAATCGCAACACTTTCCTTTGCACGGGTTTTAATAAAAGATTAGCGAAGACATTTAAATTAACATCAATAACCCAACCCTTCCCTCTTACCGATCTGCGGGTCTGATCGGGCTAACTTGGTCGACTAGGCCGCAATCAAAACCCGGATGAAAAACAAGAATTCCAACACTCTTCACAACTAATAAATTGAGAAATTTTTATAAAAAAAGGGCCAAGAACAGTAAGTGGGGGAGAAAGAACTTACGAACAGAGCCATAACTGCCAGAGAAAACACCAGTATAATCAGCAGAAGTAGCAGTAAAAATAATGACACCCGATTTCAGTTTATGATCAAGGTGTTCCACTGCCCATTTAAGCGCATAACTGCTACTCTCACTCCCATCAATTGCTATCATAACCTTCCCATTTTGCTTCGAAGCTCCTGCTATTTCCTCCTCCATCCCACTATTTTTTTTTTCTCTCTCTAAATTTGGATGTTATTGTCAGAATTTTAGTTGTGAGAGGAAGATGATGATGAAATTGGTAATCTATTTGTTGATATTTATAATTGCTTGTAATTGATTTGTGTGATGTTATAAATGAGTAAGATGTTTACACCTGGTTTGTTTTCCCGCCTATAAATATTACTATTTCCCACTTACCTTAAATCCTACGTTGCCACGACCTCCTTACCCTACCCACTCTTAAATCATGAAATGACCCAATCAATGGATTAATAATGTTCATTACACCTTCTTTTTCGGATGTCCATATCATTAATTTGACATATTTTTTGGAATGTTTTTTCAAAGAATGAAAGAATAGAGAAATTAATTCATTTTTTATGAAGAAATTAAGTATGAATTATGATTGATTATCAAAGTAATTCTGAGAGCGTATCATTTGTTGATTAAATTGGTACTTATTTTCTCTATTTTGTAATAATCGTAACAGATGGACTTTTGCATTATTCATACACATATTTTGGCTATACTTTTTTTACTAATACTTCCTCAGTTTTTTTTTTAGTGCCCCACTTCTCAAAAATAGTTGTTTTTTTTTTTAAAGTGTCCCACTTTCCAAAAACTTTTTTTTTTTAAGTGTCCCATTTGTAAAAGTGGAAACTCCACTCACATTATATATTATTTCTCTCTATTCCTTTTAACCCCACTATCATTTTATAATATTTTCTCTCTCACATTATTTCTAGTGGTCCTCATTCATATTTTTCTCTCTTACTTCTCCAAATTTTTTAATCCTAACCATACCCACACATACAATATTTTATTCTTTTGCCTAAAACTATGTGCCCAATGAATGAGACACTTAAAAAAAACAAAGGGAGTATATATACTCCCTCTATTACACATTAGGTCTTAGGAATAGGAATTCCCCTCATAAAGAGGGTTTCCTAATGTTTAATTTTTCTTACCTTTTTAAAATATAATAATAAAAATTACTCCCTCTATTTTCGTATATAGAAACTGAAGAAGTATTGCGCAATTACGTATCTAAAGAATGAAATTGGTGGTTTCCCATACCATTTTATTATCTACTCCCTCTATTCCTATTATTTATTTATTTTTATTTTTTTTTTCTCTCGATAGCCAATGTTTGGGTGAACTTTTAATAACTTTAACCTTAAACTCCCATTAATATGTAAGAGATAATATACTTAATTATATAGGATCTTGTTAAATTTTATTTTTTTTAGTAATATCAAATTTTTATACTTCGTAATTTTAACGCTTATAGAAATGAAGATATATATATTTTACTACACGTTTCAAAGACCATGTAAAGTCAAATGGGGCAAAAATATAGGGATAAGAGGGAGTACACCCTTAAGCAATAGACAAACACATGGTTATATTTTAAACCAACCAACCCTGAATAGCTCAAAGAAATTAGATTCTACATTGATTTTCTAATAGGTATTGGAGATTCAAAAATTAAGAGTAATATTAGACTGTATATCAAAACTAAGGTAGTCCCTATTGTAGACATGAAAACAATCACATGTGGCTAATTATTTTAGAACGATGAAAGTATTTTATTTTATTGAGAGTGAGAGATAGCTCAAGTGGTTAGAGCTTTCTCTTCAATTCCAAGAAATCCTGGGATTGATTCTCACCCCACCCTTGTGGCTCTCTAAACACCAAAAAAAAATATTTTATTTTATTTGTCGACACTAGTGTAGTAGCATGCTATTACAACATAGTTACTTATTTACAATAATAGCAAATTGTAGATTTCCTTCAGACACGTTGCCTTACTACAAGAACAGGACACTTTGCATGATGAATGCAGTAGTTGCTAACACTTCCAAGAAATGCCCTGCATGAAAGATGTATATTAGAGGGGAAAAAGAGATGCAGGTACTTTGTATGAATTAGTACTGCAGATAGCAGATAATCTGCTCAAGCTTCAGTAGCAAAAATTGACAATCATATTCAGATTAGAGTATGCTTGAAGGAACTCTGAAATTATATGATGTTGTAACTTGAGCTCTATATTAACTCTGAAGCTATGTAACTATGACTTAAAGAGTTAAATCAGTTAATGCTGTTACATGATGCTTAATCTGTAACAATATGAATAAGTTAACATGTAAAATTTCAGGTTAATCTTTAGATAAACTTATCCCATCTTAACAAACCTTTGTAGAGCTCCTCGACTATGAGTTCCCATGACAAGTAAATTACAATGAAACTTCTCCACTGCATCACATATCGCATCTTTCGGATTGCCCATCACACACAGTGTCTCCGCATCAACCTGTATCAAGTAAGATAATGAGTACCAAGTTTCCAACAGGGGCACAAAATATATATATTTAACAAAATTGTCTAATAAAGGCCATATGATTGGTGCTTGCCATCGTAAATTGATAAACATTCATTAAGGTAGACTCAATTCATTTTGAAGAGAGTTAACCACATATATACTAGCTTGGCCGGGTTCCAAACTTAAAGCAATTAGTAATAGTTGGAGTAGATGAAATCATATTCCTATTCATTCTTCAATGTGGAACAATAGTCTCAACTCACAATCAATTGGGGTCAAGCTAAACATAAACAGATATATGACTCTAGGAATATAAAACTAAACTTGATCATTATGTAGACAACTAAGAAGGGAAATATCAATTGAATGCAAAAGGTGGAAGCCAGTCCAACGAAAAATAAACAAAGGAAAACCATGGACCATAAAAGGTTGCCTATGATCACTAGGAGTTTACAAACATATCATGATGTTCGCTATATTGATGTTTGGCAATCAGCATCTGTCTGAATAAAAAGATGAAATGAACTTTACAATTCAATGGGAGAACACCAAAGAGGATTTATTGGTTCATACCCCATATTGTGCACATATTTCCTTAGCTTTCGCTAGGAGAGAAGTTGCAAACTTTTTCTGATTCTCTTGGATTGATGTTACCAGGTCAAGAGCTGCAAAGACAGAACACAAGAAATACCAACATAAGTGTTGTAATGATACATCTCAAAAGTTTTGTGTTGTCAAACGTGTTAAGTCATAGGGTACCTATACATAATGCACCTAACCAATACATCAACCTAATGTATATCTTTTCGGTTTAACTGTGGAGAATGCACCAGATTTTTATCGAAATATTAAAAATGAAATTAATGGTATTCACAAAACCATGATCTCTCAATTCAATTCATTGAATTCATTTCCAATTGCCCCAAAGCCCATGTAAGGCCATATTCACCTTTTTCACTTATGATCTCATAAAGTCCGGATAAGATAAGTTAGGGATAATAAGTTCTCATAAGGGTTACTCAAGCTCGTCAAATTACAACTTAAAAAAGTTCTAATAAAGTCAAATAAGTTCAGATAAGTAAAAATCAGATAAATAGAACATATCCTTAATGGCTTTCCCCCATTTCAAGACTAGGGATATTGTGCAAATCTGTTTATATGTTATTTCATACCAATGGCCGAGCCAAAATTTTGAAGGTGGGATCTAAAGGGTTTATAAGTAATTCCATACAAGTATTTTTATAAGAGAGTGTAATACATGGAAAATTTATATTCAATGGTATTATAGTCCTTTACACCGTATTTGGATAACAATAACAATAACGACGGGAAAAGGGAGAGGAAGGAAAAAGAGAGAAAAATAAGGAGGTGAGTGGAGGGAGAGAGTGACATTTCATTTTCGCTCCAAATATCTCCAACAATTGGAGGGATTTTTTTTTATTTGAAAATGTATTCCCTTACCCTATGTCTTATCCAAATTAGGGAAATTATATCACTCACTTACCCTTCCCTCCCTTTCCCTCCAAATATTACTATTCAAACATAGTGTTAACATAGAATCATTTTAGAAATTATAAGAATTAAATCAACAACTCAAATGTATTATAATCAATTAACTAAATCAAGCGAAGGGTTGGCGGGAACTGCCAAACAATACAATAAGTTATCTTCACGTAAGGTGCTCCAGTCTAAATCTTTCTAGCTTACTCTGAATTTGATGTTCATGTCTAACTAAACTTTGGCCATATTTCTACACTAACAAATGTGAAATAAAAAAATAAAAAATTAAAAAAAAAGGCCGTCAAATGATTTTGTGAGATTCGTTGTGCATTCACCAAATTAAGAATTTCAATTTTAATTTTTAGCGAGGTTCAATCTAGTCTGATTCCAAGTTTCCAACAAGAATAAAATAATTAAATTTTGTATTAGGGTACTAAGAACATATTCTTAATTTGCATATTCAACATTAAATAAGGTACACCTTGCAAAAATTGTACTACGTAAAATAAAAGGTGGCAGTTCAGCAGTCGGGTCAGTTAGATCGGGTCAATTGGATTCGGGTGACATGCTAAGTCAAACGTGTTCATGTCGTGTCATTTTTTGGTTTTATTGCCAATATACTTATTTTGATAATAACATAATCAGAAATTCAGAATTAGACAATAGACACATTGATTGCCATTTTGGCTCGGGTCGGTTTGGTGGATCAAGATCAAACGAAGTGATTTCAATTAGACTTATGGGCCGTTTGGTTCGCAGGGATAATCGAAATGGAATGAACAAAGGGAATGATAGAGAAAGGAATAAAAATCCCTCAAATTTAGTGTGTTTGTAATTAGATACAGGTCAATTTTGCCAAGTCTACTCGACTACTCGTAATCAATCAATTAGCGTCAACAAAAATGTGTACAATAAGTTAAATAAATAGAGAGAAAGAAAACATACGAACAGTGCCGTAACCACCAGCAAAAACACCACTCTGTGTAACAGAAACAGCCGTCAAAAGAATAACACCAGATTTGAGTTTATCACCCAGATTTTGTAACGCCCATTTCAGAGCATAGCTACTACACTCACTCTCATCAACTGCTACGATCATCATCCCATTTTGCTTCATCTCTGCTGATGCTGCTTCCTCTGCCATTTTCAATTTTGATTCAAATTTTTGTTTTTAGATAAGATAAGACCAAATATTTGGAACTTGTATAATTAGTCAAAGGAAAACAAAATTTGGTACTATTTTGAATTGGTAGTTTGGACTTTGGACTGCGGCTTGCTATGATATTTAAATGCTTCACGTCACTGCCTTAGCCATTTAAAATTCTGTGTGCGGTTTACATCTGGTTTTGTTTATCAGCCAAATCACACATACCGTTACACGTCGCCACGAGGCAACCGTTATACGTAGCCACGTGGCATTTCCACATGTTATAAGTTTACATTGTTTCTTCCTTGTACGTTTGAAGCCGTTTAAGTGAGTTGTCAAAACCCTGACCATCTTGATCTGAAATTGACCTAAAAATATCTGATTTAGATTTCGACTCACATGAATATATAAATTAGCATGACTCAAATTGAAATTAGACTAACCTGACCCGACTTTATTGAACCTAATTTAAACATTTGAATTGACACCTCTGGCAGTAGTGGATTAGGTTATGGTTAAGGTTTAAGTTAGGTTAAAATGTTAGTTGGAATAAATAAGAATGTTTGGTAAAGAGGTGATGTGAAATAGGGGAGAGCATTAACCAATTGATTCGTCTGTATGATGAGAGGAAATAAGAAAGTAGAGTTAAAATAGCGGAATTAATCTTGTAATTATCTATTATTTTAATTTAGTAACACGAACTAATGTTGCAAGGCTATCTCAAGGCTTATGTATATTGACATTAAGGACCTTCCTATACTCCAATGAGTCTTATATAGGGGTGTCAATTCGGGTAAACAGTTCGGGTTTGAGTTGGGTTTATCAGTTTTGGGTTATAACGGGTCGGTTTATAACGAGTTAAAATGATTAGCGGATCGGTTTGGGTCGGTTTTGAAAATCTCGGGTCCGTTCGGTTTGGTTTTTTTATTGCGGTTTCTATTCGGGTCGGGTCCTAATCAGGTTGGGTTGTAGTTGGTTCGGGTCATAATCAGTTTGGGTTGAACCAAGTCGGTTTGAAAACGGGCTTAGCCAATTTAAAGTGGGTTTCGGTTCAAAATAATTCGGGTTCTAATCGGGTCGGGTTGTAATCAGTTCGGGTGATAATCAGTTTGGGTTAAACCTGGTCAGTTTGAAAATGGGTTTCGGTTTAAAACAGATCAGGTGAAATCGAGGTTTCGATGATTATCGGTTCAGGTCATAATCGGTTTGGATTGAATTTGGTCGGTTTGAAAACAGGTTTACCCAATTTGAAACGGGTTTCTGTCCAAATCATATTGGGTTAAAATCGAGTCGAGTTAGTCAGATAATGGGTAGGAACAAGTCATGTTATAATCAAGTTAAGTCATAAATAAGTTGGGTTTATCGAGTAGTGGGTTGAAACGGATGAGATCATAAACATATTGGTTTACCGGTTGTAAATGACTCATTCATAACAGGTTACCGGTCGTAAACGATTCATCTCAACGGGTTACGGGTCGTAAACAGTTCGGTCTCAACGGTTTTCGTGTTGGAAACGGTTCGATCATAAGGGGTTACGGGTTATAAATGGTTCGGTAACAACGGATTACGGGTTGGACCGGTTCAGGTTTATCGGATTTTTGTCGGATTTAAACGGTTATCGGTTTGAAATGGGTCGGGTTACTATCGGGTTTAGACGTAATCGGTTCGGGTTGTTTTCAGTTTCGAGTTGAAACGATATGGCTTGATAACGGCTTGGGTTAGTAACGGTTCACACAAATTCGGTTCAGTTCAGTTTCGGTTTAGGAAAAATTGGGTCGGGTCGGTTTTCGGTTTCCAAAAAACGGGTTTTTAACGGCTCATTTCTTTTTTGGATCGGTTTGAAATAGTCGGATTTAACAGTTCGGGTCAGAAACTGAGAGCTCTAGTCCTATATGATTCTCTAGACAGACTTCATCGTTCATGATAAATATAAACGATGTTTACTGTTGTATATATATACACATACATATACATATGTATATATATATATATATACGGGGTGGTTTCACTGAAAATAAGGCTTATGCTGAAAACAACAAATCTCAAATATTCATTATTAGCACAAAAGATCAGACGGTTTAAAAGCCCTAAATCTTTCCAACCTTACATATAATCAATTCAACTGTTTTAAAGGTCACTACATACTAAAATAAGGTAACTTTATCTAAATTGACGACATTTACATAGAGTCACTATATATAAAACTAACGTAACTATATCAATTTTGACGATATTTACACATAGGTCATTATATACAAAAATAAGGTAATTATATCAATTTTGACAACATTTACATAAAGGTCCTTATGTACAGAAATAAGGTAACTATATCGACTTTGAGTTTTTGACACCATTTACATAAAGGTCACTATATACAAAAGTAAAGGTCACTGTATATAAAAATAAGGTAACTACATCAATTTTGACAAAATTTAAATAAAGATTGCTATATACAAAAATAAGGTGACTGAAACAAATTTTACAACATTTCCATGATGCTAAGGTCATTATATACAAAAATAAGGTAACTATATATAAACTTCGAGTAATTATATCAATTTGACATCATTTATCCAGAGGTCATTATATACAAAAATAAGGAACTATATCATTTTTTTACCACATATACATACAGGTCACTATATACAAAAATCGGTGCACGTGAGCTTTGAAGACCTCACTCTCCTCCTTTTAAATGTTGGACCACCTGTAGTTCATGCCATATCCAAGTAAATCTACTAAATAAATCAAAAGAAAATAAACAAAAGTCTATGTAGGATTCGAACCTACATCCCGTGATTACACGGTACTCGACCAATTAAGCTAATAGGCTTTCAACGTGCAAAAAACGTTGAGGCTTAAAACCAAAACATTTGCCTTATCAGATAGGGCATGCTGGCATAATACTATATAGATGCAACCACATAGACAAATACATTGTCCTGCAAAGATGGACCACATTTATATATCTTCTTAGCAGTCAATGCTACCGCCAAGTATTGACCATCAATATGAAAGATAGAATAGATAAAAGTCATACAAAATTGTTCTGAAATTGTTAGATGCAGTGTATATTTAACACGAATCAACTCTTCCCATCAAATTTTATTCAACTATGAGCTTTCTTATACAAGGCTACTGTCTTTGTAATGGCCACAGGGAACAAGTAACTCAACTTAGATCATAAGGCGTCAACCATATGCTCACTTAGACAATACATTAGAGAAGGCCCTACTAAAATATCTAGGGATTGATATAAGCATTTTACATAAATTGTGATTGCTACAACAATCAATAAGGCAAATGAAACTAAAGTAAGAGCAGAACAATTACACATAAAAACCTAATTAACTAAAATTAAGCAGAATTAAACAAAATATGGTTCAAATCTACTCCTATGAAAATGTACTGAAGTCGAAACTCAAAAATACAAATCAAATCGATAATTTCCACCAAAAAAAAACCGGGCAAATTTACAAAAATATAATAAAATAAAATAAAATAAAATAAATATAAAAAAAATCAGAAACGAAGAACCCAGAAAAATACACAAATCAGAAACAAAACACCCAGCAACTATCCGGGTTCTAGAATCAAAGATGCAAAATCGAGCTAAAATCACACATCAAACCTAATTTACTTAAATCAAGAAATTAATGTAGATCAAAGAATTTCTTACCATGAAATTAAGTCGAATTTTAACGTAATCACACTCATATGAAACGCAAATAAGCAAGGAAAAGCTCAAATAAAGTGTACTACTACATTATTACATATAACTCATAATTGAATTCGTAACAAAAAAAATCAAGCAAAAATTACACAAAATACCTAATCTACTAAAATCAAGTAAAATCACACAAATGTAGCTCAGAAATACTCCTATGAAACTAAAATTCAAAAAAAAAAAAAAAAAAGCCCCAAAAAAATCAAATCGAAAAATCAATTTTAGTATTTCCAAAAACACGTATAATATACCAAATTAAACAAAAAATCATAAACGAAAAGTCACTTTTTGAAGCTAATGACGAAATTGATGAAGATATTTGATGATGTTCAGCGTTGATATTGAATTGGGAAGGAGAGATAATAAAGAAGATGGAGAACATGAGATGGAGGAGAGAGATAATAGATTGACATAAATTAGAAAACAAAACCCACGTCAATATTAAATACACGCCGATCTAATTTAATCCGTTAGATGAAATCCAATAGTCTAAATTACCTGTTTTCAGTTTTTAAGGCTTGTTTTCACAAGATCATATATATATATAAATAAAGATCAAAATTTTATTTTCGCTAATAGCGTTCATGAGTCCTAACTCCAATGTTGTAAGGGCATGGTTTTGGCCTCTCGGGGAGCAACTACAAAAAAGTATAAACAAAGATCAAAATTTTATTTTCCTTATTTTCTCAAAAAAAAAAAAATTATTTTCCTTAATAGCGTTCATGATAAATATTTCTTAAATTTTAGGCGCCAAATTGTTGACATGAGTCGATATCATCTTATTCATCTACTACACTGTAGTAGAAGTAGTATTCAACTATTTCTGTATTGTCATGGGAGGCTCCATCTTTTGAGGATGGAATTGATTATTGAGAGGCTGTCACTTTCCATTGATGTTTATATATAATGATAAAAACACAACACCAAACTATTGATTTATTGAAGAAGTATACATATTACACTGAGTCAATTAACTCAACTTTAGCAACTTTCTTATAATCACCAAGTCACCCACAATTTGCAAAGTAACATTGTCTTTATCTTGAGTCTTTAACCTAAAATACTCTTCCCCCCCCCCCCCCAAAAAAAAAAAAAAAAAAAAAAAAAAAAAAAACATGTGCACATCCTTATTATTACAACAACATTTTATTCATCATGTCATAACTATGTCTCGATTTAAACCAAAAGGCGAACTTTACCTTCAAGGTTAAAACTTAAGAGTTTATCCATCGATATCTAATGCAGACATATACTGAATTGAAATAAAAATCAAGAGACATTTTCATTGTAAAATAAAAATGTAGATTATTATCTTGTAACAGAGAAATAATTGTAATTTTATGTGCAGCTTTAGCCTAGGGTATCCATGGAGCGGTGGAGATATGGAATCAATGGCCACCTCCGCCACCACTAGGTGCAGATGATAACCGTTCGAGCAAATAAGCCATTTGGTACTTCACCCTTTCATGTAAAGGGTACATAGAAAGATGATAATTTCTACTGCTTGTAACATCTTGCAACACTCTTGTTGCCGCAACATGAAACTTGCATGAAGCCGAGAACATTAACACAAGCAATAAGATCTGAAGACTAATCAGCCAAGAAATTTTCATATTTGTATTCAGAAAACTTTGTAATATACTTTGTAGATAATAAGATTTTTACATGGAATTATAGTGTATAAGCTATAGTTTTATTACCTTATTATACAAATGCTGAAGGATTCAACTATATATATACACATAGTCACATATGGTAACAAAATGACCTCATTCTTTGACTGATGGTAAACTCTGGAATGTGGAACTTCCACAAAAGAAGCAAAATTTGGCTTAGCCGCTTAGACACATACATACTAATAAAGGCTGCTTTTTTTGGTTCAAAACTTTGAAAGTTTTGTGAAGCAAGGCATTAAAATCACGTAGAGTTGGAAGATAACAGTTTTATGAGTCATACTTGATGACTCCAAGACTGAGGGAATTTCTAAAATAGACAGTTCTTGAGTAACTTTGTTTGAAATTTGACTGCCCTGTTAACATCACCAGCCATCAGCAAGGGAAAATTCTACAGCAGAAAACCAATCCACAAAATATATCAGTCAGAAACAACAAGAAACCCGCCATTTGAGGGAAGACGAGATACTCGGAGGCGGGAGGTGGGTAGTTTATCTGGGGTGGATGCCTTCTAAAGAGTAATGCACATGGTGGTGCACATGCAAAGGAATTGATAGACAAAGTTTAACTGCTCAGAATTTTTTACTTTATAAATATGTAATTAGGATACAGGAGAACTATTCTAGAATACAAATAATTGACATTATACCAACACTTAACTGAACAAAGGGTCATTTTAATGTACTCAATGGAAACAGTAAATCAACCCCCCCCCCTCGTAATTGTATTGCTCTTGAGGCTCATCCGACCCAAAAACTAAAAATAAGAAAAAGCTAATAAATAAAAAGGAAACAGGAGGGTTTGTACAGTCAAGCTGAGACCCCATTCCTCATATAATTAAGGAACTTGACTTTTGATTCAGGAGGAATACGGATTGGGCGAAAATATTTGTTAAGCCAAACTGCAGTTCCCTTAGCTTCAAGGATAGGCTGTCAAACAAAACATGTGGCCTTTCAGTATAGAGAAAAACAAGGGAAACGTTAACAACACTATGCAATTATAAAGCAGGGGCAGGATAAGAAACAAACCTCTTGATTTGGTAACTTATAAATGTAATGCTCAAAGAAGAAGCGAACAGCAGAGTAGTCTGAGACCCTCACTTTCACAACAAACTTGTCTCCACTCTGCTTGACATGGAATGAGCACAGATGCATTACAAACCAACCAGATTTTAAAGATATTGGCACTCAAAGTCCTAAGCACTCTAGGTATAAATTTAAGGGAACACGGAAAATAAAAGTAATTTTGGCATAAGTAGCCCATATCCTTAAGCAGATGCACACACCATAAGCAATGTTTTGAAATAACAAATTCAGGAAAGAATAAAACCCATCAAGATTATTACTTATTAGTCTAATTTTCAAACACATCGTCAAAAGCTCCAAACCGTATTGCCAATTAGCTGGGCTAAACAGCATTAAAATGTTTCTTCTGCTAACCAAAATGTTATTTACCATTCAAGACCCTGGGCAATCACCTTCTGCCATTGTGTATCCTAAAAATACTTGCATGCAGTTTTTCCATGGCAGTGTATCACCACCAAGATTCATGAAAAAAAATATATAAATAAGAATAATTCATGAAGACAACAGACAATTGCACTATTTCAGCAATTGTACAAAACATGTGGAAATCATACCCTAAGAGGCGCGAGAAATTTGAGAGTCAATTCTGACAATGCAAGTGAATCACCACTGTGAGCAACAGAACTAGCACTTAGACCAATACTTTCCAAAAGCTCGTGACGTGCTGCATAAAAGTTCAAGAGCTTGGTCAATAGACTGCTTGCAGAAAACAAATACTTGTATAACATTAATGCATTCAATAAGTAATAATAAGAAAAAAATTCAGAAGCAAGCAACATAGAGCAAAAATACAAAGCCAATAGCATCCACAAACTTTCCCATGAGTTTGGTTAATTGATATTTTGCTAATTGATCACAAAACCTATAAAGCACTCCAGTAAACAGAAAAGCAAGGTCCTTGTCAAAAGTACTAAAAAGGAAACCTAAAATTGTTAAAATTATTTCAGTATACAGAACAGACCAAAATTTCATATGCATGGTTACTAGCTACTATGAAGAAGATATTTCGAAAAAATAATAATAACAATTAGGGTACTTTTGCATGGTAATGCAACTTTATATTCTAGAAGTTGGAGATCACTGAATGATATTGACGAGGAAGATGATACCCAAATATATACACTGCTTTAGAGATGTCTTATATATCAATAGCTAAAAAAGAAGTCTCTCACATAGGTTTTAGAAATTGAATTGTTCGTCTTTGTCTGTTACTCTATACATCTCTAAAGCAGTGTATATAGGGCTTGAGATTCTAGATGCTGGCCTGGAATAAGGTTAGCGAGAGCTTAGTGCAAGTTTTTGCTGGTTGTGCAGCAAACTATGAAGCATTTGAGAAAGGCAAATATTTAAGTTGGATGCCAGCTTTTCACTGCATAGACCAAATGCTAGAATTTTATTTTTTATAATTACTTTTGGAAAGCAACAGTACTGCAGGAGGACAAAGTATCAAAGTAGAAGACATAAAGATTAAAAATGAGCTACAGTTGCAAGGCTAGGAAGACCACAACCTATACAAACTCTGAAATACATCCCTATGCTTGGAAGAAAGAACTGAAAATCGGAAGGGCACTTGTTAGACCTGGAGTCACACAATTTCCAACTTACATAACATTGAAGTGCATTAAAAAGCAGACCTGCAGCTTGCCATGTTTAGATCTATAAATAGACATTCAGCGAATTTACTTAACCAGTTTAGAGAGATGTGAAGATGATTTTCTAGGATATTTAGGGTTTTGGATAAGGCACAGGGTAACACAATTCTAAAAATAAGCTGCAACTAGTGAAAGCCTGTCAATGGTGGTTAAATGGCAAGCTTGGCAACTGCCACAAAAAAGATTAAGGATATGAAATGGTTTAGTAGAACCTGTTTGCTTTATACTTTATGGGACCTGGTTATTCAGAGCAAAAAGGTCTTACGCTAGAGGCATACAAAAAATAAAAAACGATGAAGCACCTATGGACATTGTTGGTATATTAGAATATATGCTCTTTTCTAATGATCATTTCCTACTCTTTATGATTCTAGAGTTTTAATGATACTTTTTCCATCCTGATTTCTTTTTGCTTCACATGAAAGAGAACTTTGAACTGTGTGACGACCAAACAAGGATCTAAACCTATAATGAAGATATAGGAAATGACAATGAAGATGATGGGTGCCTTGGTAATGATAATTGGTAATTTAACATTGGTTGTAAATTGTATGGACATAGTTAGAAGCTTAGAACCTTGTACCTTTTATGTTGTTCACTCTAGATTCTTGGTGGTCTTTTGTGTTGTAATTTAGCCCATCACTAATGATGGCTTAATGGTTAAAAGTTTCCCTTTTCTCCAAAATAGAGAAGTTTAAGACTAGTATCTTTAAGTAGCATACTATCAATGATACACTTTTATGATTTCAAACTTGTGTTACTTCATATATGAGTAATCTTGTAATATACCCAGTTATAAATTGCTATTTGTGCAAATTTAGCAAGATTTTACGATTTGATTTAGAGGGCCTCTTCTGCAAATTGAATTTACCTTGGGAAGCAACAGAATTTAAGTGTGGCATTACTCTGTCTTTCTGTGGACCAGGGATGGTTTCTATCAGATATTTCATTTTGATAAGTGACATTGTGATAAAAAGACCGCTAGGTCTTTCCATTTCACATTCAGTTCAACGAGCAGTTTTTTCACTGAGATTCTTTGTTTCCTCTAGTGTAAATTAATTAAAAATAGATGTTGATCCTGATAAAATTGGCTAAAAAAAGATAAATATTTGGAAAGGGCAGAGTGGCATTTGGACATACTCATATTGTACAGTCCAAGTTACTCATAAATTGCAAGAACCACAAAATTTCAGGGGTCCAATGCAAGATCTCTAGCATCATGAACAACTACCAACATAAGGCTTGATTTGCTGTATTTAATTTTGTCTAATATATATATTATACAAAGTATGAACTTATTAGAACTCACTTAATTTTTTCTGAACTTATTTTATCAAAAAAAATTATTTTGTCTGAATTGCCTAATCTGTGAGCAATTTTTTGAATTGTCTAGAAAAGTTAGTGGGCCATGGTGAGTATGGAAAATAAAATTTAACAATGGTGGTCCTTTACCATTTATGCTACTGCGTCAATTATTCTAAAACGGCCAAAAGAAAGAACTGTGTCAATTATTTTGAAACAAAGGGGAAGATATGAACTTTTTTTAAACTATCTAAACTAGATCGAACTTACTTTATCTGAAGTAGTCAAAATAAGATATACCAAATAGACCCTAAAAAGGATAAATCTAGAACAAAGGTATATTGGCATGTCTATAGTGAATAAAATAATCTTCTTTACCTAAGCATTGAATCCATAATAGGGTATAAAGTATCTAGAACTTGCTAAAAAAATTTGTTCACATTCATAAATAGCATCCAATGGTCAGCAAAGCAGGAGGCAATAGCACCAAAGAGACTTCAGAACACCCATTAAGAAGCATCAACAACAAAGAAAAGGCAATAATGTTAAAAAGAAATGCTTAATTAGTCCAGCGAAAAAAAGATTTAAAGCAAAGCATATGGTCTACCTACCATGTTCGATATAATTCGCATACCTAGCATTGTTAACAACACCAAATTGATCCAACTCATAGTCACGTACTTTCATCTCAATCTCAAAAAACTCAATCGCTCTGTAAATAAGACAAGATAATCATCATGGCATTAAAATTTATGGAATGTGTAAGAAAGCAAGTCATTCATCCATATCAACTACATTGTCTCTATTACATTTTCATGGTGTTTCTAATTGAATCTCACATAATCATACCACATCACACCAGACTAAACCACAAAATCTTATTTCAGTTGTATAGCGAAAAATCATTATCCTTGAATTTGTATAATAAACATTTTTTTCAACGATTCTAACAACATTTATTTCAAATATGGTCAAAAGCCTAAGTTAAGTTCCAACTTCAATTTGTCATATAAATCACTTTTTATCTGTAATCTTGTACAAAATTTGACACAATTTCTAATCATACAACAAAAAAACAATGAACAAGAAACTCCAAACTAGTGTAAAATCAACAAAAAAGCGTAATTAAAATCAATAAACAAATAGAAATAAGCAATCAAAATACCCTCTGTCATCTCTGACATCAAATGCAGGTGCATTGGTAGCACATGCAAGAGGAATTGCGCGCTGATTATGGCGTCGACAATTGAAGTCGAACGGCTGAGATAAACATGGAAAGTGCGGCGAAATTGGACGGAGATTTTGGAGGCGAGTAGCCTTGGGCGGTGTCAGCGGCACATTCACGGCCGTGCAAGTAGTAAGTGCCGCCAACATAATTGAAATTGATTGTTGCTGCAGATCGTGTGATTAATTTCAGTGATTATTATATATGGGATTCTACAGTTCTACATAGTGTTTAATGTATTGGGCCGTTGGCAGTTGGCCGCTGCTATTTATCAACAATTTAATTGATTTACAGGCTAGAGTGTTCGAGCACAGAGTCTGCGTATAATGTCGATTTGTAAATCTACAGCAAATGTTAGGTTTGGTAGATTGGAAACCACCAAATATTATTAAACTGCTTACTTTTAAGCTACTAAATTATTTGATAGGGGCTGTAACCTTTATTGTGTAAATACTTCCTTCGTTTTCAAAATAATTGTTCTATTTGTAACAAGCCTTAGTTGCACCACATTATAATTTATAAATGACCAATTAGTAAAAAAAAATATGAACACGTAAAAAAAAAAAAAAAAAAAAAAAACATAAACATTTAGTATTTAAAAGTGAGCATGTTAAAAAATGATCATTTAGTATGTCATAATGAACATGCTTATCATGTAAACATAGAATTACTAGACCACGGCCGTAAAAATGAGCATTGATAGAAGGGGTTTTGAACACATCGTTATATGCTCAAATTCTCTATCAACAATATTTATAAACACTCAACTATCCTAAACATGAGTATAGGGGTAAGTCAAAGGTCGGTCCACGAGGAATGGGAGTCAATGGCTAAAGTCTATGGTCAAGCTATTTCGAAGCTAAGATAGGGTTTGTTGTGTAAGCTATGTTATCAAAGCAAGCTAAATCACTAGAGAAAATCAATATAAAAAACAATAGGGATTATGATCCACATGCAATAAGATAGATATGCTAATTGGGGGAAATCAAATCAACCAAACATTGCAAGCACTAATAGTAAATGCAATCGAAAGGAAACAAAAGGTTATCTCCTAGAGGTCAAGCTAGGTTTCCTCTATGAATGACTAATCAAGTAGAATCACAATTCAAAATCAATCAATCAAAGTAATTCCTTAATCCAGTGGTCATGTCGTGAGGAATTACAATGCAATCTAACTTGGAAATCTAGGTTAGCTACTCCTATCAAGCCAAACACATGCACAATTCTATCCATCAATTTAATCACAACATTCAATCCATCAAAATCCACTAATTAACAATCATCCATCATTCATGCATGCTTCATCATCACCCTAGCAAAGAATCTACTTACTAAGCATAATGGATTGAAAGAAGAAAACTAAGCTAATCATCATCAACATGATCATAATTGCAATACAAACTAATCAAAATCAAACAATCAAAGAACTTGAAATTGCAACAATTATTAAAATCAAAATGCAAAGAAATTGAACTAAGAAGTAGAAGAATCTTACAAAATTGATTGATCAAAGGAAAATGTGCTTGAATTCAATGTGAATGAAGATCAAAATCGTAATCAACAAATTCTCTCTCGAGTTTCTCTCTCTACAATAGTACAAAAATGGAAATTCAAGTCTAATTCTAGTTGATCATGAAAAATAAAAGGAAATAGCTATTATAGTATAACTAACGAAAAGGAAATAAGGTCGAAGTCCAAAAATAGACTCGGTCGGGCGCGCCCTCTCTCGAGCTTGCGTGCTCGTGAAGATCTGGGTACAAAACAGAGACCCCAAGTGGTGCGCCCGCGAAAGAAGCTTGCGCGCCTGCGCACAAGTGGTGTGCCCCCGCACCTCTGGAGCAGGACACCTTCCAAGGTGCGCTCTTGATGTAGATGGTGCGCTTCTCTTGATCGTCACTAGGTGTGGCAGTCCCGAAATGGAATTTACGGTGGGTTTAACACCGAAATCTTGTGCGAGCGTAGCATGAGAGCGCGCAATCACCAATTCTTGAATCTAGTCATTCCTTGCCTTGTGAGAAATGTATGAGCTTCGTTCTTGCACTTTGAGTCTCTTCCAACACGAACAATCATCGTGATGGGTCTCGGGCTTCACCTTACACCTACAAATCAAGAAAGAAGAACAAATAAAGAAAAAAACACAAGAAAATCTACAAAAATAAGAGAAAACACGAAATAAGCAAAGAAAAGACAAACTAAGGAACAAAAGAACAAAACTAAGGGTAAAACAGGGAAAGAAAGTTACAAAAAGAAACCGAAAACATCCTAAAATACTACCAATTGAGTACCATAAATGACACTCATCAAATTCCCCCAAGCTAAACTTTTGCTCGTACTCGAGCAAAAAAAAAAAGTAAGCAAGGAAAATGAAGGGCTTATTCAAATAAAGATAAGAGAGAAAAAGGGATGGGAATATACACTAAAACTCACTAACGTAGGAATCACAAATGTTTTTAGCTACAACAAGCCCTTAAAACCCCAAAGTCGCCTATGAGGAAGATGAGGTCTCGTAAGGGTTTCTAAAATAGTTTAATCCATAACTCTCAAAACAAAACAAGGCAAAGTATAAAACCAAAAATAAAACGAAAAAGAAGAAAAGGGAAAACACATGCTAATGAAATGGACTTTTGCAAATGTTCAAGCACAAATGGATGCAAATCTTTCTAAACAAGTAAGGGAGTGCACGTTCCAAGATATCCAAGGTTGATTGAAACATAAAATATGCGAAGCATAGAGAACTAATAAGACACAATTCACTTTCATCCCAAACAATCTTACCGTGTTCTCCGATCCCTACTAGTTTCAAATCTACCTCTAGTGAGCATCTCAATAATTCCTCGAATGAACCGGAATTTAAGAGATTTTAGGGCTACTCGACATCTTGACTATGCAAACCCACTCCATAAGCTTGACTCCTATCTCCCTCCACCGACTTGTGACTCAACCAAAAGGCTCAAAAGGTCTTTAAAGGGTTGTAACATAAAGGCAAAAAGGGTAAAGGTAGGCTAGAAATTTGAAAAGTGGTGGTATACCTAATTGTGAAGCAAAAGAATGGCCAATTCTTAGTCCCATAATCAAGTTATCACCAAAATTCAAACAAAAATACCAACACCCCCAAGCTTATTCAAAGCAACATCACAAAACTATATACAAAAAGCGTAGATACGCTTCCCCCAAGCTTGAAAGGAGCATTGTCCTCAATGCTTTAAACAAGGGAGATAACAACTACATCAAAATCTTTTTAGCTCTTCATTTTTCAAATATTCTCTTTTTTTTTTAAATTAAAAATCCAACCTTTGCACTTTCTTCCCTTAAAAATCCAACTTTTTTATTATCCCATAAAAATCCAAGCTTTACCCCCTGTCTTCATCTAAAGATCCATTTGACCTGTAACCTGTTAGACAGGTTAAAATGGATTTTTTTTATTTACTCTATCCTCCTACCTCCCCATCCCCCTTCCATGCTCACCATAACCACCACCCCAAAACACCTTGCCACCTGAACTGCCCCTCCCCCCTTTGCCGCCACCCTCCTGCCCCCCTAAACCCCTAGCCACAACCCCATGCTGCATGCCCTAAAACCCCCAGCATACTCCCCTGCCGCCCCAAAACACATAGCAGCACCCTCCTACCGCCCTTAAACCCCCAACCCACCTTCCTACCGCTCTCCGAAACACCTAGTCCCTGCTCCACACAAAGCCCCTGCATCACCAACTCCTCCTTGCCTTCCTTGCTGTCCATACCCAACTTACTATCACCAATTCAGCCCACTTAAACCCACATTAACAAATCACAATTGTAGCAATTACCTCGCTTCTCCACCACCTCACCGTCAACACCAGCACCGTTCATCGCCCACAAAACAGCAACCTCACCCCCCACCACCAATCCCAGCCCCGCGCACAACCACAACAACCTTCACACCGCCCACCAGCCACCGTCGCGCAAATTATCTCAAATCAGACTCCAATGGGTTGAGCGGTGGCTCCATTTCACGAGTTTAGATTGTTCGAAATTAATGAAATTGGGCGATTATGATTAATTCAATTAATCCAACTGTCGTAGTTTTCTGATAATGATGATGGTTGAGTGGTGAAGATCGCAAAACAGCCAAGAGAAACAGGGGAAGTAGCTGATTATTTTGGAGCTGATTATTGTGGTGCTTTCAAGGAAGAGGTTTGTAGGGTTGCCGGGGAAAGAGAGGTGGGGATGGGGAGGGGAAGGCGGTGGGCTATTCCGATTGGGGCGGCGGTGAAGTGTGGTCATTTAGGCCGTAAAAGGGGGCTGGGGGCTTTGATTTTTTTTTTATCTTTTAATTATTTTTTGTTTTTTTTTAATTATTTAAAAAATAATAGACCTATAAAAAGCTAACACGTGGCATATAACTTACAAAAACCGGTCATTAACAAGTAATGGATCTTTACACGAAGATAGGGGGTAAAGGTTGGAATTTTATGAGATAACCAAAAGGTTGAATTTTTAAAGGAAGAAAGTGCAAAAGTTGAATTTTTAATTTACAATTTTCCTTTATTTTTTTGTTTCTTTTTTCTACATTTTCAAAGCATTAGCATTTGCATTTCCTTTATTGCTTTGTCCTTGCCTCTTTTAACTTTGGACGACTTTTTCTACTTGCATTTGCCTTTATTCACACACTATGTACAACACATGCTTGTGTAGCAAGAAAACCAAATAACCACTCTTATACACTCATAGTCACCAACAAACTAAGAACCACATGCTTTACAAAAACCAAAGATGGAAACAAAAATGAAACAAATGGCTAGAGAGCTAGAAATATGGCTAGAAAAGAAGGTAAATGGCCCAAATGGTTAGCAAGGAGGCAAATGTAAACCAAAATAAAAAATATAGAAAAGGAAAAATAACCACCCCAAAAAGATGTCTTTGTCCTTCCCAAATGGTTCGGTCGCGATCTCAGGAGATAAAAGTCAAGTTCTAGATAAAGTAAGCGATAGCCAAGGATCCATGTGCCACTCATGCAAAGTAGGTAGAAGGCTAGAAAAAGAAACCTCACATGGTTGTAGCAATAACTCACTATTAGCTTCAAATCAACTATAGGAAGCAACACCTTCTTACCACGAGTAAGTAGACTAGGGGTTCAAGGTCCCAAAAGTTCTAAACACACTACCTTAGCATACTTTATCCTAAAATCAACCGAGCATACTCTCAAAACGTGCATACATTTAACATTTAGGAAGACATACATCCAAATATACAAGTCCAAATGGTATTATGTCCAAAACAAAAGCAATCATAACAAGAAACACAAACTTTGCTTCAAATAAAAATCTTTTTGGAATTTTCATACTTAACCAAAAATAAAGAAGGAAAAGAAAAGAAAATAAAAGAAAAGAAAAGAAAAGAAAAGGAGAAGAAGAGTTCAAAGGTGCATGCAAAATCATATATATCCCAATCGACAAACAAATGGCCATTCGACTACATCGCCAATGGCCGTAAACACCCTCAAGGTGTTGAAAGAAAATAACCTCAAACCGTTCAACTCTTCCTAAGAAGAAAATAGAAGAAGGGAAAAATAGAAAGATCTCACCAAGCAATTCAAGCTAAGCAAAGAAAAGAAGCAAAAGGAAGCTTACACCTCCACGTAGCTTCTACGAAAGCTAAGCTTGATCTACAAGACAAGATTAGAAAAAGAAAACAAACAAACTATACACAAAACACATGTTAGTAACTTCAAAATAAAATCAAGTTAGGAAAAAAGAAAATAGAGTAAAAGAAAAATGAAAAGAGAAAAGTTAGAGGGTCGGGTTACCTCTCGGGAAGCACTTGTTTAAGGTCCCTAGCTTGACCCTTCTTCCAAATCACGAAAAGTCAAAGAAGACCACCTTGTCCAAAGTGGTCGAGAGAACAAAATCATTGCCAAGCTTAGGCACAATCATTTCATGAGACTCATCATGGGGAAACGTTTGAATCGAACCAAAGACATTGGTTTTCAATTTCTTCTTCTTCTTTGAAATTCTCTTTCTCTTTCTCGATTTCTTATTCTTAGGAGCTAGAAACTCTACACCATCCACACTTGAAAAACCATTCTCATCATCCTTCAAAGAAAGCTCAAACCATGAAGGAATTTCAAACTCATCCTCATCCTTAAGCCTTGAGAGCTCCTTGGCATCTTCACTAATCATCTTGTTATCAATACTTATAAAAGCATCATCACAAGCTACAAGAATGTCATTATTAGAGGACACAAACAAGCAAGCATTGTCATTTGAAGAAAGTGAATTGATACACATGATTCCTTGCACGTAAGATAAGGAATCATGCATTGACTTAAGCTTGAAACTAGCCTTATCATTACCAACACACAAAGTTATAGTGCCACCTTCCACATCAATTAAAGTATCCGAAGTGGCTAAGAATGGTCTCACTAAGATGATGGGTATATTATCATCTTCCGCAATCTCAAGCACAATGAAATCAACGAGAATTGTAAACTCACCTATATTGAGGGGAACATCCTCAATCCTGCCTTTAGAAAACTTAATGGAACAGTCGGCCAATTGAAAGGTCATGCCGGTAGGAAGTAGCTCATCTAGCTTAAGCTTCTTGAAGACGGAATATGGCATGATGCTAGCACTAGCACCTAGATCACAAAGAGAAGTTTAGACAATTTTTATTGATATTGCAAGGGATAGAAAATTTTTTCGGATCTTTCATTTTTGGGGGTAGTTCATTGTGGATAAAAGCACTATAACACTCCCCAACACTCACCGAGTCAACCATGTTGCACTCTCTCTTGCCACTCAAAAAGTCCTTAATGAACTTGGAATAGTTTGGCATTTGTGTCAAAGCGTCGGTCAAAGGAATAGAAAGATGAATCTCCTTAAGCATATCAATAAATTTCCGAAATTTTTCATCCATTTTATGTCTCAAGAATTTTTGGGGGTAAGGAAGTTTGGGTTTGATAACCTCATCTTGCACTATCACTTTCTCCTTGGCCTTCTCATTAGAACTCTTTCTCTTCTTGCTAGACTTATCATGTTCATCATCATCAAATGAATCACTCACCCTCTCTTTCTCTTGACTCCTCTTAGAAACACTCTCCTCTAAGACCTTACCACTTCTAGTGGTGATAGAATAAACCGGTTTCTTGGGGTTAGACCTTAGGAAGGTAGGGAAGAAGGACTAGCATAGTCTTTCAAAGCATAGGGTAGTTGGGTGATTTGTTTCTCAAGCATTTTGTTGTGGGTCATCATCTCGTTAAACTTGTTGTCACTCACACCTATGTATGTAGTAAGCAACTTGGTTTGGTTCTCAACAACTTTTTTTAAGGTAGACCAAGATGGTGAATTTGGTGTAAAGGAACTATCATTTTAAGCATGAATCTTTGGAACAAACCCTGGAGGAGGGCCACTTTGTGAGATGTTTTGGAAGTTGCCCCTTCCTTGATTGTTCCAATTACCCCTACCTTGGTTTTGGTTCCCATAACCATGGTTGTGGTTCCCATACCCTTAGTTGTGGTAGTTTTGATTACCATAACCATGTTGGTTGTTATAGTTGCCTCGAAAACCTTGATTTCCTTGGTTTCTATAAACTCCACCTTGGTTATAATTATCAAAATTACCACCTTGGATTTGGTAATTCTTTTGCCCATGATTGTGTTGATTATGAAAATGAGGTCCATGGTCATTAGGCACAAAGTTCACTTGTTCATTTTCACAACCATCAAAATCGTTGCATGCATCATTGAAAGCACCAGGACAAGAAGAAAAATCATGGTCATAAGTCCCACACACATCACAAAACAAGCATCCATCAGGCATATCATTAGAAGTGGAAGGAGGATTAAGGTTAGAAGATGTACCTCTCCCCTTAATTTAGGAGGGAAGAATAGGTGCTTGTGAAGAAGCACTGTCCAACTTGGATTTGATGGAAGTAATCTCTTTTCCTATATTTGAGATTTTTGATGACAAATTGTTGATGGCGTTTAGATGATCAGCGGAATAAACCGTGGAGCTACTCTTACTTGTTTAATCTCTCTCACCATCTTTCCAATCCATATAGTTTCTCACCACGTCTTCAATGATGTCGATCACTTCTTTTTCTGTTCAATTCATTATGGGGCCTCCGACACCCGCGTCGAGGCATGACTTTCCTTGAGGACTCAAGCCTCCATAGAAAATTTGAATTACTTGGTAAGTTGGGATTCTGATGAGGGCACTCTCTTTGGTACACCTTGTACCTCTCCCAAGCTTCGTAGAGACTTTCACTAGGCTTTTGCTAACGTTGAATAAGAGCTCTAGCTTCCGCCGTCTTCCTTTAGGAGTAAAACCTAGACAAGCTAGAACTCCTTGGTGACCTCATCCCACATTCTCAATGAATTAGGCTTCACTTCTTTATCCAACCATTCGAAGGCTCTTCCAATGAGTGAAAAGGGAAAAAGATTCAAGCGAATGAAATCTTAGCTCACACAATTGACTTTGATTGTGTTACAATATTTCTCTAACTCTTTGAGATTATTTAGAGGTTTTTCATGTTTAGCTCCACTTTGCCTTCTCTCGATCAATGTTATCATGGCCGGTCGGATCTCAAAGTCATTGGCAGGAGTTGTTGGTGGTGCAATGCCACTTTCAAACCTATAAGCTCCGAGAATTCCCAATTCCTTCAAAGCAACTCTTGGATTGTCACCCATATTTGCTTGTTCAAACTCTTGTTGCACCATGCATACAATCTCAACCAAACAATTAGTAGGACGGCTACAAGTGTAGCCTAAAAGAGAAAATCTTTTTGTGTTTTTCAAATAAAAATGAAGTAGACTCAACAACTATAGCAAACAAACTACGCCACTCCCTGGCAACGACGCCATTTGATAGAAGGGGTTTAGAACACGTCATTATATGGTCAAATTCTCAATCAACAATATTTATAAATACTCAACTATCCTAAACATGAGTTTAGAGGTAAGTCAAGGGTCGGTCCACGAGGAATGGGAGTCGATGGCTAAAGTCTACGGTAAAGCTATTTCGAAGCTAAGATAGGTTTTTTTGTGTAAGCTATATTATCAAAGCAAGCTAAATCACTAGAGAAAATCAAAATATCACAAACACAAGGGATTAGGATCCACATGCAATCAAGATAAAAATGCTAATTGCGGGAAATCAAATCAACCTAACATTGCAAAGACTAATAGTAATTGCAATCGAAAGAAATTAAAAGGTTATCTCCTAGAGGTCAAGCTAGGTTTCCTCTATGAATGACTAATCAAGTAGAATCACAATTCAAAATCAATCAATAAAAGTAATTCCTAAATCAAGTGGTCATGTTATTAGGAATTACAATGCAATCTAGCTTGGAAATCTAGGTTAGCTACTCCTATCTAGCCAAGCACATGCACAATTCTATCAATCAATTTAATCACAACAATCAATCAATCAAAATCCCCTAATTAGCAATCATCCATCATTCATGTATGCTTCACCATCACCCTAGCAAAGAATCTACTCACTAAGCATAATGGATTGTAAGAAGAAAACTAATAAGCTAATCATCATCACCATCATCATAATTGCAATACAAACTAATCAAAATCAAACAATCAACGAACTTGAAATTACAACAATCATCAAAATCAAAATGCAAAGAAATTGAACTAAGATGAAGAAGAATCTTACAAACATAATTGATCGAAGGAAAATGTGCTTGAATTCAATGTGAATGAAGATTAAAATTATAATCAACAAATTATCTCTCAAGTTTCTCTCTTTAAAATCTAGTACAAAAATGGAAATTCAAGTCTAATTATAGTTGATCATGAAAAATAAAAAGAAATAGCTATTTATAGTATAACTAACTAGAAGGAAATAAGGTAGAAGTCCTAAAATAGACCCGGCCGGGCGGGCCCTCTCTCGAGCTTGAGCGCTCGTGAAGATCTGGGCACAAAACAGAGACCCCTAGTGGCGCGCCTGCGCACAAGTGGTGCGTCCCTGCGCCACTGGAGCAGGACACCTTCCAAGGTGCGCTCTTGATGTGGTGCGCTTCTCTTGATCGTCACTAGGTATGGCATTCCTGAAATGGAGTTTACGGTGGGTTCAACACTGAAATCTTGTGCGAGCGCAATCACCAATTCTTGAAGCTAGCCATTCCTTGCCTTGTGAGCAATGTATGAGCTTCCATCTTATACTTTGAGTCTCTTCCAAATCGAAAAATCATCGTGACGGGTCTCGGGCTTCACATTACACCTACAAATCAAGAAAGAAGAACAAATAAAGAAAAAAACACAAGAAAATCTACAAAAATAAGAGAAAACACGAAATAAGCAAAGAAAAGACAAACTAAGGAACAAAAGAACAAAACTAAGGGAAAAGAGGGAAAGAAAGCTACAAAAAGAAACCAAAAGCATCCTAAAATACTACCAATTGAGTGCCATAAATGATGTCTTCAATGATGTCGACCACTTCTTCTTCCGTTCAATTCATTATGGGGCCTCCGGCACCCGCATCGAGGCATGACTTGCCTTGAGGACTCAAGCCTCCCTATAAAATTTGAATTACTTGATAAGTTGGGAATGATGAGGGCACTCTCTTTGGTACCGCTTGTACCTATCCCAAGCTTCATATAGACTTTCACTAGGCTTTTGCTTGAAACCTTGAATAAGAGCTCTAGCTTCCGACGTTTTCTTTTGGGTGTAAAACCTAGACACGAACTCCTTGGGTACCTCGTCCCACGTTCTCAATGAATTAGGATTCACGTCCTTATCCAACCATTCCAAAGCTCTTCCAATGAGAGAAAAGGGAAAAATCTTCAAGCGAATGAACTCTTGGCTCACCCCATTGACTTTGATTGTGTTACAATACTTCTCAAACTCTTTGAGATGATTTAGAGGGCTTTCATGTTTAGCTCCACTAAATTGCCTTCTCTCGATCAATGTTATCATTAGGGCCATTTCTGGGGCTTCAAGGGCCCATGGGCGAAAAATTAAATTGGGGCCCTATTACTATAATCATACATAATTTAATTTGGATAAATAATACTTCGTATAATTTTAGATGCTATAAAATACATATTATAATCTATTTTTTGTATAAAAAAGTTTAGATGTGTAAAATACTATACATATTACTGTGTATATAATATTATCAATCAATAACTTTATGTAGATAAAAATGTCTCATCTACAAATATAAAATAACATCATGATTGACCTTCTTTAGCAATTGGAATCGAGCACTTATTTGTTCATAATCCAACAGCTTTGAAATTTTACTACTATAACAAAAGTTTGAGTGCAAATATATGTTTAAAATAATAGAGCTGAAAATGATAATTATATTGCTCTATTTCAATGGGTCTTTGGTAAAACTGTAGAAGCATGCAATTTGTTTTAATCAATAAAATGATGAAGAACAAAAATGTGTTAGTTGTAGTTCTTGATAGAGATATAAGAATAAAGAATTAGAATAAGTACATATTTATATATATTTTTTATTGTTTATTATGATAATGAAGAGGTCTTCAAAATTTTTAAAAAACCTAATTAATGAAGAAAAGGTAACTAAAACAGGGGAAAAAAATAAAAAAAAGTAGTTTCAGGGGTTCGATCTCGGAACCTACGAGAGTGGTGGCCAAAAGTCCAGCTATCTAACCAACAGGCCACAGAAAAAAAAAACACAATAATATATGCACGCATAATTATTATATCCAAAGACTATGGACTAATAAGCTGAGAGAAATGGGCCCTCTCTGTTCGTGAGCCTTCGGCAAGCCCCCCGGCTAGCCTGGCTCAGGTACGGGCCTGGTTTTTATGGCCGATCGGATCTCAAAGTCATTAGCGGGAGTTGTTGGTGGTGCAATGCCACTTTCAAACCTATAAGCTTCGGGAATCCCCAATTCCTTCAAAGCAACTCTTGGATTGTCACCCATATTTGCTTGTTCAAACTCTTGTTGCACCATGCATACAATCTCAACCAAACAATTAGTAGCACGACCACAAGTGTATCCTAAAAGGGAAAAATCTTTTTGTGTTTTTCAAATAAAAATGAAGTAGACTCAACAACTATAGCAAACAACCTACGCCACTCCCCGGCAACGACGCCATTTGATAGAAGGGGTTTTTAACACGTCATTATATGCTCAAATTCTCTATCAACAATATTTATAAACATTCAACTATCCTAAACATGAGTATAGGGGTAAGTCAAGGGTCGGTCCACGAGGAATGGGAGTTGATGGATAAAGTCTATGGTCAAGCTATTTCGAAGCTAAGATAGGGTTTATTGTGTAATCTATGTTATCAAGGCAAGCTAAATCACTAGAGAAAATCAATATCATAAACACTAGGGATTAGGATCCACATGCAATCAAGATAGAAATGCTAATTGGGGAAAATGAAATGAACTAAACATTGCAAGGACTAATAGTAATTGCAATCGAAAGAAATCAAAGGGTTGTCTCCTAGAGGTCAAGCTAGGTTTCCTCTATGAATGACTAATCAAGGAGAATCACAATTCAAATCAATCAATAAAAGTAATTCCTAAATCAAGTGGTCATGTCATTAGGAATTACAATGCAATCTAGCTTGGAAATCTAGGCTAGCTACTCCTATCAAGCCAAACACATGCTCAATTCTATTCAAACTTGATTGATCAATGGAAAATGCGCTTGAATTCAATGTGAATGAAGATCAAAATTGTAATTAACAAATTCTCTCTCAAGTTTCTCTCTCTAAAATCTAGTACAAAAATGGAAATTCAAGTCTAATTCTTGTTAATGGAAATAGCTGTTTATAGTATAACTAACTAGAAAGAAATAAGGTAGAAGTCCAAAAATAGACCCGGCCGGGCGTGCCCTCTCTTGAGCTTGCGCGCTCGTGATGATCTGGGTACGAAACAGAGACCCTAGGTGGCGTGCCGGCGAAAGAAGCTTGCGCGCTCGCACCTCTGGCTTGCGGGGCCCACGCAGAAGAGGTGTGCGTCCGCGCCACTGGAGCAAGACACCTTCCAAGGTGCGCTCTTGTTGTAGATGGTGCGCTCCTCTTGATCGTCACTAGGTATGGCAGTCCCGAAACGGAGTTTGCGGTGGGTTCAACACCAAAATCTTGTGCGAGCGCAGCATGAGAGCGCAATCGCCAATTCCTTAAGCTAGCTATTCCTTGCCTTGTAAGCAATGTATGAGCTTCCATCTTGCACTTTGAGTCTCTTCCAACCCGGAAAATCATCGTGACGGTCTCGAGCTTCACCTTACACTTACAAATAAAAAAAGAAGAACAAATAAAGAAGAAAACACAAGGAAATCTACAAAAAATAAGAGAAAACACGAAATAAGCAAAGATAAGACAAACTAAGGAACAAAAGATCAAAACTAAGGGAAAAGTGGAAAAGAAAGCTACAAAAAGAAATAAAAACATCCTAAAATACTACCAATTGAGTGCCATAAATGATACTCATCAAGCAATTAGTAAAAAAAAAATATGAACATGTAAAAAAAAAAAGAATATTTACTAATTATAAAATAAGCAATTTTATAGAGATAATAATTATCGATCTATAACATAATAGATTAGGAATTACGCATGCAAAATTGATAGAAACTAACAATTTTATAACATTCACTTATTTTGATAAAAATAAATTCTCAAAAGGATATTTTGGATTTTAACACCTGACAAAAGGCTGAAAATGGTTTTTAACACCCCCCAAAAAAAAACTTTTATTTTAACACCTCCCAAAAATATAAAAGTTGGAAGTTAACACCAGTTAACGATTTCCGTCACGGAAATTTAACGTGGGTCCCATAAATTGGCTTCAACTCTCCTTCGTTTTCAATTTTTTACGAAACCCACCTTCGTGGCTGCCATCCCATTTTTTCTTCTTATTCCTCCCTTCATCTTTTCTTCGTCTTCTTCCTCCCTTCATCTTCATGGCTGCCATCCCAAACTCTTTCCTTCGTTCTTGCCCACCCTCCCCTCAACTGCCACCCCTTCCCTCCCCCCTCCCTTTCCCCCACCCCTACGCTGCCAACCGAACCCACCCCCCTTCCCTTTCCCCGTTCTCGCAACCAAATCAGCTCCTCTCCAAATACCAGCCCACAATCGCAACCCCTGCAGCCACCTCCTCACTCAAACCGCAAAAAATCAATTCCCAACATCAATTCCCGAAATCAGAGCAAATCGCAGATCCATCGAACCTCGTCTAGAAATCAATTTAAGTTTGCCGAAAAAAGTTACGGTGTGGTGGTTTAGGGGTTAGGGTGGCCGAAAAGGTTAAGGCGGGTCGATTCGTTAGGGTTTGGAGCAAAGTGTTGCAGAAGAGTGGTGGTAGTGGTGGTGGTTGCGGCGATTCAGATCTTTGATTGTGGTTTCGGTGTGGTGGCTTGGGTCGGGGCAGCAGGGGAAAAGGGAGAGGGTTGGGTTGCGTTTGTGGGGAAAAGGGGTGGGATGGGTTCGCCGGTCGTCGGTCGGGGGAGGGAGCTGGGTGGCTAACGGGATGGGGCAAGGTTGGTTTCTTGGGTGGTTGATTTAATTTTGGTGGCCGGTCCCCAGTTAACATGTTTGCTGGCTGCGAAGGCTTGGTCAGTAGCCGTACAGGGCCCTTTATGGGCGGCGGAATTGGTGGTAAAAAAAATGGAAGTTCTCAGTCGCTTTGTTCTCCAACGAAGGAGAAGATGAACCGGTGTTGAATTTTTATTTATTTTTTGTATGGTTTGATTTATGAGCACCAAAAATCTGTAAATCTGTAAATTATGAGCACCAAAAATCTGTAATGGATAAAATCAATGAAATGAAGGTTCAGAGAGGAAGTTTCGTGTTTTGCTGGGTGAAAATTGAAGTTGAAGCCAATTTGTGGGACCCACGTTAAATTTCCGTGACGGAAATCGTTAACTGGTGTTAACTTCCAACTTTTATATTTTTGGGAGGTGTTAAAATAAAAGTTTTTTTTTGGGGGGTGTTAAAAACCATTTTCAGCCTTTTGTCAGGTGTTAAAATCCAAAATATCCTTCTCAAAATTACCTCACAATTCACGATCGCGATGAAGATGATGCCGATGGAGGATGTTACAGTGGTGATGAATTGGAGAACACAACTAGAAAACAACCAATCAACGACGGAAAAAATCCGTCGGAAAACCCTGAAATTCCGTTGGAAATGCCCGTTGGAAATGCCCATTTCCGACGGAAGGCACCGTCGCAGTATATGTTGTAGGAATTTCGCGATATTTCGTCGGAAAGGTCCGTTCCGACGGAATTTCCGACGGATTTTGTTCAGTCGTAGTCAAGTTTGACTTATTTGGAAAGTCCGTCGCAATGTTCCGACGGAATTTTCCGTCGGTATGAGTTATATTACGACGGAATTTTCCGTCGGAAGAAGTATATTCCGACGGAATTTTCCATCGGAAATAGTAAATTTCGACGGAAAATTCCGTTGGAAATAGTAAATTTCGACGGAAAATTCCGTTGGAAAAGTCAATAAAAAAAAAAAAAAAAAGCCTTGCTCACCACCACTCCACCACCCTCTAACTCTAACCCTAAGCCCAGACCACCAAGCGCTACCTACCTACCACCACTAAACCCAGACCCAGATCCTCCCCACACCTAGCCCAGATCCTCCTAACCCACTTACAAAAAGGTGGGGAATTCTTTAAAAAAAAAATTAAAATCAAAGAACAACCTAGAACCACCACCATAAACACCCTCAAGAACACCGTACCCCCCACAACACAGATTCCCCCAACCACCCATGCACACCAACGGAACCCCCACCGCCACGAACACCGAATTCACCCGCCTCCACGACCACCCACCCACCAGATTCCACATCGCAGGCCCACGTACACCGTACCCACACTCCTCCCTCCACGAACACCGTACCCACCCCACCGCCACCGCCACCTCCACAAACACTAACAACCCAGAACCTAACAACAATTTCGAAAAAAACAACCCAAAAAACATCAAATATCTAACAACAAATTAATGAAAAAAACCCGAAAAAAACAACAAAAAACCGAAAATACAACAAATTAATTAAAAAAAAAGATACGTACCTTAATTCGACCACAAAACACCTCGAAAATGGGTTTACGAGGCCAAATTCGACCATGAAAACTCTAGATCTAGAGTTTTCATGGTCGAATTTGACTTGAAAACCTTCGTTTTAACCATCAATAACCTTTTCATTGTTGGAGTTGTTGTCGATTACAGCGGTTTGTTGTTATTGTTGACGGTGCGAGAGTGAGAAAGAGAAAAGAGCAGCGAAGAAAGAGAAGAAGACAGAATGAAGGATGAGAGGAAATCATAGAGGAAGGGAAGAGGAAAGAGAAAGAGGAAAGAGCCAAAGAGGCGGAAAGAGGAGAGAGAAAAGAGAAATGAAAGGGGAAGGAGGAGTTAGGGTTTCCGGCTTTTTGTATTTTTTTTTAATTATTAAATCCGTCGGAGAAGCTTAAAATTCCGTCGGAAATTTTTGTCGGAACTAAAATCCCTCGAAATTTTCCTACGGATTTAAAATCCGTAGGAAATTAATATGTTCCGACGGATTATTTTCCCTCGGAATTGACCGCTTCCGAGGGAAATTTCAGTCGGAAGCAGTAAATTTCGAGGAAAAAAAATCCGTTGTAATATTTCCGAGGGATTTTCCGTCGGAACTAACATTTTCCGGCGGAATTTTACGACAAATCCAATTTCCGTCGGAAAATTCGAATTTTTCGAGGGAATTTCAGTCCGTCGGAACGATTCCGTCGGAATCCGGCCTTTTTCTAGTAGTGGAATGTCCGAAGTAGAAGACAAAAAAGATTAATGATTGAATGAAAGTGAGGTAAGAAAGACAATTAACTTATATATAGTTATAAGGAAAGGTGAAATAGAAGAGAGAAAATTTCAAAATGAAAAGAAAATACACAATAGATAAATTTAATAGAGGTAAGGAAAAAGAAATGAAAGAATTAAGATATAAGGAAAGCAATAAAAACGTATAATCATTTTTTAAGTACTTTATGTTCATGGCTAGTGCAGCTAGCTGGTGCACCAGTGTGTAGCTGCACCGTGTGTAGCTGCACCACGCTCTATAAATGAACGACTAGTAAAAAAATATATGAACACGTAAAAAAATGAACATAAACTATTGGGTGCTGCAGTCCGCACACAATATTTCATGCGGCAACTCGCATCCTTACTTGTAAGAGACGAGGAAGAGACGATCATGGCAAAGAGCGAGAGACAAAGGTAACACCGACGAGAGTGGAGAAGAATGAATTTTCTGGCGACGGCAAACCTGCGAGTAGAGAAAATCACCTTCATTGCTGCCGTCGGCGTCATCGTTAGCGGCATTGTTATTGGCAGTGGTACCATTGATAGCGAGAAACTCGTCGGGATCGAAGTCGTCATCCATGGCCAAACCTTCATTGGGTGTTTAATCATGTTTTTTTGCTCAAATTATGTTAAATTATACTCATGGCAACGTTTGGAATAAAATTTGCAAGTTTTGTCAGTTTCTTTTGGGTAATTTTTACCAATAGGGCCGAATTGGCCACAGTTCTTATCACTTCTAGATAGCCGCTCTAAGAGCAATATTTTGTGGATCTCTGCTTTGTAGTCCAACGATTGTTGATTAAACTTTTTATTTTTAAATTTTCTTAAATATTTTTATAAAATAAATTCTATTGTCTAGATGATATCATCCATTTATAAGTTGGATGATATCATCCATTTATAAGTTGGATGATATCCTCTATAACTGGATGTGATATCATGTACATCAACAAACAAAAGGAACATATAAGCCAACTTATGTCTGATATTAGCCAAAATTAGGAACATATCAGGCATTAATAAAATCATATCAGCCAACAAAAGGACCATATCAGCAAGCAAAAGTAAGATACATATCAGCAAACAAAAGGAACATATCAGCCAACAAATGAAGCATATCGGCCAACAAAAGGATGAAATCAGCAATCAAAAACAACATGTAAGCCAACAAACTAATCATATCAGCCAACAAAATGAAACACATAAGCCAACAAAATATACATATCAGCCAACAAAATAAAGATATCAGCCAACTAAAGAAACATATCAGTCAACTGATGTCTGATAGCAGCCAACAAAAGGAACCTAACAAACATTAAAAAAAACATATCAACCAACAAAAATAATATATCAGCCAACACAAAAAACATATTAGCCAAAAGATGAAACATATCAGCCAACAACTGAAACATATCAGCCAACAAATGAAACATATCAGCCAAGCTTGCTGCACGTAATTATGCGTATGGCAGTCCGAAACACAATACATTCACAAAAATGAACATGCAGTAATAAAAAATGAACACTTAAAAAAACATTTAGTACTAAAAAGTGAACATGTTAAAAAAAAAGATCATTTAGTATATTAAAATGAACATAGTTATCATATAAACATAGAATTGATGGACCACGGGCGTAAAAATGAGCATTTAGTATAAAAAAAAAATGAACACTTAAAATAAATAAATCATCTAATATCATATACAACAAACATAGGAGCTTTGATATGATGTTTATTATGTTAGTGTTTTCCAGATTGTTGGGTACCCAAACTTTGATTGGCAAAGACCATGAACGACAATATGTTCTTACACTCTTCTTTGCTCTATGTATTTCATTTTGATGCACAAATATTGACGGGATGCTTTTAGGAAGTACTACTTAGGCAATTAAGCTTTGAAGGACATGAGTTGTTTCACATTGTAGAGTACTTAGCCTTCCAAGATATTACTTAATTTTGTAGCTATGAAGCTTGTGCATACAAATTTATTGTTTTAGGCTTAGTATATTATATGTAGCATATTAACTATATTTGTAACACCCTGACCCAAACAAATTAGGGTGGAGCCTTTATCACGAAATGCGCATCAAGGGCCAACAATTGACCTCACAGACCAACACGAGTCCTTCCGATACATTTTGTCCTCACTCATGTGCACCCTGGGAAAACTTCCCGGGAGGTCATCCATCCTAAGACTACTCCCAGCCGAGCACGCTTAATTGAGAAGTATATTAGCATATGAGCTCCCTAAAAGGAAAATACATCTTGTTGGTATGAGTAGTATATTAAAGTCATTTAAAGCAATCATGAGGGGTATTACAATATTGAAATCCCTTATTCTCAATTTATATTCTCCAAGATTTAATTTTTATAAAATAAACAAAATAAAGAATAGGAAAAATACACTTTAATAGTCCCAATTATGGGCGATTTACTTCTAATAATCCCAACTAAGGTTTATTATCTAATAATCCTAACTGTGGGGTCAATTTGCCTCCAATGGTCCTAATGATCGGTTACCTGTTGAAAAAGTTTTTTGTTTTGTTTTAAGTCCAAAATTAAAAATTAAAAAAAATATAAACATATAATAAAAAAAAAAGAAAAAAAAAATCCCAAAATCCCAGCCATCCATTCTAGCCACCAACACTGCCGCTGCTACCACTTGCCACCACAACACAATAGCATCAGCCCACCAACGGAAGCCGCACCACCTAGTGCAGCCCACTAACAGAAGCTACACCACCCACTACAACCCTTGTTATTCACACCACCCACCGCAACAACCACCAAACACAGCCCCTTGCATCTCCTCTACACAACCGTCCACATACCACCAGCCATATCCAATTCTCCTACTCGTCACACACAATCAATCACAGCCCGCAACACCACCAGCCGCACCTACCAGACAAACGCCCACCAAATTAAATTGCAACAATAGTTCCGTCCGTCAACCGCAACAATCACACAAAATAATGACGCGACAACTTCTAAAATAAGCGTCGGCGGTAGGTGGATGATTTCAAGGGTCGGGGATGGGTGATAGAGGGTCAGACGGCCGTTTTCGATGGTTAAGGGGTTGGTCGGCTGGTTTCCGGCAAGGTTAGGGGATGGGTTAGGGTTCCGGCAAGGTCAGGGGTTAGTGATAGAGGGATTACGACCATTACTTACAATGAGGTCAGGTTAGGGGGTATAGCCGGCGTCGGCGACCGGTGGAGGGGGGTTCTGGGCGTCGGCCAGTGCCTGGGGTAGGGGGTCAGGCTGGGAGTGGTGGCACTTGAAAGAAAATGGTATTTTTTCAGAGTTAACACCTCCTGGAACTCCTCAATGGAACAGAGTATCCGAAAGGAGAAATCGAACCTTGTTAGACATGGTTCGATCAATGATGGGTCTTAGTGAAATTCCTATCTCTTTCTGGGGACACGCGTTACTAACTGCGGCACTAACACTAAACCTGCTCCGTCAAAAGCTGTCGAAAAGACTCCATATGAATTATGGACTAAGAAACCAAAGGGTATTACTTCTACAATAAATCCGAGAACAAAGTGTTTGTTGCTCGTGATGGTGTCTTTTTAGAGAAGGAATACCTTTCCAAAATGACAAGTGGGAGGAAAATCGAACTCGACGAAGTTCGAGAGGACGAGCAATAATGTCAACCTGATAAAACTAACAATCAAAATGCTTTAGAAGCAGTTGATAAGATTGGTCAAAATCAAACAGATAATGTAAATGCTCAGCCTATTACCCTTCGTAGGTCGCAACGACCAAGATCTCAACCAGACATATACCTTGGTATTGTCTTAACCGAAAATCAGGACATCCTAGTCATGGATGGAGATGAGCAGCGACATACAAACAAGCTATGACAAGCCCCGACTCTGCTAAATGGCAAGAAGCCATGAAATCTGAGATGGACTCCATGTCTGAAAATCAAGTCTTGGACTTGGTAAATTTGCCCGAAGGTTACTCACCCATCGGTTGCAAATGGTTTTCAAATTGAAAACAAACAAAGATGGAAATATATCAATATACAAAGCTAGACTGGTGGCAAAAGGTTACAGGAAAATCCACGGGATTGATTATGATGAAACCTTTTCGCCAGTCGCAATGCTTAAGTCCGTCTGGATCATCCTGGCGATTGCTGCATATTACGATTACAAAATATGGCAAATGGACGTCAAAACTGCCTTCCTTAATGGGATTTTGGAAGAAACTGTGAATATGACACAACCGGAAGGTTTTGTTGATCCAAGCAACGCTAGAAAAGTATGCAAGCTTAAGAAGTCCATTTATGGACTGAAGCAGGCAAGCAGAAGTTGGAATCTCCGATTTGATGAAGCCATCAGTAAGTTTGGCTTTATCGAATCCTAATGAGTCTTTTGTTTACAAGAAGGTCAGTGGGAGTGACATCGCATTCCTGGTCCTATATGTCGATGACATATTGCTTATTGGAAACAGCAAAAAATTTTTAGAGTCGGTAAAGGGCTGGCTGGGAAAGTGCTTTTCAATGAAGGACTTAGGAGAGGCACGGTACATATTAGGCATCAAGATCTATCGGGATAGATCTAAGAGGATGATTGGATTGAGCTAGAGTACTTACATTGATAAAATACTGGCACGATTCAGCATGGAGAATGCCAAGATAGGGCACCTACCCATGTCCGATGGCGTAACTCTAAGTAAGAAACAGTGTCCACAGACACCTGTTGAGCGGGAGAGAATAAATCAGATTCCATATGCTTCGCTAATTGGATCAATCATGTATGCCATGATATGTACAAGGCCTGATGTATCGTACGCTTTAAGTGCTACGAGCCGATACCAATCAGACCCAGGAGAGGCGCATTGGACTGCGGCCAAGAATATCCTAAAGTACCTGAAAAGGAACAAGGATAAATTCCTGGTCTATGGTGGCCACAAAGATTTGGTTGTTGAATGTTACACCGACGCTAGCTTCTAGACTGACAGAGACGACTTCAAGTCACAGTCAGGGTATATATTTTGCCTAAATGGAGGAGCGTTTAGTTGGAAGAGTGCCAAGAAAAGCACCATTGCAGATTCTACAACTGAAGCCGAATACTTGGGAGCTTCGGAAGCAGCTAAGGAGGCAGTTTGGATTCGTACGTTCGTCAGTGAACTTGGTGTTGTACCCTCTATCAAGGGTCCAATAGATCTCTATTGTGACAACAATGGAGCTATTGCTCAGGCCAGAGAGCCAAGAGAGCACCGGAAGGTCAAACATGTCCAAAGGCGATTTCACATGATAAGGGAATGGAAATCCGAAGGTGAAATCAGAATTTGTAAGATTGGAATGGATGACAATGTGGCCGATCCTTTGACTAAACCTCTGCCTCAAGTGAAGCACAACAAGCACGTCGAGGCAATGGGAATCAAGCACGTTGGAGATTGGCTTTGAATTCCCTGTACATGTGTTTTAATTAAACTAGATGTCTTAATTTAAAACACTATGTTGAAACCACTCATTTATGGAGTAATTAATTTTTCATGCAAAATTACTATTCACTACATTGCTATTTAATTGTGGTTTAGAATTAAATAATGAGTCCATTCGATTTATGAGAATATTCAAAACAGGGTATCAAGAACATGTCTTGGATAAAGAAACACCTGTTAAGTGAACATTGAATATTTAAATAAAAAATTATCCCTAATTGAGGTCATTTAACTGATGGACGATTAATGACCACTGGAGATTTGTGTGTAGTATGATTTACAGCATCGTTTCTTGTGCTGCAAGGACATAGTAGTCATAAATCATTTGCACAAGTGCTAGTTTGGACCTGCACCGGATTGACCTATGAGAGTACTTTAAGAGATTTAAAAATGTCATAAGTACATTTCTCATTATAGCTATCGGAACCTATTTCCTCGACCATGAGTATTGGGAGGTTCTCTTATTTGAGTACTAGTCTCTTTGATGTTGTCAAACGTCCGCCATAATTGGGGATTATAACGGGAACACTCGGGAGATTAGGTCCTCTTAGTAAGAGAGGCTTACAGTACAAGATTGGGAATGTCCCCCTATTAATAATAAGGAATATGTCTTTGTTGTTTACAAGGCTGCTCGAAGAGCGAGATTGTGCTAGTTTGGACCTGCACCGGATTGACCTATGAGAGTACTTTAAGAGATTTAAAAATGTCATAAGTACATTTCTCATTATAGCTATCGGAACCTATTTCCTCGACCATGAGTATTGGGAGGTTCTCTTATTTGAGTACTAGTCTCTTTGATGTTGTCAAACGTCCGCCATAACTGGGGATTATAACGGGAACACTCGGGAGATTAGGTCCTCTTAGTAAGAGAGGCTTACAGTACAAGATTGGGAATGTCCCCCTATTAACAATAGGGAATATGTCTTTGTTGTTTACAAGGCCGCTCGAAGAGCGAGACTGTGAAAATGCATGGCCGTGCTCAGGTGGATTTTAGAAATCATCTGCTTATTGACAGTCGAATTCGGAGATCGAGAAACCCTTCTGGACGTAATAAGGATGACGAAGAATCTTACCTTATAGTTCATGAAGAGACATTAAGCGACATAGGTAACGGGCTATACATTGTATGCACACTTGTCCGGAAGGACAAATGGGAGATTGAAAGGAACGATGTCCTTCCAACAAGTTTATTATTCTGATAGAGGGTTCAAAATTATTAGGAAGCTAATTCTTCAGTGAGATCAAGTGATCGAAATGTCTGGGTGGAGGCCGCTTTCGATTTGTAATATTAGTGAACAATTAATATTACAGCTTCGTCTTGACTGAACCCTTCGGGTCGAACCCAAACGAATTGCCGATCCGAATCGACGAATCAATCCGAAGGATTTGATGAGTCACTATAGTATTACGAACACAGACGTCGAATATCGAGCCTAGGGCGTTGAGACCGAGCGTCGAAAAATCAACAAGCAACAAGTTCGAGCGTAGCCGTAGCATCACAATGGCCTAGCCATGTGGACGCTAAACTAGCTCGAGCTAGCATGCACTTTGCATGCCTAGGCACAAGCCTAGACGCACCATGCGTGCTAGTCACACCATGTGTGCTAGTCGCACCATGCGTGCTAGGCGCACCATGTGTGCTAGACGCACCAAGCATGCTAGGCGCACCTTGTGTGCTAGGCGCACAGGCAGGCATAGCGTGTCTAGCACTATCGCAAGGCCTGGGCTTGCTAACACTGGCGCCCTAGCATGCCTACCTTGCTAGGCACATGCTTAAGGCAGCATGGCACAGCACCACGCAACAGCCAGCAAGCACGCTGGGCTATGCATGTGTGTGCCTAGGCCTATCGCCACGCACCAGCCATCAAGTATGTGTGTTGTGCGTGTGTGCGTGTGCCAGGGGCCAGCACCTTGCGAGGCATCACCCAGCTAGCGCCAAGCACCCAACAACATGTGTGGCTCGCTAGTAGCACGCATGTGCTAGGTATGCTGGCTGATGCGTGCTGTGCGTGCTAGCTGTGCTGGGCTGGCTGTGCTAGCTGGCCAGCAAGGCTCGCAGCCAGCTCACCCCTTGCTTGATGTTGGTTTAAGGAGAGTGGAGACCAAGGCTTAGAGTCATGCCTTGGGGAGCAAGGCAATGGTCCCCCCATGGTCATGGTCCTCACCTAACCTCTCCTCTCCTCATGCCACTTGTTGATTTGTGATTGCATTACTTTATAATTTATTTTGGAATTAAATAAATTAGTGAAAAATGCAACTATCCCACATTGATCATGAATGGGAGTGCAAGTTTCATTTCCCTATAAATACCCCATTATTGGGCATTTGGAAATAAACTTGAGTGGAACTCAAAAAGGCATCTCTTATTATTAAGAAAACCTTTAAGTTCGTAAAAATCTCGTTTTATACTTGGTCAAGTCTCGACTAACCCTCGAGACGAAGATCGTTCGGGTCGGATCGTGGGTACGAGCCGTTGGAGGCCGTCACGCTTGTGAGGCTTTAAGCTTCGAAGTAAGAGCTCGGTTTACAAGCGAAGCATGCTTCAAGGGTATTACTTCTTTATCTGTTTTCTTAATTATTGTTTAATTATGTTTATGCATGCTTTATTGCTTTAATTATTGGGGCGGGTCTTGGGCGGGTTTTTCTTCCGCGTAGCGTTGGACGCTACGAAACCCAACAGAGTATCCTTCTTCAAGTTTCTCGTGAGTATTCACTATGTGCCAAGATTCCCCTCTTCAGGGTTGCCTAATTTCGAGAGGACCAGGCTTTGATACAAATTGTTACTTTAAAAGAATACTACAAGAGGGGGGGTGAATTGTAGTTTGGAAGGAATTAGACAACTTTTCGTGGAATAACCAAATAAAGCTGAAGGAACTGAAAGTGACACAGAGAGGTTTTAGCGTGGAAAACTTCTTGGCCCTAACAAGAAGAAAAACCACGACCACTTGGGATTTTAGGAAAGATTCTTTACTAGAATAGGGCAAAAAACCTATTACAAGCTAAAGACTCTATCTCTAAGTTCCTCAATGAACTTAGAGTTCCCAGCAATAAGTCCCTCAACTTACAGCTCTTCTCTTCTCTTTAATTTCTCTTCTCTTTCTTTCTCTCCAAGCTTCTCTAGAGTTCACTCAAACTCCCCAATTCCCAATTACAACTCTTGAAGAATTACTCTAATGAAAGAAAATAGAAAGATGATAAACTAAAGTGGAATGCGACTCTTAACTCTTTGAAACTTAGAAGATAGAAAGTATGTTTGAGCAAGGTAAGTTTTTCCGGAAAACAACTTCTCTATTTATAGAAAAACCATAGCTTAATTAGAACGCTACTAGTGCTACAATCTAACGCCACTAACTCCCACCACTTCCAGTGCTTCAAACATGTCCTAAAACTTAAGCCACAATAAAGCAACAGGAGGAGTTTCCTAGCTTAGTGGAGAAAGACTTAATCAAAAACTAGAAGCGTAAGTTTAGAAAATCAATTGAAATATATTAGAAAAGATATTTTTCCAAATTAATAAAAACATATTCATTAAAATAAAATCAAAAAAGACATTTTTCTTGAATAACTAATCTCCTAAAATTAAGCAACTCAAATTCTATCTTTTTAGAAAACTATCTAACGCATTCCACTAAAGCACCAAACTTCTATTGACTTTCACTTACATAAATCCTAAAATAAATATACTTTAGTCATTATTAATTCTCTGAAGAAGTCTCTACTCTGAGTCTTCATTCTCCAGCTTCTACTCCAAAGCTTATGTTCCTTCAAAGGAGCACTGCAACCAGCCTTCACTTTTGTGCTCCAATTCCTTTGCTTCGAATAATTGTAGCAACAGCTTGTATTCTGGCTACATAATAACAAAAACAATAGATCCAAATATAATTTTGACTTGTGTTATCATCAAAACATTAAGGGCAACAGTGCATATTTACATTATTTACTTAGGTTGTGCTCTACTACTCTCTATATGTGTGTTTTAATTAATTTCAGGTGATTTAGATGCAAATGGATTATGGATGGATAATTTTTAGGATAATAATCATAGAGTATGAAGCTATCTCTCTTAAGGATCTCAACTCATGCCTTAGAGGCGAAATAGGGCTAGAATGAAGTAAAGCATTGATGAAAGACTTGATGAATATAAGTCTCATCCACTATTTTGATTATATATTTTGACATACAAACGATAATTGAGTGATTCTAATTGCATCGGAAAGTAGGCTTCAAGATATTTCCAACGATATATTAAACGTCTTAAACAAAGCTCTGAATCTCAAGTTATAACCGATTCAAGAAGAGCTATGCACGCAGCAGTGAGACACGACCATGTTGAATGTTGGCACGCCCATGCCCCATTGAGTGAAGATGCCTCCAACAAAGCAAGCCCATGCCAAGATGAGCCACATCCATGCCTTGACAAGTGATGTTGCTATGTTGTGTGCCATCGAAGGAGACAACACCCATGTCAAATTTCGACATGCCCGTGTCAGGCTGGAAATTCAAGAAGCTTAGTTTCTAATCTTGGGCACGAGCATACCCTGTGTGACACGTCCATGCCTGGTCGATCTAATTAAGGCGGTTTTAGCCGATTTCTTTCCTTATTCTATCCTATCTTTTAACTTTATTATAAATACTCTTTAGCCTCATTATTTCATTATTCATTAGTTTATAACCTTAGCTTAGTTTTCTCTCTAGTTTTATTTTATTAATTCAAGTATTATATTTTCTTCTTCTCTTTCTTTTATGTTTGTTTTAATTCTTTTATTATATTAGAGTATATTGTTATTCTAGGGTGTTAGGGTTTAGTTGAACCCTAACCATGATTGATATTTGATTTGTTCTTTTAAATTCTCAACTAATTGTTAATATTGTTTATGCTTAATTAATTGTGCTTATGCCAATACTAGATTAGAGATAATTAGTATTGTTGTATATTATTCCTTTGTTTTAATCACAACGAGAGTTGGGTTTTAATGGATTTGAATAGATTAATTAAGGGTTTAAATTTCATCGCGAGAGTAGTTGAATGAATGATTAGGAAGCTAAGTAATGTGCTTAATGTCTCTAATTTGCATGATTCCATGAGAGTAGGCTTGATTGTGATTAGGAAAGACATTGATAACTCGAGATAGACCTTTGTTTTTTTTGGTTCATATGAGCCACTAGGGCGGGGATGAGAATCGATCCCAGGATCACCAGGAACCGGGAGGAAAGCTCTTACCAACTGAGCTATCCCTCACTCTCGAGATAGACCTTTGTTATATTCTAGAGATTACTTTTCCTTGTGAACATACAATTGATTGATTGGGGTAGGAATTTGTATTGTATTGATGATTATGCTAGTGGTGGGTGATAATTAATTCTAGATGTTTTTATTATTATTTGATTCGTAATTGATATTTGAGTAGTCGTAGTTACATAATCCATCATTTGATCTATCTCTTATTTAGTTCTGTCATTGGTAAAAGTTGATTATTAAACAACCTTCTATCTGTGGGATCGACCCTGACTTACCCTACTACTCCCTCCGTCCCATATTATATAGTTCTTGTATTTCTATTTTGGAGTCCCAGAACGTTGTTCCTGTTTCTATTTTTAGATAGTATGTAAAGACCATTATACCCTCATTTTTATAATTTTATTCATTGAATTTCCTAATTTACCCTTAAATTATTCACTTGTCTTGTACTTTTTTCCACTTTCTCTCTCTAACTTTTCGTCTATAATTGTACTTTTTCACTTTTTCCCCTTAAATTATTCACTTACCTTGTACTTTTATCTTGCTTTTTTCTACTTTTAATGTACTTCATCCACCTTCTCCTTCCATTTCTTAAATACTGTGAAAAAAAGGGAGAAAGGGATTTCGCATCGGTTCTAACCAAACCAGTGCGAAAAATGAGTTAATCGCATCGGTTCGGTTCGAACCGGTCGAAATCTATTGTAAAATAAAAAAAAATAAATAAAAACCCGGATATACTCTTTCTTTCTCTTGCTTTCGTTTCCTCAATCTTTCCTCCTCTCATCTGATCTGCCTCTCTCTCTCCTCCATTGAAGCGTACTCGATTTTCTCCATTGAAGGGGCTTCTGAGCTTTCTCTCAGCACTTTCCTGAAACTCCTTCTCTCTCCTTCGATCTCCGTAACCGCCACTTTCCCTTTCCTTTCTTCTCTCTTTCGATCTCCTTCTCCTTCTCTCTTTCTACAATATTGGAGGTTAGGGTTTCTGGGTGTGTCTATTTTGAATCAATTCGATGTGCGTGCGTCTTCAACAACAACAAATTCGAATCAATTTTGAACCAAAAATCAGAAATTCGAGGTTAGGGTTTCTGGGTTATTTAGCTTTGCGTTATATTGTAGCAGTTCTAAGCTTTCTCCTCCATTAAAACAACTTCTGAGGTAATGTTTTTTAATCAATGAAGTTTTTTAATCAATGAATATCAATTTCGCTAATTATTTGTGTTAGTATAGTTAATATAGGGTTTTACCATTGCTAAAATTGTGCTATTGGCTTGTTTATTTAGGGTTTTCAAATGTAATCGCCTTCAATTGATTGCTCGAATTTTATTACTCGATTACTCATTACTGCTCTATTTTCTTCTGCTCGAATTGCTTACAATTGATACGAATTGCTGGATTCTCTCTTCTGCTCGATTATCTGTTGAGTAATCACCCAAATCGAAAGTTTCAGGTATCAATTTTATTATTATATGTTGAGTTTTTGTTAAAACTGGAGAAATTATGTAATTTGTTGATTTCTTGCGATTTGTATGTCACTTTCAGTTTTGCATGTTACATATTGCGAAATTCTTTGCATGTTAAATTCTTAGTTGTATTCTTTGATTGAACTAGTATTAGTATTATGAATTGATTGATTGATTTAAGGTTTGGAGGAATTTAGTTTTTTGGACGGACGGCTATGATGTTGATGAACAGATAAAGTTATAATTTTCAAAATAGTTATGTATTTTGGATTGGCTTAAAAGAGATAGTACATTGAAGATTGATTTTGACAAGTATAGTGCAGGAAAATGCGTGGCCTATAAATTCTGTGGTACTAAACTGAAATCTGAAGTAAATGTTTATTTGCAGATATTGGCATACTTGCTACTGTCATCAGCTTCTTCGGCCATACCTATGACAAACAGAAAGCGGGAAGGAGGTGACAACATTTTCACAGATTCATGCACAGCAGCCATAAGCATGTCTCTCCTTGCTTTCATTTCATTGGCATGTTCATCCGTCACTGCTGGCTATAAGCTCTCTACTCAGTCATGTATATGAAAATTTCCTCTTATTAATATATTTATAATCTAAACATTCTTGAACTTGATTCTTTCATACAGTATAGTCTTTACATATTGTTAATATACCTGATTAGAGTTGGCCTTAGGCTATCTGATTGGAACCCTTCAGGTCACAGATTGCCTGCAACTTATTGTACCTTATTCTTCGTTTTCTTTTCTTTCTTTTTCTTCTTTTTCTTAAATGTATATTTTTATGAATATTTGAGTATAGAGTTTCACTCCTACAGGCTACAGCCTTTCATTTCTCTGCTAACGGCTGTTATTGTGTTTAAAGTCGATATAAAAATTAACATTTCGCTTTGTTCTTGTTTTAGATACTGTTTGCCTCAATTCTCATTGTTTTGTTTGATTGGAAGTAACCAAACATTATGTTTCTTTAGTTTCCAAGGGTCCGAAGACCAAGGTTATTTTTAATATAATGATGAGATGTATGACATTATCGCTCTATTCCATGATGTAACTGAAAGATATTGGATCCTTAATTTCAACCAGAAACTGAACAAACCCAGATTATTGGTAATGAATGTGTCCTAGTGTTTGACTTGTCTGATCTTGCATAATTGGAGTTGGGTTTTGATTCTTGTGCTGTAGCTTCTCGATTGCATCCTTAATTTCTGTATATCCTGTGCATATGAAATATTTCTGGACTATGTATGGCTTTTCCTTACCATAGTATAATAAATGTATGTTTGCAGGAGGAATTTCAGTTAGCTTTGTTCAAAAACAAGAAGAAAGAGAATCTTTTTGCTAATCGGGTATGGAATTTGAATTTAGGTCATTTTTTTGGCTTAATTTTTTTGACTTATTATTATAAAAACAACTCACTATGCAAATGAAACACTCTATGTGCGGTTCCTTTCAATTGGAGCCTGCCACTCAAGCAGTGCTACTCTTATTAAGCCTAACATGTTCTTCAAAAAGGTTTACCTGACATGCAATATTGAAATTTGATTGTGATTTTAGTATAGTGTTATAGTGATTTGAGTATTTAGCTGAACCTTGAAGTTGATTGGTGAGTGTTAGAAATCTACCAATTGTATTTTTCATAACACAATTTTTTTGTTGGCTGTTTGATAATCTTTGAACTGCAAACAGTGGTGTCTCATAAACTCGTTAATTTTAGTTTGCAATTTTGCATTGGACCATCTTATTTTATTGAACAAGGAAACTAAAATTCCGTACTCCATGATTATTTCATCTGTTTTTTTAGTTGTACCATTTATGAAGTATGAGATATGACCAATGAAATTTATATGGTAAAAAGCTAACAATTTGTATTTCTGAATTCTAATATACGTTGTATATTTCTAGAGTTTGATTGTTTATGGGATTAAGGCTTTGATTGATTGATTGATTCTAGAGTTTCAAATTTTATGAAGAATTTCAGTTATAGTTGCTTTGGACTTTGGAATGTGACAATAACTTCTAAAAATTATTTGTATTAGTGATTGTTAGAATTTGTTTTGTTGTACCTTGATAGTTATATATAGATTGAAGTTATGGTTTTTCGAATTGTACCAAGTGTCTAAGTAATACGGTATTTGATACATATACTCCTTTCGTTCTTGTAGTTCTTCAGGTTATGTTGTTTAGTTAGTTTGGTTCACAAGCATATATGTAATATGTATAGCTTTTGTTAATCATTTTTCGTCTATGATACAATTATGTTGTTTTTTTCTGTTGTTGTTGTTGTTCGTTCTTGTCAAGTCTGAAGTTTGTTGTTTTTTCTTCTTCTAAAGTACGAGAGTCATGATGAAAGACCGTTTGCCACGTATTGCGATAGTGAACTCCGATCGTTGCAAGCCCAAAAACTGCAGTCTGGAGTGTAAAAAGAGTTGTCCTGTTCAGACAGGTTTGCAATTGTTTTTGTGTAAACCAATTTTCATTTGTTCATGATGCATTCATTTGCTCACACTTGTGTAATAAACATGTTTATGTGTACTGAGTCCTTTTTCTTAAGGAAATATTTGCTCTGCGAACAATATGATCTATCTGTGCCCCACCAGGATCTGATTAGCCTTTCTCAATTTCAGGGAAACGATGTATTGAGATTAGATCAGTAACACAAGATAAAAAAAAAAAAAAAAAACTCGCGTTCATCTCAGAGGAACTGTGCATTGCTTGTGGTATTTGTATACAGGTCATTACTTCTATAAACTGTGCTATTTAGTACTTATCATTGTTTACACTCACTCATACACTTACATTCTCACATGCACATGATGTATTATGGTTGTTCAGCGCGCCTAATTATTACTTTGTTTTGATTGTGGATTAACGGATGCAAAAATGCCCTTTTGGAGCAATTCAGATCATTAATCTTCCAAAAGATTTGAACAAAGATACAACACATCGTTATGGCCCCAACACTTTCAAATTACATAGGTTAGTTGATTGCTTTGTGGTGTGTTGAAGATGAATCCTTATGATTTTTGTGAGGTCTTAATCGTAGTGTTTCTTAATTACAGGTTACCTGTGCCAAGACATGGACAAGTTCTTGGCTTAGTGGGAACAAATGGTATTGGAAAGACTACTCCTCTCAAAGTTTTGGCTGGAAAATTGAAGCCCAATTTGGGGAGATTTGATGTAATATGCTTAATTTTGATGACTGTTTGAGTTTTTGTTATTGCTTCCTGGTATCTTTTGCCTATTTACAGAATATACTTATACTGTATGTTTTTCTACAGAATCCGCCTAACTGGCAGGAAATCTTAACTTATTTCCGCGGATCAGAACTGTAAAAGTATTTTATGCGCATATTGGAAGATAATCTGAAGTTAGCTATACCCTCTAGATTCATTGTACTTCTAGTTCTTTCTTACACCAAAAAATATGAAATGATGATTACTGCATTACTCATTCAGTATTTACTTACTGAGTCAGTGAGTCCATTTCGTGATGGTGTCATGGATAATGTGTTGTATGTGGAATGAGCATTTCTTGTTGATTAATGTTGCCTCGTCTGTGTGTGAATAGGCCAAAATCAAGCCGCAATATGTGGATAACATTCCAAAGGAAGTACAGGGCAATTTGGAGAGGTCTTAGCTAAAATAGACGAGAAGGACATGAAGGCTTCTCTTTGCAATGATCTGGAGCTAAATAAAGTTCAAGATCGTAAAGTGGGAGATCTATCGGGGGGTGAACTGCAGAGGTTTGCGATTGCAGCTGTGGCTATGAGTAGTGGTGTTATATCTATGTTTGATTCTGTAGTGTTTTTTTTTTTTTTAGTTTGTTAAAGTGTAATATTACAAGTTATTGAAGAAAATATATGTGTTTTATGTATATTATGATTATATACAAGTATTTGGTACAATTTAAGTGAAAAAAATGCAAAAAAAAAAAAAAAAAAAAATTGAGCATTTTTAGCACCAGTTTTGGAAAAGAATCGGTGCTAAAAGTTTTTTTAAATTTTTTTAGGCCACTTTTCGCACCGATTCAAAGCAAGAACCGGTGCTAAAAGTGTGGTTTTTCGCACCGGTTCTCACCTAGAACCGGTGCGAAAAGTCTGGGGTTTTAGCACCCCCCAAATCAGGACCGGTTCAAAACGGTGCTAAATGGGGGTTTTGAAACGGTGCGGATTACGTGTTTTCGCCTAGTGTATTTTTGTTAGGTGCGCGACACGCCTATCAGAAAACAGTTAATTTGAAGGGAAAAAAAATACCCTCTTAAAAACATATATTTTGGAAAACATATATTTTGGACAAGATTTCAGCCCATGACCTCAAGCTTAATTAAACAAAGTGTTTACTATTAAACTTTGTTATATGACATATTATCTTTACAGAATGATATATACAAGTAAATAATTGTATTATAAAAGGAATTGGTCCCGATATTTATCCATAATTTTATAGAAATTATTCATACATGTGCAATAACTCGAGACATTACACTATCCTCAAAATTAGTTTGGTTACTAAAACACGAAATCTTAAAAATTATTACATTTTTATATTTTAAATTATGCTAGTTTAGATATACTCTCTTTGTTGATAAAAGTTTGACTCGCTTAGTTTTCACACAGTCTTCATTGTGCTTATTTAACCCCATTAATATCTTTGTACTATGTAAAAGTGAAATTATAAAAAGTTGAATTATTTGAAACTTTACATTATAGAAAATTCTAACAAAATCCTACGCGATAAATGAATAGTAAGTGAATCGAACTTTCAGGAATGGAGTTAGTATATCCTTATATCAATTATTTGGCGTGTTGCATACAATAGGCATGTACATTTGACGATTACAAGGTTCTACAGTTTCTTCATTTATGGCTATGATAACCTAACAGCAATCAACATCAGCCGAGTTGTGATATAATTGTAAGCCTTATACATTTAGCATTTTACTTCTCAAAATCATGAACGATATTTGAACTAGAACTTAGGTCTTGCTCCATTGCTAGTGTACGTGTGTCGCATTAAGAAAGCATGTTTGAAAATGATTACATGGTCCTATATAATATAGTTTTTTGCTATTTTTCTAATGTGCCATAACTTACTATATCTAGTCGACTTATAAGCTAAACCATAAATCATGCCATTACGTTGCTAGACCATATTAGTACGTTATGAATTATGATGGAGATTGGAGATTGTGTGATCTTACACACATCAGTTTTGTCATCTTCTGCTAGCTATTGCATTAAGCTATGAAATTCTAACTTAGCTTATGTATTTTGGATTTCCCTTCCTTTTGCATTTATTTCAATTGGCACAATATGTCCTCAGACATTTTTGAATCAATCGAAACTGTTAGTACCGGATATTTATCAGTACTAGCTCTCAAATATCGCCGCATTTGTACACAATTTATGAAATTGGAGAAAGTTTATGTCCACTAGTTAGTTACATTAATGGCTTAATTAGTCAAATCGTAAAATTTCTATGTTACATAAATAGTGCTCGTTAAACATTTGTTAACGTATGGAACTTTTTCGACAGGTCTAATTAACTTAGACTGTACTTGTATATTGCTAGCTATTTAGTCACATTTTTATTCATCAAAATTAATTATATAAGTCATCACTACTTCTTTACAAGATGAAGTTTTATGTTATCTGATCTGATATAGACTTTGATGAATGTGATTTGGTTGCTACTCTGTGTATGTGATAATAGTGGTGACTAAGGCTTGAATCGGCTCATATTAAGGGTGTGTTCTATTCACCTGATTTTCACTTATCTAAACTTATCTGAATTTATCTAAATTAATCTGAACTTATTAGACTTTATTAAAACTTATTTTAGTTGTAATTTGTAGTTGGATAACCCTTATTAAAACTTATTTTTTCTGAACCGAACTTATTACAACTGAAATAAATGGAAATCAGGTGAACAGAATAGGTCATTAGTCATATATATATACTTCATAACATAGAAAGATTAATAAGTTGATAAGTATATTTATAAGAACTTAATTAATAAGTTTAGACCACGGAGGGACATATATTGTTAAGATAATTAGGGGTAGAAGCTCACTAAAGGGGGGAAAATAGCTTCATGAGAAACAATTTAAAATATCTGCGTAATTTCATAAACACATACTTTCAAAAGTTTGACCATATAGCTCTAATACAAATAAGTTCAAATAAATGAAAATCGAGTGATGATTAAAATGCACACTTAAAAGCAATTTATCTATCATTACTACTAGATGTATGGTCACTAGCTACGTAAACTAGTTAAACATAATGATCATGGAACTTTTAATAGAGCATGGCAAACCCACTGCGAGTTGAACTTTTTTGAAAATTCTGGCATCTGTTAAGACACTCAGTTATGCATTAGAGAGTCAAGTATGAAAATAAATCCCCGAAGAAATAATATATAGGTAGAACATACAGCAAAATAATGATCAAGTTTTTAGGCTTGGAACTTAGCATAACGTGTTAGTGCCAAACAAGAATTCATGGAAATGTGAATCTTAAGGATTTGTACTTTCTAGTGGAAGTAAACTATTCTATAATTGGATAAATTGGAGTCAAAGTAGCTTTATCAAAGTGTAGTTAGTGTTTTTAACATTTTTGTTAGTCTATTTTTACTTGTTTAGGTTTTTATTGTTAATGAGAATGACAGAAAATGGTCCGCATAATTAGGTATGAAGTGTTTATTTCAAACGTTACCTAATCTTTGTATGTTCCAACACACCCGTATATGACTCTTTCAAAAAACAAAAAAAAAAAAAAAAAAAAAAAAAAAAAAACAATCAGCTCGTATGTGACCAAGAACCAAGATTGTTGCCCCATAAAACAATTAAACAATTATTTTTTTAGTTTTTTCACAATATATCCCTGAGTTTTTTGTTTATTTATCATGTACCCCTGAACTTTTTTAAATTCATCATATACCCCCGAGTTTTCACAAAAATACACCATATACCTTTGATGACTAATGATTGTTATTTTCGTCAGTCATTAAGGTTAATTATGACTCGAAACACCCTAAATACATTCTCCTACCCCCGAAACCACCCACATTCCTTTTTTCCATTGCAAAAACCACCCCAAATTTCCTTTTCTCATCCTCAAATTCAATCATACGGATATGATTATGGAGGCTTGGAGTGGTTTTGGGGGTTGGAGAAAGGAGAAGAGTGGTTTCGGGGATGGGGGAAAGAGATATAAGGTGGTTTTGATGCATAATTAACCAAATTCTACTCATCTTGTTGTCATTAGGGGTATATGGTGAGTTTTTGTAATAACTCAGAGATATATGGTGAATTTAAAAACTTTCAGGGGTATATGGTGAATAAACAAAAAACTCAGGGGTACATAGTGAAAAAACCGATTTTTTTTTTAAACAACAATCAAACGAATTTGAGAGAGGAAATAAAAGACACACCATATAATGAAATGAAATACAATGATTTTGTTATTTTTTAAGGCAAAAGCTAACAAACGTCTTTAAAGCGTTAGATAAGAGAACTAAAAGTGGAAATATTAAAGTAAAGTAAATAAATGTAATTACACCAATTGACATGTGATTTTGACATGCATTCCAAACTTAATAGATTCAATTATGTCCATAAAGTTCACGCCTATTTCACTTTTTATAACCTCAATTCACACACCATAATTAAACTATCTCCTTTCCTTATGTACTTCTTCACACCCATAAGCATAAGGCCATAACAATATAATGTAACGTACACAAGAGTTTAATTTGGAGGTATCTGCATCATCAATTTGAATCGAGTTGTGCCTTAAGCCTTCGTTAAAACGTGAATCAAAGTTCTTGATTATTTATTGGAAGCTTCCATGCAAAAACAACTCAATTGTAGTATAAAAGAGGGTGAAACAAAAAAGACGAGCGAATTAAGTGATACAAATTAAATTTTTGTTTAAAGAGTTAAAAACTAACTAGCTTAGTCTTGTACTATTTTAACACGTCATAACGTATTCAAAACGTTATAACTTTCTTGTTTCTCATTAAAAATTGGATTGTGACTTCTTGTAGGTCTGTAAAGTCTTCATGCCGACTTTTCAATTCAATTATATTCATTCCTTTATAGTTTATGGATCAATAATAATGAATGAAAGAGTGCACATGAATTAGCTTTTACACTTCTTTCAGTTTGATCTCTGCTTCATTCTAACTCAAATCTATCCTAAAGAGATGTAATGTTATCCTCGTGCAAAATACCTTCTTTTCCCGTAAATTTTATATGCAAGCTTGTCCAACGAACATAATTCATTTCATTAAATTCAACTAAAAATTAATTAAAACTCATAAACATTAAATAGTAGAGCACAACTTGAGCAAACCATGCAAATATACATGCACCTAATTAGTGCACTGTTAAAAACTAAAAATGCAACCATAGCCTAAAATGACAACAAAAAATTAAACAGATCAAGCTCTTTAAGCTCTACAAATAAATGGCCAAGTCCATCATTAATTATATTTTTCTAATATTAACACTTGTCATGCCAGTTTCCAATTACCTCATTTTTTAAGTGATTTCATTTACTTTTTGACAGATTTCATTGACTTTACTAGTTTTTTCTTTACTTTCAAAATCAAATTAACAAAATCTCATCAAGTACATGTTTACCTAAGAGATTGAAAGTTTGTCTTTAAAGTTAATACTTTATAATTATAATTAATAGATTAATCTCCCTCAAAAAAAAAAAAAAAAAAAATTAATCTTAACATTTACTGTATTTGCCTAAAATAATTAAGATAGAGATGTGGTGAATGAGTGGAAAAATATAATTAAAGTTTATAAAGTGTACAATAACAATGGGCAAGTGTATGAATAATGTGTAAATATTGTGGGATAGAGCCATAGAGGGATAAGAGGAGGTAAAATGTATTTGCCAAAAATAAGATAAAACAGTGTTAAAAACTTTTAAAAATGGACCAAAACAGAAAGTAATAAGATCATTTAACACATCTAATTATAAACAAAGCAGGTAGTCCCAAAATTATAGTCACTCTTTGTCTTTCTTATTGCATTAACTACAGACACTCTATCTATGGTATATTAGTACTAAAGTGTGTAAATTTTGTATTAAAAAAAAAAAGGTATGGAGTATCATAAATATATTATGACTGCAATATTCAGAAGTTTTAGTAGTTTTGTCTTTTGGAGATGAAATTATTAAATTTCTTTACCTATTGTAAATAGTGTTCATGGTGACCAAAATTGATCAACTTCTAAAAACTTTGTTTATGTGCTTATTATGTGTCTCTTAAATTTCTTTGAGTCAATTACAAATTTGCAATCATAATCAAATTTAGAAGTAATTTCATGAGAACTGTATCAATTTTGTGGATGTTTATCCATATTGTTTTTGTTTTGGGACATGAGAACTGTTACATTCGCATTAACTCATACAAAAGCAATCAATAATTAAATCCCATTAAAAAAAAAAACAAAATTGAAAATAACAATCAATTCAAGTCTCATTTTCACCATACTTGAATAAAAGGCAAGTAGTAGTGGTCCTTCTTACTGAATATGTCAATAAAATGACGGACCTACCAACCTATGCTATTGAAACATCCGGGCCAATGTGCGTGGCTTTTTTCGTTTTCTCAATTCTCGTCTTAATTAATCCTTAAAGAGTAATTAGTGTGACATCTTAATCCTTAACTAACTCTTAATTCATATGCTATATATACATACAAAATCATATCCATAAAACTTTACTTTATAACTTAGCCTATTTTATACATTCTTTTTTCTGAGTGCCATTTTACATATCCAACTAACCTTGAAATATGGCAGAGTTCAGTAGTGATATTCAGAAAATTCTTAAACCTGCAGCTGTTTTTTCTCAGTTGAACTCGAATATCGAACTATTGAACAGTTTCTCTGAATTGAATCATTCTCTGAGCTCTAATGTCCTAGATTATTTCTCTAGTAATATCAACATTCTAAACAATGCAAACACAGCTCAGCCCTCGTACTTGAACGAGCAGCAACCGTTCCATCTTCCAGACAGTACTGTCAATCAAAATAGATTATTTTGCGCTACTGATCAGAGTCCTGCTACTGGCTCACAATCATCTACAGGTATTGGAAGCGCGGATGGTCACAATGTTAGGATTACCCAAAATAATGTATGTAGTTCTTGCTTACTTAACTTTAAGTTGACATAAATCTTTTTAGTCTCCTTTAATTTATATGTTTCCGTTATCTTAATTACAGAGTGTAGCAGGGAAAAAGAAGAAAAGGAAAGCCGATGATCAGGAGGTGGAGAAGCCGAAAGAAGTAATTCATGTAAGAGCGAAAAGAGGGCAAGCTACTGACAGTCACAGTCTAGCAGAAAGGGTAAGTTATCAAAACAAGTATTCTATTTAATCTTACAATTTTCTTAAAAATAATAAGAGGGCATGACATAATAGGTTAGAAGGGAGAGAATAAATGAGAAGCTGAAAGTGTTACAAGATCTGGTTCCAGGGTGCTACAAGGTATAGTATATTGTACATGAACCTCTCTGTTTTGTTTCGTCTTGCTTACATGAATGTCTAACTATATATGCGCGAATGCAGACTATGGGAATGGCTGTCATGTTAGATGTAATAATCAACTACGTACAATCTTTACAAAATCAAATTGAGGTTGGTCAAAAAATTACTTTTAATTCTATTTAATCTATCAAGAACCCGAAGAAATTCAATATAAGTTTTTTGTCCCCTCAGTTCCTTTCCATGAAGCTTTCAGCAGCAAGTATGTTTTATGACTTCAACTCCCCTGAAGCCGAGGCGATTGAGACTCTACAGGTAACCTCGGAGTCTTTGTTACAGGAAATAATATTCAGTAATTAATCAATAAACTAGTTTATAGCCCGAGCGATGCCCCGAGTTTTGTTTAAATATAAAATAAAAAAAAATTATCTTAAGTTTAAATAATATTTTGAGAACATTTTCTTAAGTTTAAAATAAAATTTAGAAAATAAAATAAAATATATGGGAATAGAAAAAGAGATGTAGTAGTATACTTGTAAATATTACTTTGTAAAATTGTTTAACTGGTATTGAATCTAGAAATTAGGAATTTAGCATTCAAGGATTCAACAACTATTAGTATATGATATTTTCTTACAAATTAAATTGTAGTTTAATGTGCAATTAATTAGAAGTTACATTCTAGAAGAAAATTAATTACGAATGTTAGACAAACGAAGAGTTTTAGAGTGATGACACATAGGATGACACATAGCGATGATGTGGCGCCAAATCATATTGAGAGAGTGGTGACACATGTCGGTAGCATGTAGTCCCTTTGTGTTTTAATAATATTATAGATAGATTATAGACTCATAGCTGTATCTCACTGGTCAGTAAGGCATATTGCCAGTGGAATTTTCATCCATCTGACAAACCAAATAAATTATGTATGTATGAATCATTATAATAATTTTTCAATCAGCAAGAAATCATACTATGCATTTATCATGATAAACTCTTTTGATTATTGCAGAGAGCAACAACAAACCCTTGTGACGCTCAAGAGATGGAAAGAGTGGCGAAAGAAGGGTATGAAGGGATGCTTCCTCGGCATCAACCAGCATGGCCCTTCTAATTGCTACCTTAATGATTTATAAGTTGGTTATGCTTGCTACGTTCATGACCTCAAAATTTTCAATCATTGCCTGTTTGCTCTCCGGATTTTCTTTGTCAAATTTCTAAATACGTCGTTTTCCTATTTAAATGTTTAAAGTTTATAGCATATACAGTCCCATTGAAACTACATCAGTCTGACCAACATAAGTCATCATAAAAGGACTGAGTCTGATAATACTAATCACACTGTAAGTTTTGATGCTTTGTTCATTATCATACAGGCCAATATTGAAGTTTCTATTGGTTATGTACGGATAATAAATATCTTTTATACGTCGAATCATAATGTTAATAGTCAATTATAGCCAATGTCATTCAGTTGATTCATATATTTCATATTATGATGTGTTTTAATTAGATGGATGTAATATGTCTAATGACCAGTTGCATCCTCTTTAAAATGCTTTTAGCAACCAATAAGTGGATGCATACAGTTTTCGAGCCGAAAGGCACTAGTATAGTGAAGGAGAAAGCACAAATTAGCAATGAACAATTTGATAGATCTCTTTCAGAAGCAGGGTTTTAAGGACCCAGGTGAAAATGACACAAAATGCCCCTTTCTCTCTTACAAGTCTAGCTATTTAGATTGAGTACTACCTCCACACAATAATATAAACATTCTATAGATAAAGACAGAGAGAATGAGGCCATTAAATTATCACCTGGAAAAGATATTCATACTGTAGATTGGTAACATCCAAATATAAATGAGTCCATCAAAGCAAAGATAATGTCACTTTCGAACGTTACAAGAACCAGGATGAGACATCATGTAGGGAAAGAATTCCAAATTTTGCAACATAAGTTTTTTTTTTTTTTTAGAAAAGCAAATAAAATGTAAATCTAGCGCAATTTCTCTAGCAATCTGGTGTGCACACTGTCTATCGGCTTTGTGTACACTGTCGCTGCAGTAATTGGATCCTCTGAAGAACCAAAGGTAGTTGATGTTGCCTGACCATACTTACGAAGAAGAGTTACTAAGTTGTAACTTGTAAGAGCCAGTAAACATTTTACTTGAATGTAAATCAAATTCGAAGCCCATTGCAAGTCATAGAGGCAAGCTAAAGCTTCTAAATGTATTGCTGAATTGCTGAAATACTAAATCTATAATCACTCCCAAAAATCCTGTAATCAAAGAGGAACATTCTATTATTATTGATGCACCAGTCCATTCTTGCCCTATGAGTATCCCTAAACCACATACAATCCGTCTATTAGTCAAAGATTTACCTAAATGAGCAGCAAAAAAATCAAGCGGGGTAAACCACTTTTATTGTGAGAAGAGGAGGTTTGTTGAGATGTTGTGAGATGTTTTAGGAAAGTTGCTATTGTTCCTAGTAAGATCCGTAAACTTAAATCTGGGTTGATGATGGTTTATCACCTAATTGAATACCTGTACAATCAACGTAGATTAGCTAACTTCAACTTGAATCTGGGTCGATAATGGTTTATCACCTAACTGAATACCTGAATCAATGTAGATTAGCTAATATCATATTTGTCTGAGGATAACCACTCCAATAGTAAAATTAGTAAACTGAATGATATGATAGATAAAGATAACTTGAACGTGTTTAAGTAAAAAAATTGCCCCTTAAAGGTGGTTGACTGGTTGGGCTTAGGGTTAATTAAAAACCCCAAGCAGTTGCCATGTTGTTGTAGTACTCCCTATATCACTTCTTACTCTTTTCGTTTTTTTTAAAAGTTATAGTTGGGATTGCGCGTAGTTTAAGAAGGTTTAATAAAATAAGATGTTAATGGGGTAAATAAGGTAATAAAAAAATTGTAAAAAGAGATAGTAGGTAATTATTTTATTGAAAAGTAAAGTAGTATAAGAGAGAGTGAAGACCATTGGAGGAGTGAAAAATAATAAAGTAAGAGTGAATTGACCCCACCCCTCCTCCCATTTGCCCCACCCCTACCCAAATCCCCACCCCGAATTGACCCCCCTATTTCGGCCTCCTAAACCCTAAGCCTCACCCACAAAAGGCTTAGGGTTTTGGGGGGCCAGAAACAGGAAATAGGGGTCAATTCAAGGAGAGGGACTTTTTTTTGGGGGTAGGAGTTGAGGTCGGGGTGGGGCAAATGGGAAAAGGGGTGGCACGTCAAATGGGGGAAAATGGGAATAGGCCGGGATGTGAGGGGAAAGAGGGGAAGGCGGGCGTGGGTCGCCGACAGGGTTAGGGGAGGTTGGTGCGGCCGACCGGGGGTGGGGAAGGCTTTGGGCTGGTGGGTAGGAGAGGAAAGGGGTTGGGTTTTTTAAAAATTATTTTTGTAATAATTTAATTATTTAAAAATTAACTAAAAACTCTAACTAAAGTAAAAAAATTAATAAAATATGATCACTAATGTTATAATTAACTGTATATAATAATACAAAGTTACTAATGATAATAAGAATTTTTACATTTTACCAAAGAGAAAAAGAAAAAGTTGGGTGTTATTAAAGAAAATTTTCCTAATTACAAGATTATAGCTGGATATTAATAAACTATTCATTGAGTGTTTGAGACAATTCCAACAAGTACCCACAAAAACTACATTTTTTCTTATGTATAAATCACTAACATTAATAAGAGTTGAATTATTTTTTTTTTTTTCTAGAAAATACAAGTTTCTCACAAAGATACGTTTATCTCTTTTTATAAATGTAAATAAGAAGTGGTAAGTAAATAAAAAACTATTTTGGTAGATAATGGGACAGCTGGTACTTGTATCCACTTAATGCGTTAGACGGTGTTAGTAGCAAAAATGGAGCGAAAGAAATTTAAAATTGTGGATGGACCAAATGGAAATTTGAGTTGAGAGAGAAACGATGAAGTTGATGGTTGAGCAAGTTGATCAATTAAAAGCAGTTATGATTAACATTATTAAGTTCTTGAAGAACGTTTGTCAATGGAGTTTGAAGTTCGAGATTCTGAGTCCATCAATGGATATTTCAAAAGCTATAATGGACAAAATCTAGTTCAATGTCATCTTCAATGGAGGACATGGTAACCGACCCTTACTTTTTGGGGTTGATCATGCCCTCAATTTCACCCTTTTTGGGGAGGAAGGAGGAAAAAGGAAGAACATCATAACGTTAACATCATGTCCATCAAGGTATAATTAATTACACAGCTACCCCTGACTAAGAAAAAGAAAATTACCATTACAACCCTTGATAAATTTGTCAAGTTTATCTATGTTAAATCGAGTCTTACTCTTTTTACCATTACAACCCTTGATAAATTTGCTAAGTTTATCTCTGTGATAAATCGAGTCTTGCTCTTTTTTTCGATGGGGGGAGCTGTTTGGGTAATTAAAAGCCTTTTTCTGATAATATGATTGTGTAGATCATATTTTCTGAAGGATTAACTTAGCTATGAGGTGGTCATTGTTTTGAAGTGTTATTTCTAATAGCGCAAGATTTCCCTCCTATTTACATTCAATTAAATTGCCTAACTATGTGACATTGTAAATCTAACACTTTAAAATAATGGAGAATTAAAAAAAAAAAAAGGGAAATTACAATATAAAAAATAAGCACAAGATGAATAAACAAGGAGACACGTGATTGTATTGATACCGTGGACGACTCTAACGATGTTTTTCTTCTCTAATTTATTTCTCTCTATAATTTTTTTTTTTTGGTGATTTCTTTCCGAATGTTTTTATTTTGGTAATGTTTTCTTAAATTTTTTTTTGTTATGGATTTTTGTATGGGTTTGAGGATTTTCTCTCTTTATTTATGGTGAAATTTGAAGGATACTCGAAAATCATTCGATGTTAGCTACACTATTAACATAAACATTTAAATAACTGTAACACACCAAACTATCAAGGAAATTGACTCTAACAACAACCCTATGCCAAAGAAAAATCCAAATAAAACCAAAACAACAGTAGGATAAACAAATCCTTAAAAACTACAAACAAAGATACAGTAGTAACAACTCAAATTATTGTAAAAGAAGGGCTAATCTCATCCTAATAACACTGAGGTCAAACAAATAGCAGAGCTATCAAGCCAAAAGAATATAATATTTTAAAATTGTAAACTTTCCAACTTGCTAGATATTATGAAACAAGCAGATCTACAAAAAAGTCCTGAAAAAAACCGAGTTACATCTTATTCATCCGATGCTGATTCTACATCTTTTTCTTCATTCAATCCTGATTCCACATCTTTTTTCGTCCGATCTTGATCCTCCAGCTCTACTTTTATCCAATGTTGACGTTCAAGCTCCACCGTCATCCTATGAGGATGACACTTCTTCATCCAATCTTGATACCCTTGCTCCACCTTTGGTATTCATATATCTATAACTAATACTAAAGAAGCAACCTGTCACGACCCACACATTCCACCCCTCACTAGGGCCATTGGACGGTAGGCAACAATCGTGGCTAAGGGGAATGCCCTTGGTGCGCGCTGGCTAGGCCAGAGACACCCTCCCCCTATAGAGCTTTATATTGCTCCAGTGCTGTCACCCTAGTAAACACCCAAGTGACAGTAACACAATAATGGGTTATTTGGGGACCCAAATGAAGTCCGATTGAGCCCAAATTTGGGGGTCCACCATTTTTAGGCCCAATGAACATCATGGTGATGTTAGATTTTGAAGGAGAAGTCCGGAAGGTTCCAGAATACTCAAGGAGACTCGAGATGCATCCGGAAGCTTCGAGAACCTCCTAGGACATCCTTGAATCATCTGTAAATTCTAGAGTTGTGTAGATAATTCTAGAGCCTTGTACATAGAGGGAATGTACTAAAGAAATGTATAGAATACTCTAGAAAGGATTAGATCTAGAACCCTCCATTTGAGGAGGTTAGTGAAGGTTCTAGGCCATGCTTAGAACACTATAAATAGGGGACTTGGCCTTCATTTGGGGGCATCTCAGAAAATACTTGTAAACACTCTCTCTCAAGCTATCAAAGCATTCAAAATATTTATATCCTCTTGTGTTCTCACCATTCCTTCTGTTGCACACTCTTGCTCGAAGCATTTCGGGGTTAAGCCTTGACTAGCATCCGAGGGAGGGAAGTTAGTAGGCTAGTGTGCATAAGACTAGGGGGATTAGTCAGCACGTGACAACGTGGTATCAGAGCAGCTACGGTCGCGGGGGACTATAGTGCTGTTGAGCTTTGTTAGCAAGTTGTGAGCGAAGGAGGAAGAATGGCAAAGAGCAAGGACGGCAAGGACGCTAGTGCTTCACAAACAACTGAGGGCTATACGCCTGAGGCTCTCATTCAAGCTGTCCAAAAGCTTGAGAAGCGAGTGAATAAAGTTGATGAGAGATCGGCCAAAGCCGAAGTTGCTGCTTGCGACATGACGGATTCTGTCGGCAAGGTCGAGAATGAAGTTATTACGCTCAAAGGGCAGTTAGGGGAACTAGACAATCTTCTAGAGGTGGTATCCCTTGATGCTCAATCACTCGCTGATCAATCACTCGCTGATCAGGCTTTTGAGAAGATGATGGGCGAGATGGCAAAGATGCGTGAGGAGTTCACGGGGGAACTCCTTGCTTTGAAGAAGGAGAATGAGCTCCTCAAGGAGGAACTCGCGTTGCTAAAAAGGACCACGGTGGCTGGGGGCGCCACCATTCAAGTCGGTCCTAAGGTGGAAATCCCCAAGCCTCCAAAGTATCATGGAAGGAGGGATGCTCGGGAAATTGACAACTTCCTATGGAGCATGGAGCGATACTTTGAGGCTGTGCACTTGGAGGAGGATGCCTCCAAGATTAATGCTGCCACTATGTATCTCGGAGATGATGCCATTTTGTGGTGGAGAAGGCGTGAACAAGACATCAAGAGTGGTTCATGTTCCATCCGAACATGGGACCAATTCAAGGAAGATTTCAAGAAGCAATTCCGCCCGCATGACGCAGCCAAGGTCTCCATGATGAAGCTGCGTGAACTCAAGCATAGCAGCACCATCAAGGAGTACATCAAGCAATTTACAACCCTCGTGCTCGAAGTTGATGATTTGCCGAAGGCTGCACAACTTATATATTTCATTGGAGGGCTGCAACGATGGGCTCAACAAGAGGTAGAAAGGAGGAACGTTCAAACACTTGCTGAGGCCATCGCAGCTGCAGATCCTTGGTTGATTACAGGGACACAAGGAAGGAAGGGCGCAGCAACGACAGCAAGGGGAAAGGTGGGGGAGCCAAGCCCACCGATCGAAGCAGCACCAGTAGCAACAAGACGGTGAAAAAGGACAAGGCAAAGGGATCATCGCCGTCTTCTTCATCATCGGACAAGCCCAACAACAGGGGCTGTTACTTGTGCGGAGGGCCGCACTGGGCAAGGGATTTCCCTGGGAGACAGAAGCTCAGCGCCATCATAGCTTCGGGCGGAGAATCGTCGGGGGACGATGCACAAATGGGGTCGTTGCGCCTCTTTAGTAGCGTACGGGCCACACCAAAAGCTGAGGAGAGCACCAAAGTGGTCAAGGTAAGCACATTACCTCGCCCGAAGGGCTCACTTATGTTTGTTGATACATTAGTGAATGGGAGAGCTTCTAAGGCACTCGTGGACTGTGGTGCCTCACACAACTTCATTACGGAGAAGGAAGCAATGAAGTTGGGAATCAAGTACACCAAGGAACCGGGGAGGATCAAGACGGTCAACACCTCGCCCGTTCCTATCCTTGGTGTGGCGCATAAGGTGCCTATTTGTCTGGGACAATGGAGTGGCACCATAAATCTCACAGTCGTGCATATGGACGACTTCTCTTTGGTGTTGGGACTTGAGTTCATCGACACAGTAAGGCCCTTTTCTTTTGAAGCGGACGGGTCAATTATGATCAAAAGGGATCAAGGGTCATGGTCCGTTCCTGTCACACGAGAAGAAGTTGAAGCCAAGACAATCTCAGCAATCCAGGTGTCCAGGGGGATCAAAAAGGGACAAGAGACTTTCTTGGCTGCATTAGTGGAGGAAGAGGAGCCCCATGTGAATGAGGTTCCATCAGAAATCTCCGGAGTCCTTCTAGAGTATAAGGATGTGATGCCTCCGGAGCTACCGAAGAGACTACCTCCTAGAAGGGAGGTGGATCACGAGATTGAGCTGGAGCCAGGGACCAAGCCTCCAGCCATGGCACCATACCGCATGGCCCCACCAGAGCTCGAGGAATTGAGGAAGCAATTGAAGGAGCTGCTGGAAGCAGGGTTCATTAGGCCCTCAAAGGCACCATTTGGAGCACCAGTACTATTTCAACGCAAGCATGATGGCAGCTTACGAATGTGCATTGACTATCGGGCTCTCAACAAGATCACTGTCAAGAACAAATATCCAATCCCGTTAGTCGCCGATTTGTTCGATCGACTCGGCAAAGCACGGTACTTCTCCAAGTTGGACCTGCGATCGGGGTATTGGCAGGTGCGCATCGCCGAAGGGGACGAGGCGAAGACGACATGCGTGACCAGGTATGGTTCTTATGAGTTCTTGGTGATGCCTTTTGGACTCACCAACGCCCCTGCTACTTTTTGCACCTTAATGAATAAGATTTTTCGGCCTTTCCTTGATAAATTTGTAGTCGTCTATCTCGACGATATCGTCGTGTATAGCGACAACTTACAAGATCATGTGGAGCATTTGAGACAGGTGTTCCAAGTCTTACGAGAGAACGAGCTTTATGTGAAGCAAGAGAAGTGCTCGTTCGGACAGGAGGAGGTGTCCTTCCTGGGACACCATATTAGAGCCGGAAAGATAATGATGGAGCATGACAAGGTGCAAGCCATCAGGGAATGGGAGGAGCCCAAGAACGTGTCGGAACTACGTTCTTTCCTTGGGCTCGCCAACTATTACAGGCGGTTCATCATGAGCTACTCAGCACGGGCGGCGCCATTGACTGACTTGTTAAAGAAGAAGGCACAATGGTGTTGGAGCGACAAATGTCAAGAGGCCTTTGATGACTTGAAAGATGCCATCACCAAAGAGCCCGTATTAGCACTGCCCGACTACTCAAAGCCATTCGAGCTACACACTGATGCCTCAGATTTTGCTGTCGGAGGAGTTCTCATGCAAGAAGGGCATCCAGTGGCCTATGAGTCACGTAAGCTCAATGACACTGAGAGGAGATACCCAGTGCATGATAAGGAGATGACAGCTATCATTCATTGCTTGCGTGTCTGGAGACATTATTTGCTTGGGAGTCGGTTCACCATCTATACCGACAATGTTGCAACAAGTTACTTCCAAAATCAAAAGAAGCTTAGCCCCAAGCAAGCTCGATGGCAAGACTTCCTGGCTGATTTTGACTACGCTATGGAGTACAAGCCAGGGAAGGTGAATGTAGTTGCTGATGCTCTAAGCCGCAAAGCAATCTTTGCTAGCGTGAGCAGCATAGCTAGCACCCTCCTTGATCGAGTCAAGGACGGTTTAAAGGAGGATTCTATGGCCAAGAGTTTGATGGACTTAGCTAACGAGGGAAAGACCCGACGCTTCTGGATAGAGGATGGGATACTCTACACCGTCGGACGTCGCACCTATGTGCCTAAGTGGGATAACCTTAGGCGGGACATCATGAAGGAGTGTCATGATTCATTATGGGCTGGTCACCCTGGGATACAGCGGACAATGGCACTCTTGGAGGAGGTATACTACTGGCCTCACATGCGGGACGATATAGAGACCTATGTGAAGACTTGTCTTGTGTGCCAACAAGACAAGGTAGAGCAACGTGTGCCAGCAGGACTCTTGGAGCCCTTGCCTATACCAGAGAGGCCATGGGAAAGCGTATCAATGGATTTCATATCTTCCTTGCCCAAGTCAGAGGGGTTTGGCTCTATCATGGTGGTAGTTGATCGCTTTTCCAAGTATGGGACTTTTATACCGGCACATAAGGATTGCACAGGGGAGCAAGCCGCCAAGTTATTCTTCAAGAATGTGGTCAAGTATTGGGGCTTGCCAAAGAGCATCGTCAGCGACCGTGATCCAAGGTTCACCGCCAAATTTTGGATGGAGCTTTTCAAGTTGCTAGGGTCAGGTCTACATTTCTCCACAAGCTTCCACCCGTAGACGAATGGGCAGACAGAGCGAGTGAACGCTTTGTTGGAGCTCTATTTGAGGCATTTTGTGAGTGCCAATCAACGAGATTGGGCAAAGCTCATAGACATTGCCCAATTCGCCTTTAATCTGCAGCGGTCTGAGGCAACCCAGCAAAGCCCCTTTGAGATAGTCATGGGTCAACAACCCTTGACTCCACAAGCAGTTGTATCGGGCTACACGGGTAGCAGTCCCGCTGCCTACAGATTAGCTAAGGGATGGCACGAGCAGCTCGACATCACCAAGGCTTACTTGAATAAGGCCGCTAAGAAGATGAAGAAGTGGGCCGACAAAAACAGGCGCCCATTGGAGTTTCAAGAAGGCGACCTAGTCATGGTGAAGCTCTTGCCGCACCAATTCAAAGTCTTCCGCAAGGTGCATAAGGGGCTAGTGCGGAAGTATGAAGGACCATTCCCGATCATTAGGAAGGTCGGGAAAGTTTCCTATAAGCTTGAGCTACCTCCCAAGCTGAAAATACATCCGGTGTTCCATGTTAGCATGTTGAAGCCTTACCATGCCGATTTGGAGGATCAGACCAGGGGAAAATCACAACGGGCACCTACGGCCGTGGTAGCATCGTTTGAAAGGGACATTGAGAGCATCGAGGCAAAGAGAGTCATAAGGCGTCGAGGTGTGCCAAGCTACAATGAATACTTTGTTCGTTGGAAGGGTCTCCCGGACAGCGAGGCCTCGTGGGAAAAAGAAGAATATTTGTGGCAATTTGCGGACAAGATAGAGGCGTTCGAGTCGGGATCTTGACGAGGGCGTCAAGACTTAGGTGGGGGAGCATGTCACGACCCACACATTCCACCCCTCACTAGGGCCATTGGACGGTAGGCAACAATCGTGGCTAGGGGGAATGCCCTTGGTGCACGCTGGCTAGGCCAGAGACACCCTCCCCCTATAAAGCTTTATATTGCTCCAGTGCTGTCACCCTAGTAAACACCCAAGTGACAGTAACACAATAATGGGCTATTTGGGGACCCAAATGAAGTCCGATTGAGCCCACATTTGGGGGTCCACCATTTTTAGGCCCAATGAACATCATGGTTATGTTAGATTTTGAAGGAGAAGTCCGGAAGGTTCCAGAATACTCAAGGAGACTCGAGATGCATCCGGAAGCTTCGAGAACCTCCTAGGACATCCTTGAATCATCTGTAAATTCTAGAGTTGTGTAGATAATTCTAGAGCCTTGTACATAGAGAGAATGTACTAAAGAAATGTATAGAATACTCTAGAAAGGATTAGATCTAGAACCCTCCATTTGAGGAGGTTAGTGAAGGTTCTAGGCCATGCTTAGAACACTATAAATAGGGGACTTGGCCTTCATTTGGGGGCATCTCAGAAAATACTTGTAAACACTCTCTCTCAAGCTATCAAAGCATTCAAAATATTTATATCCTCTTGTGTTCTCAACATTCCTTCCGTTGCACACTCTTGCTCGAAGCATTTCGGGGTTAAGCCTTGACTAGCATCCGAGGGAGGGAAGTTAGTAGGCTAGCGTGCATAAGACTAGGGGGATTAGTCAGCACGTGACAAACCGCTAACATCATCACTCTCTCCAAACTGTACACGTGTTGTTTTCTCATGAAAAAATTTCCTGCCTAAATACATTGATGATGTCATTTTTTTAAAAAAAAATTTTGTACTTAATTTAAAGGGTTTTGAATCTTGATGACGAATTTTATGGTTGGTGTGTTTGAATTGAATTGTGATCCTTAAACTTGGTGATCAAAAAAGTTTGTATGTTGTTTCCTAAACTAGCAATATATGTTTTTTTTTAACCTATACTAGGGTTATTAGTTTGAGTTTTAATTAAAGCGATTTTTTCAGGTATCAGATGAATTTGGATCTCAAATCGCCAAGATTTTATTTGGGAAAATTTTAGCTTTTAATAAATTTTTATTTCAAAGTTTTAAAATAAAATCGACTAATGGAGATAAAATTTTTTTGACTAATTTGAGTTTATTCCTCATACTGACGAACCGTTGAACTTTTTGAATAGTCCGATTTTTTTCTTATTAAGGCAAATGTTCCTCAAATTTTCAATTTTGTGGGTAACTATATTTGACCAGTTGTCTTTTGTTTTTTTTTTTTTTAGGCTTAATATATTTGAGTTTTATAATGTCTTAGAAATTTAAAGAATTATAGAAAATTCTCACAAATTTTTTGTGTTATATCCATGCATCGCACGGGAGCTAATCTAGTATAATAATGTATGTGAAACCTTTTAAGAAAGACTTGGAAGGTACACAATTGGGGTCTTAAGTGCCTTGAAAAAAACATGTTAATTTTTTGCATTATTCGTAGTCATTCTTGATATTCTGAATTGTAGTGATTCATCCTTCCTTTATTTTGGCCTATACAATTGTTAGTTGAGACGGACTACCACAAGTGACATTGGCCTATGCAATTGTTAGTTGAGACGGACTACTACAAGAGAGAGATGAATTATAGTGAGTTCCTGTAAGGATAATTTTTGTGAAATAAAACAAAAGGCTTAAAAATAAGAACTTAAAGCACACAACTAGATTTACAAGGAAACATTAAAGGCTCAATTGGAAGTAATCGATCCTCCAGGTTCCTGAACCAAAAATTTCACTTTAAAATAGGCCAAGACAATCATAGTTACAACCTATTACACTCGAGTCTTTCTCACAAGCTACCACAATAGGAACTTAACTGGCCTATCCAACTTGAGTAATCTCAAATTGAAGTCCCCAACATTCAATTTCACACTTGAAGCTCTCTCACTATGCAACTTGATTACAATATGAAATATGATAAAGATCTAACTCTAATTTAATGTTAGAAAGCTACATATGAAACGCAAAATTAATATGATAAAGATCTAACTTGGCAAACTTACGATCAAGTGTTCTTTAGGTTTTCACGCATTGAACCCACACTTTACTCAAAAAATGAATTCTCTTATTTATAGAGAACACTCACTCATAAAATAGGGTTTTAGTTACAAAGATAAACATTAAAACTCTTAGGATAAATCACACCGTGTTTAAATCCTTTTAACAAATACCGAGTAATGATTCATTGTAGAAAATCATTTGCAAAACCGTAACAAAGATAAAGTTTAGAGAAAAGATGAGTAAATAAAAATACAGTTTTTATAAGATAAAATCATAAGAGAATCTTTTTCATAAACACAAGTTTATCTTTATTAATACTTCCGGTTTTAATTGCTTGCCAAACTCAATCACATTTCTAATAAGTTTCATGCATCACAATCAATAATATATTTACATTAATCCTAAAACAATAAACTTAACTTCAGCCTTTGTTAAAGCATCAAGTTTATCTTCAGATTAATATCTCAAAATTTACATTGCATATTGGAACTTGGTTTCACGTTCCACCTTAGAACCGCAGACCAGGTTGAAGTGAAACCTATTGTCTTTTACTCCAAGCACCTTGCAAGAACTCGCAATCCAAGTACTTCCGGTCTTCTTCGTAGTCCAAGCTTCTCTTGTTAGCTTGTTGTCTTGCTTCCGTTAGAAAGCTCTTAGTGTGCTCTTATTGGCTATAGGGATCACTGGTCTAGTTCCTTCTGGAACTCTTCTTCTATTCTAGTTGCTTTACTTCTCTTGTATTCATCCTGTTTCAAGCTTTCCTTCAACTCCTAAAACCCGCAAAACACTTAAAACACTAGAGAAACATCATTAGTTGAAGGTTGCTTAATCATCATCATCAAAACCTACAAGGGTATATGAAGGGACGAATGGTTAAAATAGACTTGTTAGTGAAAGGGATTATATCATGATAACATTCAAGCACATAAGATTGACTGCAATAATTATTTCTACTGCTCGCAGCATCTTGCAACGCTCTTTATTGCCGCAACATGAAACTTGGATGAAGCAATAAGATCTGAAAACTAATCAGCCAAGAAATTATCAAATTTGTATTCAGAAAACTTTGTAACATACTTGGTAGATAATAAGATTTTCACTTGAAACTATTAGTGTACACGGTATAGTTTTATTACCTTATTATACAAATGCTGCAGGATTCAACTAAATGCGCTCATTCTTTGGCTAATGGTGAACTCTGGAATGTGGAATTTGTTGAGTCCCTTAGGTTTTGATTGATAGTTTTGAATGATGACAAACAGCTAAGGGAAACAGGTCCTTGAAAGTGTTCGATACAGTTGGGGGAACCAGCTAACATAGAACACTGTTTCCCCAGACAAGTTATTACTTACATGAGTTTTCTTATTGAACTAACTTGTCTTTATACAGGGAACAGTTATATGATAAAAGTGTTATGTACTGGTAGGGAACCAGTATGTACTGTTTCCATGGTTGCTACGTGGTACAGCAGTCACTTACTTTATATTGTGCATTAACCTTATTGATTGTGCAGAATATAAGTTGATTCCAAGACTTGGAGCATAGAAGCCTTTCGAAGATATTTCGAAGAAAGATTGTTTGCTCATAATAGAAGTATTCAAGGAAGATTCAAGTCTTGAAGATTACATGAAGAAAAGACGATTTATGCTTTAATATGTTATCTAGGTTTTCATGTAATATGCTCCGTAGTATGCTTGCATGTTTGGGTTATATAAGTGCTTAAAAGTATATTGAAGTATGATATGAAATCTGGTACAAAGTTGGAACAGGTTTCATAACATGTTTCAATTCAGGGAACCAGGTCGGGGAACCAGGTTCACTGTATTCGAGCTGCCGTTTTGGAAAAAGATTTTACAAAAAGATTTTTTCGAAAAGATTATTTTGAAAATATTTTGTGCAGCTGGAAATAAGATGAAATATTCTTGGTTACCTAAAAACTAGGAGTATTTATCTTAATTGATTCTATCTTTGTGATTAAATCAAATAAGATAAAAACTTTCCTAAAATTACATTATATCTTATTCTCTAAGATTGTGTGATTTAAGGAAACTAGGTTTTAGGAATCTAAGCTTATATAAACTCATCTTATTTCACATATTTCGTGTGCCTCTCCAGAAATTAAAAGAGCAATTATTTGAGAGCATATACTTAAGCACTAATCCCATTCATCAAGTCATATACAAGAGCATTCTAGTACTTAAATATTTTCTCTTAATTAGCTTCGTAGAAGTGAGATCAAAGGGGAGTTCTTGATTCTTGTATTGAGTCTTTAACAAAGGGGTTAAAGGCTGGGTGAGTGTTTGTGAGTTCAAACACATTGGGCTTACGAGTGTAAGTCGAGAGCACACTCGGAGTAGAGTGTGGGGTTTGCTGGTTCCCGGAGTAGGGAACAGCAGAGTGTTCTTTGTCTTTGTTTTTCGGAGTAGATTAATAAAGAACTTAGGATAGGAGGACGTAGGCCTGAGTTGGCTGAACCTCGTTAAATCTGTTGTGTTCTTTATTGCTTTGTTTTATTTCGTTAAATTTGTTGTCTTCTTTATTGCTGCTTTATATTCCGCTGCGTACGGGAACCAGCACAACTGGTTCCTCACACATAATCCGAAAAGAAGCAAAATTAGCCAACGATTACTTAACACTCAATTCACCCCCCCCTCTTGAGTGCCCATTGAACCTTCAGAACTTCCACAAAAGAAGCAAAATTTGGCTTCGCAACAATGAATATTGAGACATACTTAGGTACAAAACTATATACGGAGTACCAAAAAAGGAAGAAAAAGGCTCCAAAGGCTGCTCTGTTTTGGTTCAAGCATTGAAATTTTTTTGAAGCAAGGCATGAAAATCACATAGAGTCGAGGATCACAGTTTTCTGAGTTATACTTGATAACTCCAAGACTGAGGGAATTTCTAAACTTGACAGTTCTTGACTACTTTGTTCGAAATTTGACTGCTCTATTAACAATATCACCTGCCATCAGCAAGCCAAAATTATTCAGCAGAATACCAATCCACCATATCTATCAGTCACAAACAACAAGAAACCTGCCATTTGAGGGAAGACTGAGACACTTAGAGGCGGGTAGTTTATCTGGGGTGGATGCCTTCTGAAGAGTAATGGTGGTGTACATGCAAAGGAATTGATAGACAAAGTTTAACTGCTCAGAATTTGTTACTTTATAAATATGTAATAAGGATACAGGAGAACTATTCTAGAATACAAATAATTGGCACAACACTTTGCTGAACTAGTACTCATTTGAAACAGTAGTTCGAACTTCAAACCCCCCCCCCTCCTTTTTGTAATTTGAATTGCGCTTGAGGCTCATCCGACCAAAAATGAAAAAAGAAAAGCAAAAAATATTTTAATAGTAAAGGAAACAGGAGGGTTATCAAGCTGGGACCCCATGCTTCATATATTGAAGGAACTTGACTCTCGATTCAGGAGGATTGGGCGAAAATTTTTGTTAAGCCAAACGACAGTTCCCTTAGCTTCAAGGATAGGCTGTCAATCAAAAGATGTGGCTTTTCAGTATAAAGAAAATAAGGGAACCATTAAAAACACTATGCATTTATAAAGCAGGGGCAGGATAAGAAAAAATCTCTTGATTTGGTAATTTGTAAATGTAATGCTCAAAGAAGAAGCGAACAGTAGAGTTGTCTGAGACCCTCACCTTCACAACAAATTTGTCTCCACTCTGCTTGACATGGAATGAGCAAATGCATTTTGAACCAACCAGATATTAAAGATATTGGTACTGAAGTCCCTAAATGATAAATTTATCTAATGCAACTACTAATTTTTGAAATAATTTCTGGGAACATGAAAAATTAAAAAAAAAAAAAAAAAAAACTGCCATAATTTGCCCATATTATTAAGCATATGCACAATTGCACACACCATAAGAAATGTTTTGAAATAAAAAAAATCCAGGTAAGAATAAAGCCTGTAAAGGTTCCAAACTGTATTGCCAATTAGCTAGGTAAAACAGCATTAGAATATCTCTTCTGCTAACCAAAATATTATTTGCCATTCAAGGCCCTGGGCAATCACCTTCTGCCATTGCAAGCTCTAAGAATACTTGCAAGCAGTTTTTCCATGGGAGTGTATTATCACCAAGATTCATGAAGAAAAAAGTAAAAACAAGAATAATTCATGAAGACAATTAATTATTGCACTATTTCAGCAATTGTTCAAAACATGTGGGAAGCATACCCTAAGAGGTGCAATAAATTTGAGAGTCAAATCTGACAATGCGAGTGAATCACCACTGTGACCAACAGAACTAGCACTCAGACTAATACTTCCTAAAAGCTCGTGACGTGCTGCATAAAAGTTCAAGAGCTTGGTTAATAGACTACTTGCCAAAAACACGTACTTCTAATACATAAACGCCAACCACTAAGTAACTAAAAGAAAACAATTCATAAGCAAGCAATATAAAGAGCAAAAATTCAAAGCTAATAGCACCCACAAACTTTCCGATAAGTCTGGTAGTAGATGTTTTACCAACTCATCACAAAAACTATAAAGTACTGTACTTCAGTAAACAGAAAAGCAAGGTCATTGTCAAAAGTACTAAGGAGAAACAGCTAAAATTGCTAAATTATGTTAGTATACAGAACAGACCAAAATTTTATATGCATGGTTATTAACTACTAGGAGGAAAATATTTCCAAAAGAAATAAGATGCAAAGTTTGTGGTGTTGTGCAGGAAAATACTTGGGTAGCATTTGATTTTTAAAATTGCTGAACTTTCCATACAAATTTGAGATGATGCAACCAAAAAAAGTAGGGTACTTATTATCTTCTTGAAGTTGGAGATCACTCAATGCTATTGACGAGGAAGATGAAACCTAGATACAAGCATGATAATAATCAGGGGAGGAGGGCTACATGATTTTCTTTGTGAGCAGATGAAGGCCATGGCCATGGTTTAACATTTATAAAAAGTATAAAAAAGGAAGTTTGGCAACCTGTAGACTGCCTTTTCTTATAAACAAATGTGTCATTCTTATTAACACCATCAATGTCAATACTCCACATCTTGTGTCCATGGTTGAAATTTTGGCACTTTTGTATTAATTAAGCATAGACACTTAAACCTCCAAGTAATTAAGACATCATAGTAAACTTAGACCAAAGTAATGCTATATTGCCACACTAGAGGACTTCTTTTTTAGCTATTGATACACAAGACATCTCTATTCTCTAAGGCAGCGTATATAGGGCTTGAGACTCTAGATGCTGGTTTGAATTAAGGTTGGAGATTACAATTTAGTGCAAGTTTTCACCAGTTATTCAGAAAACTATGAACCATTTAAGAATATCAAATATTTAGGTTGGATGCCAACTTTGCCTAGGCTTCTCACTGCATAACAAATGCTAGGTTTTTTACTTTGAAAAAGCAATAGTATTGCGGGAGGACAAAGTACCAACGTCGAAGATTCAGATGTGAAGATTATAAATCAGTAACAATTGCAAGGCTAGGAAGACATCAGCTTATATAAACTCTGAAATGATTCCCTATACTTGTAAGAAAGAATTTAAAATTGGAAGGGCACTTGTTAAAACCTAGAGTCACACAATTTCTAACTTCTTACATGACATTAAAGTGCGATAAAAAGCAGACCTGCTGTTTTCCATATTTGCATCTATAAATAAACATGCAGCAAAACTACTTAAGAAATTGAGAGAAGAAAGATGTGCAGATGATTTTCTTAGATATTCAGGGCTTTGGATGAGGTGCAGGGTAACACAAGTCTAAAAGTGACCTGCCACTACTTAAAGCCCGTCTCATGGTAGATAAATGGCTAGCTAGCAACTACCACAAGAAAGATAAAGGATACGACGTAATTAAGTAGAACCCATTTCTCTGCTTAATAGGACATGGTTAAATGCTCTAAATAGAGCAACAAGGTATTATGATAGGGGCAAACAAGATAATGATGAAACAATTATGGACAATAATATATGCACTTTTCTATTCATCATTTCCTTCTTCTAGGTTTCTAGAATTATAAAGATCCTTTCCATTCCATTTCATTCTTCCTTTACATGAATAAGAACCTCGAACTATGTGATGATCAAACAAGGATTCCCATGTGATTATAATTTTTTCCTTGAGAAATATTGTTCAACTACGGCCAAAAGCCTAATTTCCAACTTACATTTATCACGGAACTATATAAATCACTTCCTAATGTTCCTATCTCTAATCTTTTACAAAACCTAAGACATTTTCTAATCCAACAACAGAAAAACAAATAACAAGAAGAAAAATTCTAGAATAGTATATTTTTAACTAAAGGCTTAACTTTCTCGTAAAAAAATAAATAAATAAAACTAAGGGTTCATTTTGTATCGCTGCGGTTTTATGTTTTTTGTTTTTCAAAATCATAGGATATATGTCACTAATGATTCAAAGATTGATCAACCTTATTAAAATCCTGATAATTTTGAAAACTGACAACAAAAAAGTGGAAACACCTTTTTCTTGTTTTCTTTTTTTAGATTTTTGTTATCTAAAATTCAGAAAACAAAAAACAAAATACAATGCTAGATTCAAGTTACTTATGAATTGTATGAACCATAACATTTTAGGAGTTTGGTGCATGATCTTTATTTAGCACCATGAACAACTACTAAGGATTATTTGGTTCATCTTATTGCCTAATATTGTACTTTGTAGTTCGTACTCGTATTATCATAACTTATCAAAACATATTTTATTTTGATTAAACCAATCTAATTTTTTAAAAAGAAAAATTAATTCGTCTGAAATCTCCTTATTTAGACAAAAAATCTATCTGAACTCATTTTTTAAAATAAGTTAAGATACAATGAGCTAAACAGATCCAGAGAAGGATGAAATTAGAACAAAGGTTATTAATATGTCTATAGTGAATAAAATTTCATTTTTATCTAAGGATTGTTTACATAATAGAGTATGAAGTACGTTGAACTTGAGAAAAAAAATGTTCATTCATAAATAACATAGAAGCATTAAGATCAATTATACAACACCGCAAGAGAAAATAGGTCCAAAGAGACTTCAGAATACCCATTAAGAAGAATCAATAACAAAGAAAAGGCAATAATGATAAATAATATGCTTAAAAAGTCTAGCAAAGAAAAGTTTTAGAGCAAAGCATATGGTCTACCTACAATGTTCGACATAATTCACATACCTAGCATTGTTAACAAAACCAAATTAATGAAATTCATAGTCACGTACTTTCATCTCAATCTCAAAAAACTCAAACGCTCTGCCAATAATACAGGATAATCACCATGTCATTAAAATTATGGAGTATGGAAGAAAGCAAGTCATTCATCCATCTTAACTACATTTTCTCTATTGCATTATAGGGGTGATTCCAATTTAATTTCCTATAATCATACCACATCACACCAAACTAAAACACAAATCTTATTTCACAAGTACAACGATATATTATTATTCTTGTATTTGTATAGTAAACTTTATTTTTTTAACAATTTTAACAATATCCCACATAATTATATTTTTTTCTTATAATGAAATATTGTTCAAATACAGTCAAAAGCCTAAGTTCTAACTTCCATTTATCATATACTCTCTCCGTTTTTAAATACTTGCTCCATTTCCTTATTTGGAAAGCCTTTATATTATTTAATTCATTTCTCTCAACTAGTAGACCCAACATAAATCATCTTTTATTAATTTCATATTCTCTCTCCCCCAATTCTCTCAACTACTTTTTACAAATTTTTATTCTTCCACCTACCCATTACCTCCATATTTTATTACTTTCTCCAATTTCTCCTTAAAAACTCCGCGCATAGAGAAATGGAGCAAGTATTTTAAAAAGGAGGGAGTAATTATATAAATCACTTCCTAATGTTCCTACCTCTAATCTTCTACAAAATTTGACACATTTTTTAATCAAACAATGGAAAAACAAATAACAAGAAGAAAAATTCTAGACTAGTATAAATTTAACTAATAAGCTTAACTTTCTTGTCCAAAAAAAAGAAATAGAAAAGAAGCAATTTAAATACTCTATGCCACTCCTGAGATCAAATGCATGTACATTGGTAGCACATGCAAGAGCAATTGCGCGTTGATTATGCCATCAACATTTGAAGTCTAACAATAGAGAAATAGATGCAATGTGCGGCGAAATTGGGCGGAGAATATGGAGGCGAGTGGCATTGGGCGGTGTCGGCGGCACATTCACAGCCGTGTAGACAGTTATTGCCGACAACAGGATTGGAATTTGATTGTTACTGCAGAAGGTGATTAATTTTAGTAATTATAGGTAAAATCCAAGTTAATTAACATGATAAGCATTTTAATGTTTATCAAGGGTTATATTTGTCTTTTCACATTATAAGTTAGGGGTAAAGTTATAATTTTCCATTCTTCTTACATTCTCTCTTCTCCCATCAGTTCTTTTTCTTTCATTCTCTCTTCTCCATCAAGACCTTGAATAAAGATCAACACCTCACGGCGCAAAAATATAATGGAGGAAGGTCACCATACCTTTTAAATCAACCATGCCCTTATTTCTCCCTTTTTCTTAGGTTTTTACGTTTAATTTGGCGACCGAAAATGATTGTGTTGGGACGTTGTCTAATATGTTGTTGAAAGGAAGAGGGGGAAGAAGGAATATGAGGATTCACCATTGTTGTTTAGGAGGATCTGCCATTGTTACTGAGGAAGAGGAGGAAGATGGGGCGAAGAAGGACCAGCTTAAATGACTAAACAAATATTATAGCACAAAAATCAAAACAAAATATCATAAGTGTCCTTTATGATTGACGAAATTCATCAGTCTAATTGCAATGTAGTAATATTGAAAACAGTACTCGGATGGATGAAGATAACGGTGTGATGAATGAACAGTCATTATTACCATCATCTTCCTTGTGTTCTACCGACACCATCTTCATCATCTCCACGTTCTACCGACGACAACACCGTCTTCGATCCGCCGAAATCAACTAAAAAGTCTATGAATAAAGGGAGAAATCAAGGGCATGGTCATCCCCAAAGGATAGGGGTGACTATGTACGTCCTCCATTGAAGTATTTGTTTTTAGAAGATGAGTCAAAAATGGTGGGAATGGTCTGGGAAGCAATAATTAGGAGGGGGGAAGCTTTAAAGGAGGAAGGGAGAAGAAGTGACGGAGCTGTTACATTTACAACAATACCCCAAATAACTCATGAAAATGTCAATTTTACCCTTATGATTAATATATTTTGTCAATAATAAAGATCAACTTGTATAACAGGACTTTGATATTTACACAATAGCTAATCTTCACCTTTCCTCAATTTTCCCTGAGATGAATTAGAGAAATTTGAGAAGTAATTAACGATTTGTAAATTGCAAACAAAACAAAAATTAGCGAAAATTATATATACTTACAGCAATAGGAACACTCTACAGAAAGAAAACTTAATGGATCATTACCACAAAGCATGCAACCAGTAAAAATCCAAATAATCAATTCCTACACCTTTCATGAATTATAGAGAAAAAACTTCAAACTGTTGAAAAATTGATGAAAAACAGGGTACTAAAAGTAATGCTTTAACCTAGATAGGCTGAGAACAGACCTAGCAGAAACATGCATGCTACCTGCATGCACTGCCTCGTCGGTTACTCGGGCTCATGAACAGGTGTGAAGGATCAGACATAAAAGCGACAAAAAGCACACTGTTGCTGCCTCCCCATTTCCACATAGAACCCTCAAACTACACCCTTCAGACCAAGCCTGTATTCCATTCCAGCCCCTACCACAGTAAAGTGAGTTACTATGCTCTCACACAAAGCAGTAGCACCAAGGCTGCCAATACCTGAGTTGCTTGCTATCCAGAATTTTGGTAAAAAACTTCAAGGTACTTAACTGCAAGGTATTGCTAATCACGAGCTGAGGAATCCTATTCCAGTTTTCAACATTATCTGTTGAACCACAACCCCAATGAAGCTTCCAAAGCCACAGCCCATCAACATCGTAATAGGAGATATGGAGGCTTCTGTCACATTCCCATAACCTTATCCTTGAAAATTTAAATTCTCCATCTCCAAGCACAAGCTTTGGCAAAGGAAAAGTAAAATATGATTTCTTAGATTTAGCTCCAAAGATTTGTAATGCTATACCATGGTCTCTGTTTGTCAATATATATAAATATAATTCTTTGCCTTGAAAAAGAGCAACAGAGTTTCTTGTAAGCCACTTACAGGGAGTTATGAAGTTATAATCCCTCATGCAAATTTTAAGCCATTTAGCACGCTTTGAATAATATACCTCGCACCAGCCATACTCAGGGGAAAATCTCACAACAAGAAATCAAACAGCACTTGTTGAATTCGAAGGAAGCTCAATGATGGCACCAAGCCTCATCCAATCGGTTGATGCTTCACATTGCATAATTCGCGTCATAATAGGTGACTTGGGCACGGTGATGACTTCCTTCGTGGCCACATTGTGTACCTCGTATGTACCATCATTTAATCCCAATAGTAGTAAGCCTCCATGGAAATTGAAGAATGTCCCTTGGTTGTCAGGATTCAAGGGATGCACTTTACGTAAGGCTTCCAAATCGAACGATAAGTTACTCAATAGCCCCTTATCATAGCCACTATCGATGGCATATTGATCAATGCTATATTCTGATTGTATGTTAATAGTTTCCTTACTTTTATAACAAAAATAATCCAGCATATCTAAAATGCGCACTTCCTCCCTTTCGCCAATATAAATGTACCCTTCCCCCCTAATTAATAAACCACATATAGGGACATCACTATTCTTTTTCAGAAAATGGACAATTCTTTTCCAACTCTTACACACAACTCGACAGATAAGAAGAGACTTGATTGGCAATCTAGATAGAATCTCAAACCAGATCTCCTCCGGTATATACGTACGAAATCTACGTCGCATCCTTGCTCATCATCAACTATAAGAAACAATCAAAAATTACAAACCAAATAACAAAAATTGCATCTTTTCTTTTAAACTTTGGCAGACAACAATCCAATTACCAAAACACTTTGAAAAAAAAAAAATTTAAATTTACTGAAATCGGTTATTTCCCTCTTAAAGCAATAGTTAAGTTTGCATTGGAATTACTATCCAAAAAAGTAATTCCTTTTCAAAAATCAAATTAAGCTCCAAAAACCACAATAAATCCTTCTCGCTTAAGAACATCAAAATAAATTGCACATAGTAAAATTCTAGCAACAAAATCAATCCATAAAATCGTTTAAAACATCAGTAAATGTATCCGATAGTTCAATAATTCACCTTACAAAAACCCTAAATTGACTGTGCTGATTTTTTTTAAAAAAAGAAAAATTGACTGAACTGATAATTGAATTAACAATGAACCCTGAATTGATATTCGGTTATTTTAAAAACAATAAAAAATAAAAAATCTTACCTCAGAAGTTGCTCCAATGCAAAATCCAGAGTAGACGGCTCAATGCAGGAGAGAGACGGAGGTGAAACGTAAAAGTGAAAAGGCTTAAACTTTAAAGGAGAGACTCCGTAAAAATTAAATTTTTTCTTTTTTTTTTTTTTTTTAAGAACCGTAGAAATTAAATTAAAATAAGAAAGAAAATTCAATTTTAAGAGAAAATCTATTACGTAAACGGGGGCGTTTGGTAAGTGTGAACGGGAATTTGGGGTAGTTGGGAATAGTGAATTGCTAAATCGCATCCGGTATTTATCGTGTAACGCCCGTATTTTAACACGACATTACAAACATGCCCCTTTTAATTTTAACCTAATTTACTTTTACCCCTTATAATTTTACCCTATTTTATTTTTATCCACCAGCCACTGCCACCAGACAACCACCATCCACTACTCCACGTCATAATTTCAAAAAAAAAAAAAAGAAAAAAAAACAACTTTTATTCAAAAACGATTTACACAAGCGGTGAATGGACGAGTTTGCGGAATTGATGACGCCACCGGAGAGGTCGCCTATGCATACGGATGAGTTCTTGTCTTTTTTTTATTTCGTAATCGCCAAAGAAACGCCTTAAAATTTAGAATCTATCATGGAACATTTTAATATTTCCGGCGTTCCTACCAAGGATCGCCTAATATTTTAGTATGTCCCATGGTAGATTCAAAAATAGCAGGCGTTCGTCACACTGTATTTTCAAATGTTCGTGGGAACGCCTGAAAAATTAGAATCTACCATGGGACATATTAAAATATCAGGCGAACCATGGTAGGAACGCCTGAAATTTTAGAATGTTCCATGGTAGATTCTAAATTTTCAGGCTCTTCCACGATACATTCAAACATTTCAGGCGTTTCTACTTATTATTATTATTATGGGGGTTCATTCGAAAATTCCAGGCGTTCGTGGTTTGCCTGGGGTTTTTGAATGAACCCTCGGAGATCCGAAACTTCCAGGCGTTCGTAGCCTAGAGATTCCAGATCTCCAGGCGTTCCTCAAAAATGACGGAAAATAAAAAAATTAAAAAAAAAGTCGACTCACCTGCTCGTCGGTGACGACTCCCTTGTCTTTGCAATTTCCCGACATCTGCACCCCCCTTGTAGCGTCGACGCCAAGATTTAAAAAAAAAAAAAAAAAAAAAAAAAAAAAAAAAAAAAAAAAAGCTTTCTTGGTGGTTGAATTTGGTGGTAACCGGTGGTGGTGGTTGATTTTGGGTGAAAGAGAAAGATAGGTGAAAAGGGTGAAGAGATAGAAAGGTAAAAGTAAAAAAAAAAAAAAAAGTTTTGATGGGTTATTTAAGGGAGGGGTATATTAGTATGTTTATTTTAAAATACGGCGTTACCCGGTAAATATCGGACGTGATTTAGTACCCCCCTGGGAATGTGATTGAGATTTAATGATTTATGGTTGGAAATTTAGGGGTTGTCTGGTTGACAAAATAAAATGAGGGAAATGAAAATTCATGGGATTTTGTAATTTGAATAGTTGTTTGGTTGATACAAAAAAAAACAAAAATGGGGGAAGTTGGAATTCATGGGAATTTCCACTTCCCACAAAATGTAGGAAATAAATTACCTAGCCCCCCCTGGTCATTCAAAATTCATGGGAATTCCAACTTGTGAACAGGAATTTGGGGTAGTGCGGTACCTGGTTTTTAGTGGACAAATTAGTCTATAGAGGTTCCACTTAGGTGTCTGATAAGATTTTGAATTAAAAACTTAGAGTCGCCACCTTATTTTTACCCGAATAAGGACGGATTTTAAAACAGCTAATTTTAAGAAATAAAACTAAAAAAAAAACAACTTTTAACTCCGTAAAACAAAATAAAAAATAAAAAAAATTAAGGCACGGTCTTGGGTTCGAGTTTAGGTTAAGAGAATCGAACGTCTGGAACTCGTCTTCCCTTCCGTTCTAAAGAACGGGCTCTTACTATTTTCTTATTTAAAGTCAAGTTTTAAGGCATGCTAGTCACATAAAATGATATAATAATTAGTATAAAGTAGGTTTGAGCACCGATGTTGCATTACGTACCGATCATAGTGGGATTTGAATCCACTCACGGATCAAAACCTTCGTAGTTCAAACAGATGTCATATTTTAAATAACCAAATCCATTGGGTTTTTAATTTGCGTAATGGACATAAGTGTCATTTTTTGTAAGTGGGATTTTAGTGATTTTTTTACGGATTCACTCATAAAAGTAAAATGAAACACCTTGGTTGAGGCAAATCACCCTGATTAGTGATTACCAAAAATGTCTTTTGAACATGACAATTCAACAAATGCATCCCAATTGACGACTTTTTAGTGTGTCAAGGTATTTGTTGGAGTGAAACAACAGGGGTTCACTATATCTCAATTTGGGTTTAAAATCACTCGAGGATAATTTTTGTAATGTTTATAGGGTTATGTGTTTAGGCTAATGGAATTGGCCAAATAAAACAAGACACTTGTCAAGGCCTTACTTCCAAATAAAGGGAACGATAAACTATTTAACCATATCCGATTGTCAATTAATCCATCTAGAAATTATAATGGAATACAGGCTTATTTTTATGGAGATAGATAATTATTACAACCTTATACAACTAAATAGTTAATATTAACCTCATGTTTGGAAATGAGGCCATAACCTTATATTAATTATCATTAATTATTAAAACAAGTATGCAAAGTTATGATTCATTCTTGTGTTACAAAAGGGTTTGAAATAAAATGTTCACAAAATTATAAAAGATTTTGTTTCTAAAATCGTCTTAAAATAAAATTAAAGTTTCTCAAAACGTTTTTTATTTCTGAAATCATCTTAAGATGAAATCAAATTTCTAAAAACTCCTTTATTTCTAAAATAATCTTTAGATAAAATTAAAATTCGAAAAACTCTTTTATTTCTAAAATCATCTTTGGATGAAATTAAGTTTTCTTAAAAAGAGCACTTAACAATTAAAACTCATAAATTAAAATTACATAATATAGTGTTATATAAGTTCCATGACACCATTGGTTTCTTAAAAATAATTTAACAATTTTAATATTTCCTTAAACAAATAATTAAGGGGGAAAATGTGCCTTTTTTTATATTTTAAATAGCTTGAATGAAAAAAAACCATTAAAAATCATAGAAAAATCGAAATAATTATTGTGAGATACAATTGGAAAGCTCTTGAAAAATCCTATCATTTGAGCTAGGGAACTGATTCAGAACGTACGATGTGTTACATTGGAGATCTTTAGGACGTGGTAGGTTACTCTTTATCCTTGAACATTCTTTACATAAACTCTTACTTCCTTAGATCTTTAAACTCACCTTAAGAAAGAAATTATTCTTACTATATATCTTAGACAAAAACATGAATGCATTAACACTTTATATTTTAATACATTAAACAAAGTAAAATGCAAATGCAACTAAACTCCCCTTTTTCCATATTCTATCACCTCACCAATAGGCTTGGTTTTATAATATGGAGTAATGAAAGATTTAGGGCTAATTTAGCACTTAATATCGTCATCACTCCTATTGGTAACATCACATGGAAACAAACATGTTAGTTAGCATAATAATAGTGATTAAGGAAATTGAGAAAGTAAAAAGACTAATACCTTGAGCTCAATGTAGCTATTTTTTGAATAACACCTTTGGCTTACCAAGATTAAAGGATAAAATTTCCTTAATTAAAGTGAATTAATAGAAGTCTTAGTTATATTTTTTGTAATTTTTGAGATATTGAGAGAAAATAAAGCTAATGAATTTTTTTTGGATTTTTGATTAAAGAAAATAAACTTGAATTAATTCTTGAAAAACTAAGCTAGATCTTGAGAAATAAACTTTTTTTGTTTTTTAATATAGACTAGGGATACTTAAGCGATTAAACTAATTTTTTTAGTTTAAACAAAGATAAGAAATAACAATAATACTTGAACTAAAAGAAAAATATTTTTTTGTGGTTTTTTATAGGATTAGAGATAATAAAAATAAAAATAGAAATATTAGTTAAACTAGATGATGTTTTTTTATAAGCTAATAACTTAGAAAAAAAAAAAAAAAAAAAAAGCTAAATTAAAGGGATTTTAACTAAAGCAAGAGATTAGAGAAGGATTTTTTTTTTTTTAGAAAATTTTTAGAGAGAGATTTTGTAGGATTTTTTGGTGTGTTGAAATGAGAAAATTAGGGGGGTATTTATAGGAAAATAACAGGGTTAATTTGTAAATAAAATAAAAAAAGATAATTAAAGGGTTTAAATTGTAGATATCTAGATTTTGGTAATAATGAAAATCTTTTTATTAAATTCTTTTGTTTTTTATGTAACAAACTAATTAATCTGTTTTAAGAGACTTAGGTGATAAAATATAGAAAACCGCAACTAGATTAGACTCTAATAATCACATAATAGAAAAGTTTTAAAATACCATGATATTACAAAAAGAAAATATAGACAACGACCATGTCATAAGGTTACAATACGAGTAGGGTCGGACAAAATATTTTCAGAGCTTATACCTTGACATGTATTAACTTTTACCCTTATTAGATCGTACATATAAATTTATAAAAGGACATCTAATCATACGACAAAATCTTATAAGCACAAGTATTACAAACAATGAAAAAAAAAATGATCCTTACTAACAAAGGTGAGGTATAAAATTGCCTTTTATATATATATATATATATATATATATATATATATATATATATATATATATATTATGTTAAGCCATAATGTTGACATGATCAAGGGTAAAATATACTTGTAAAGTCATACAAAATAAAGTTGACGTGGTCAAGGGTTAAGTATACTATGTAAAATCATACAACATAAAGTTGACGTGGTCAAGCGTAAAAATTATTCCCTTAATCGGACAACCTTAAAAGTGTAAACCTTTATCCTATCTTACTCTACTAAAACACAAATTTATATTAAACATGGTCGTATTATTTCACTATTGACAATTATATATCAACAATTTGACAAAAGATACAAAACTATGCTAAACCACTCACAACAGTGGGCAAAAAACAATCTGCTCACTCTCTCTCTACCCACTGTCTCTCTCAACAAATATCATTTTTCCCATGAGCAAAGTTTTTTCACAATAACTATCACACCAATGAGAAAAAAAATGCTTGCCCACTAATCTCTCTCTTACTTTTTCAATACCCTACTATTATTTTCTCTCTCCCAGACACCAATAACTAATTTATTATTTTGTTTTTAAATTTAACCATACTACTCCAAATAAAATAAAAGTAGACTAAGTATTATGAATATTTTAATTTAAGTCGTACATACGAAATTTAGAACATTTACAAAAATTGTTATTTTTTAAAAAACGGAAATATTTTATTGTTATTTTTTAAAAAAACGAAAATATTTTAAAATTAAAATCACATACTTAAATTAAAATATTTTTTAAAAAATACATTATAATAATTCGATTACATTGAAAATATCATACATTGTTAAACTACCGTAAGCGATAAATTTAAATAAAAACGAAAAATTGGAAAATACGACAAAGTACTGAAAATTAATAAAAAAGCGAAAAAATAGAAATTCTACCGGAATTATTTAGTACATCTTAATTGTTTAGTGATTAGTAGGGCCATATTTAAGCCAAATATGTTCGATTAAATCCCTGTTCAAAGAAACATGAGTTTCCCTATCACGTAGGGAAGTCTTGCGTTGCAGAAACGAGTCAAAATCGAAGTTTGGAGGTCGGCCAACGTTGAATTTAAACGGCTCGTTATTGGTTATTGTTGTAGACGTTGTTGCTGTTGTTAACTGTGGGCGATCTTCTTCGTCGTAGCTTCTTAGAACTTCGGCTCGAGTGTAGTTGTGGCGCTCATCTTCGACATCATGTTGTGCATAATGATACATGCTTTCATTATGTCACCCAATATGTCTTCATCATACGCAAATGACGGTTTTCATAGTATTGAAAACCGAGCTTGTAAAACACCGAAAGCTCTTTCAACGTCCTTCCGAGCAGCAGCTTGGTGGTCAGCAAACAATTTATCCTTTTGAATTTGAGGATGCGTAATACCCTGAATGAAAGTAGCCCATTTTGGGTAAATGTCGTTGGCTAAGTAATAAGCCATGTTGTATTCATGGCCATTAACCGTAAAATTTATTGGCGAAGCTCGACCGTGCAGAACATCATCAAATACTGGTGAACGATACAACACATTCAGATTATTGCAAGATCCGGGGATACCAAAGAAAGCATGCCAAATCCATAGATCTTGATCCGCAACGGCTTCAAGTATTAGGGTTGTCTTCTTATTCTGGCCAGCGTACTGCGCTTTCCAAGCCATAGGACAGTTCTTCCATTCCCAATGCATACAATCAATGCTACCTATCATGCCTGGAAAACCATGCATTTCATTTTGATGCAAGATTCATGACAGATCATCAGTTGTGGGATTTCTTAGGTACTCGGCTCCAAACTGATCAATGACCCCGGCACAAAATTGTTTAAGGGCAACACGAGCGGTTGATTGACTTATGCGAACATATTCATCCACGACGTCTGCAACCAAGCCATAAGCTAACATTCTTTATAGCGGCTGTGCATTTTTTCATAGGTGATAACCCCAACTTTCCAACTGCATTCCTACGTTGCTGGAAGTAAACATCACCTTCAACAACCTTGTTTATTATACGGCAGAACAAAGGTCGCTGCATTCGGAATCTTTGTCTGAGTTGGTTGCTGTTGTAGACAGGATTATCAAAAGAATAATCATTATACAACCTCTCATGCCCCATTTCCCTATCTCTCCTATTCGTATCCCATCTTGGAGTTTCACAGTCAGGTACATTTTCCGTTGTACGTTGGGATTGTGTTTGGGGAATTATCATTGTTGGGTAGTGGATTGTGAATAGTTCATCAACAAGTTGATCACATTCTTCATTATTTGAAGAAGATGAGAGCTTGATGATGGTCTGGAATACATTATTTGGGTATATAAAATTTTTTGAGGGGTGTTGTTGTGGATAGGTGGTATGTTCAATATATGTAGCAAAAATATCAAATGAATATGTGGTTACAAATTTGAGTTGAATACCAATTAACAGAATCAAATTTCAGCCATAGAATTGGGAATCTATGAAAATTGACAAGCACATTCAATGACAAGTTGCAAGACTGGTGTGACTACTCAATGGTTCTTATCCAATTCTGTCAATAACAATTACTACTCAATGCAACTTGTCCAGTTATGTCAACAAAACTAACTACTCACTGTTAATTGTCAAACAGAAAATGTTGTAATAAACACGATTTCACTGATAAAGAAACTTAGATAATAAAAAACTTCACTAATACAAATAACATGATAACATCATACTTAATACTTAGATAATAAAACTTAGATAATAAAAAAACTAGTTAAAAACTTAGATAACAAAAAACTAAAGCAACAACATCATACTTAACTAACACAACACAACATATATCGCAATCGCTCATGCTGCTCAGTTTTTGGAGTAAATAGTTCTTGTACGCCTCTTCTTGAGGAGTAAGTGGCGTAGGCGAATTCTTCATAGTTTGCAGCATATCAAACATGGTTTTCATCTTATGAATGTGAAGTTCCTCCCGTTTCCTCTGTTCTTTTTCCTTTTTAATTTGCACCCTCTCTTGTTTCGGAATGGCCTCCCTTTCTCGAACTATAGTGAATTCCTTCATTCGCTCTCCAATGTCAGGCAAAACACTTTCTGACGCCACTGCTTTTCCGTTACGCTTAGCCTTTGATTTCTTCACACCACCAGGTCGTCGTATATAGACAGATGAAAAACCATCCGTAAGGGTTTCATCCCCTATTTCATCTCTCGACCTCTTCCCACTACCATCACTACCTTGCTCCTCTTCAACACAAACAACCTTTTCTTTCCTCTCTGGACAAGGACCATCTAAACTTTGGCCTCCACTTTGGATCTTGATTAAGCATTTCAACTGCGTGAGGAAAGCTAAAATTGTGACCGGTGGCAAGATGAAACAACTTTGATGCACTTTTTACGCGGTCAGCTTCGTTGTAACCACTCCCTCTGTAATCCCCCGTAATTTTGTGAAATTTAAAATTTAAAATTATATTTTAACATATTTATGTGAATATTTAATTATGATTATTTATTTACATAATTTATTTTACTATGATTTAAGCAAATAAATTTAATGTCTAAAAAGTTAATAAAATTATTTCATTAAATTATTTCACTACCCATATTTTAATCATGAATTATTATGCAAGCCCAACCCATTAATTACTAAACCTATTCTTTTATCTAAAACCCACTCACTTTAAGCCCAAGTAACAATCCTAGTTTTATTAGAACTAGGAAACCCAAAACCCCACTTTTTATTATTTAAACCCACTTAAAATTTTCCACCTTTTTACTCCAAAAACTCACGTTCAACTTGCTGCTGCTACTGCCTTCTTCTTCTTCCCATTCAGGATCAAACCCACAAAAAAAAAAAAAAAAAAAAACATCTGCTTGCTGCCCGGTGACACCAGCCACCTCCACTGTTGCTCCGGCGTCCACCGCGCCCCCCTCCTCGACAGCAGTTCGCCCCTCTCTCCTTTCTCCCACTTGTTTTCTCTTTTTTTGTTAATTCAACCCAAGTTTAAACCTTTATCAATTTTGTTATTTAATTGTTATTATTATGGTTTGATTATGTATATAAATTATAAAAGATTATAAATTTATGAGTTTTATTATGTTAAAACTATGAAATAAAATTTCAAATTTATTTAGTTAAGAAAATTAGGGCTTAAAACGATTAGTTTTCATGTTTTAGGGTTTTAAATGTGTTGCTAAAGTTATTTAATTAAAGCATGATTATATTGTAAGTCTACTATGATAATTGATGACGTTAAATTTAAAAACAAATTTTTAGTTTTCCGTAATCAACTTTGATCTCTTTCTTAATTTTTTTTTAATCATGTTTTAATCACGTTTAGATTCTAACTCGTCTGATTTTTACAAAAAAAAATAGTGTTTTTCGTGTGCAAAAAATGTTTTAATCAAAACTCACTACTTTTTGTAATGAACACCACCCTGTCGTGGCCAAATTCAGCATCTAAATATGGTTTCGGGCAATTTTTGATTTTTAACAAAGGTTTAATGTTTAAAATAAATTTTCAGATTTTTATAAAGCTCTAAACTTGCTGTAATTTTATGAATAAGTATGAATTTTAATGTTTTTATGTAGGAAATTTTAAGAATAATATATAAGCTTTTAATTCTAGCAAAAAGGAAGGTTTTAAAGTGTTGTTTAATTGAATTTTGAAGGTTTGATTGAGTTTTTATGAAACTAATTGAATTCTAATTATATATTTCAAGTTTAGATTGTTGTATTCATACATTCTACTATTAAATTAAATTTTCAGATTTTTAATCTTGGTTTTAAAGGTTTTAAATCATGGTTTATGATGGATTTTTAGGTTTTTAACATACTAACCTACTACATAATGATTATTTCTAGAAGAGATGTTTATGAGGTTGTTTTATATTCTTAAATTAAGTTTCCAAATTATAATCCTTACTTTAAAGTTGCTGAAATTTTATGTTATAAGCTGTATTTTCATGATTTTAACATATAGACTTATAGTTGAACTATTTAATTATTAACTTAGACTATTGTGAGTAATTTAAAAGCATTATTTCAATGGTTTAAGGGGTTTTAAAGTAAGTTAGTATTGCTGTGAATTATATTGCTTGGATATTGATTGAATTATTATTGTTTGGTTTAGGAGAGGACTTTGTAGAAGACGATTTTTTGGTCTAAAGTGGCCAACCAACTCGTTTACTCAAGGTACGTACAAGGATACGAAAACTTTGACAAAATAGAAGCATGTTTAAGGGCTTGGAAGTCTTAGAATCATGTTAGGAAACTTGTGGATTGGTTGGAATTGTATGGTAGTAAGTTTGATTGGTGAATAATGTGATGATTGGTTTTTTTTTCATGTATGAGAAATGCGTATTGATTTATCTTGTAAGTATTATTTATGCATTAACTTGCAAGATGAGCTTAGAGGCAAAGGTACGTGAATATGTGGAATGAATTATTTTATTACTCGTTCATGATTATTGAAGTGGAACGAGTAAAGGGAGATTTAAAGTCTTATATGACGAGGTTGAGGATTGAGGTGTTTTATGCACTTAAAGTGTTTATACACCGAGGTAGTTAAAGAATTCAATACTAAATATTGTTTGTCACTAATAAATCAAGAATTGAATTGGAAATTTGAATTGTTTGAATGATTGATGTGTGATTGGTTGTATTTATTTGCATTGAGTCATCACCAAGTTTAAACTTGTAAATCACGTAAAGTGCAATATGGATGAGCAATAAAACTCTGGATTTGTGCACATCTAGAGTATTGACAATCAGGGGTTGGGGTTCACGGGGTATTAGCCGTGTACTTTCTAGAGGCCGTCTGATCTATGAGTCTCTTGTTTACAAATGCTTTTTAAAACTATAAGGAGTTAGATGAGATCTCATACTAGCTATGGCCACGGAGTCGCGTGCTTCTGCCATTGGATGTTTGATGTTTCCGAAAGGAGGCATGGGGTTTTTCTTTTATTGATGTTCCGGAATGGAGCATGGGGAGACAACCTTGTCTATTGCTTAATTCAATCAACAAATGGAATGAAATGAATTATTGTTAGCAATAAGTGAAGTCTTAGTAATGTTAACAGTTGAGGCATGTATTTGAGTCAATAATTAGATTGTGTGTACTGATTGATTTTTAGTAACATGTTAGGGATTCTTTGTTATAATTCGTAGCTTGTATGTATTCAGCATTGCTGATTGCGTGCTTTTGTGTGTCTCTTTCCTGGTCATGGCCTTCGCCCTTCAATGATTCTGTAATGATCCAATTTTTACACTTGTAATATTGGGGAGCAGATTAATCACAGGTTTTTACATAATCAGAACTTGCATCAAGGTGGTGAGATTTTGAGTGGAGTTTTGGATGTTTCCACAATATATTTCATTTCATAAGTTTGGATTTATTTTAACTCTGGTTTGATTTATTTACTACTTTTATTGGGTTTTGAATAAGAGCCTTAATGGTTCCGACTTGTAAGACTAAATTTGATTTTGATTTTTGGTTTTGAAACTTATTTATAACTGAGTTAGTTTTTCCGCTGTTAAACTCTGAACTAGCCTTAACGTGTGAACATGTGGCGGTAGCACGTCAGTAATTCTCTTGCAAATTGATAAATGTATTTACAGGTTATTAAGAGAGAATTATTGGGGTGTTACACCCTCCCTCCGGAAGTCCACCTGCTTCATCATAGCAAGTAATACACTGTAGTGTGTTTGCTGCCGACCTTTTCCAATGTGACGACAAACTCTTCATTTATCTTGGCGGATATTCGGCTTTTCCGCCTGAGCTCTTTGATATGCTGCGTGACATTGTGCCATAGGTCAGATGCTTTTTAGTTTGTACCTACAATAGCATCTTCGCTTATTTGTAGGTACAACCAATTAGAACTTTATCTTCCGCAACAGACCAAACACGAGATGCTTGTGCAGCAACCTGGTTGGATTGTATTGTGGGAACTTGTGGAGGGTATTGAGGCGTCTTTGGTACGTTTTCCTCTTCAGTGTCAACGAATTGGGAGTTGCTCCCGTGATAAGTTGGAGGTGTACATTCTTCGTCATCATTGTTTTCGTTGGGGAATTCAGTGGGTGTTTGATGTTGTGAAGGAGGATGCAAAGACGTATTTTCTAATCTTTGCAAGAACATTTGAAACTGGGGATTGGTTAGGAAATCATCACTTAAATCTGAAAAATGTTGACGGAAAAATTTGGGTTATTCGGATCCATTTGAAAATTATCTGCATTACATCAACATATTTTAAAATAATTAATCATATAATGAAATGACTTTTTTTCTACATATGTAATTATGCTCAAAATAACAATATTTAAACAAAAACTTAATTTCTACAACATATATTAAAAAAAAATTTAATTAACTATTATTATGGTGAAAAAAAATTTACATACCTGAATTTAGGCTTTTAGCAACAATTCTATTAATTTAGGAAGAATTGGAAAATTACAAATTATAGAGGATTTTTGTGTTTTCGGAAATTATACCAAAATATATGAAAATGGATGTCTATTATAGAGAAAAATAATTTATGTCCGTTGGTAATTTTTTTTTTTAAATTTTATAAAGCACGAAAATCATTTTAAATAAAATAGCCGTTGCAAAACGGATAGAAAAATCTGATTAGTTATTTAACCTGACTGCGACGCGTGGTGGTAAGGGATTGGTTCCCCTAACGCGCCCAGTCACTGTTCTCTTAATTTTTTTTTTCTGATTTTTGCCAGCCACGTGGCGGCTTGTGGTTGGTTGTTTTATATTTTTGTTTTCTGATTTTGCTGGGACAAGTGTCAGCAAATTATTAGCCCTTTTTTATTTTTTTCTGATTTTGCTTGGACATGTGGCGGATTTTGGTTGGTTCTTCTAGATGGGCCACGTGCACTATTCATCAGCAAATTTGCCTATCTCTTGAGCAAATTGAGAGTTGCTCATGGGCAAAAAAAAAAATTCCTCTTCAATACAATTTTATGTATTTTGCTCAACATTTAGCCCGTGGACAAAATTTTTGCTCACTGCTGTAAGTGCTCTAACTAACTAAGTGAAATGACTATAAGTAACAAGAATTGAACAGGTATAGTGAAATTAAATGTAGAAGTGCATTTTGTGGGGACAAGATCCACCAAACATGCTTCCATAAGAATAAAGAAGGGATCTTACTAATAAATGGATGAAAGAAATATCAGTAAAACTTGAGGCCGGAGTTGTTATTCGTCGCTCCCATTTTACCGGGCGTCGCTCGCATTTTTGCCTTGAAATTCCTAAATTGCCCCTTGGTTATAAATAGCCACGAGACTCCCGAACTACACATTTTACACTTGAATTTTCTCTCTCTAAAATTTGTAATCTCTTGCAATGGCTGACCGGAGGCGCATAAGGTTCACGCATGGTGGTCGTGGCAGCGGTGGATTTTCCGGCGAACAGGTAATCAAAACGAAAAAAAAAATCTGTGGAAAAAATCTGGAAAAACCCAGAATTTCTGGAAAGGGGACATCCGCGTGAAAAATTCGGATGTCCCTAGAACATCCGGATTTTTCAGGCGGATTTCCCCTTTTTTCCAGAAAATCTGGGTTTTTCGCCCTTTTTTTTCCAGATTTTTTATTTTTTGTTTTTAGTATTTCTTCTTTTTTTTCCGATTTTTTACGTTTTTCAGTTTTCGTTTTATTTTTTTTCGTTGTATTTTATTTTTCCAGTTGTTTTTGCAGAATTTTTTTATAATTTTCAGTTTTGGTTTTGTTTTTTTTTTCAGTTTAATTTTTTTGCTATTTTTTTTTTTGCACATTTTTTTTCTGTTTTTTTGGTTGTTGTTGTTGTTGAAGTCGTTGTTGTTGTTGCAGCTGTCGTTGTTGCTGTCGTTGTTGTTGTCGTCGTTGTTGTTGTTGTTGTTGTTGAAGTAGTAGTTGTTGTTGAAGTTGTTGTTGTTGTTGAAGTTGTTGTTGTTGTTGTCGTTGGAGTTGTTGTTGTTGTTGTTGTCGTTGTTGTTGTCTTTGTTGTTGTTGTTGTAATTATTAGTATGTTTTTGTTTAGTTTTTTTTTTGTAATTTTTTTTATTTTTATAATTTTTTTTTATTTCTTTATTTTTTAAATTGTTTATCTTTGTTAATTGTTTTTAATTTGTTTGTGATGTTTTTTTTTGTCGATTTATTTTTTATCCTTTTGTTTCTATGTTTGTGAGGTTTTTTTTTATTTGTTTATGGTTGTTAATTTTTTTGATCAGTTTGTGTTGTTTTTGTTTTTTTGTTTTTTTTTTATCATTTTGTTGTTATTTTTGTTTTTGTTATTCGTTTATGTTTCTTAATTTTTGTATATTAGTTTGTGATGTTTTTTTTTTATATTGAGTTTTTTTTTTTATTCTGTTGTTATTATCTTAGTGAGGTTTTATTTTTTTTCGTGTAATTTGTTTATGTTTGTTAATTGTTTTTATTTGTTTGTGATTTTTATTGTTTTTTTTTGTTTATGTTTTTTGGTTTGTTTTTGTGGTTTTGCTTGGGAAAATTTATTTTTGTTTATGTTTTTTTATTATGTACGTACTTAACATAGATTGAGGGTTCGGGAACTCGTCACGCAATATCTAGGCGTTTGAACGCCTCAGTTAGGCGGGAGTCAGGCCGTTTAGGAAATACGGTCGAACCGTTCGATCGCCAGCAACAGTATGGGTATGCTGGTAACTGGTCGGGGGAGCAGCAGCCAGAACGCAGCATCCCCATGTACTCGTCGGGTGGAGTGCCTTCACCTTCATCTGACGATGAGGACGACGAGGCAAGTCAGGCTTCCCGCGATCAAGAGTATGACCCTCGTTATTATCATACAGTGCATAGGGGTCAGACTGGGAGATTTGTCAGCAGTAGTCAAACCAGTCACCCTTCCACTAGCACAGCTGAGGCATGGGTAGTGCAGGAGGCGATGCCAGGAGGTCCTGAGGATGGGACCGTTATCCCTAGCTTTGGGGGGCATGTGGCTGCGTATATATGGGGCGGGCAGGAGCGTAATGTTTTGCGCTGTTTGGGCAGGACGCAATTGTGTTCTGAGTTGGTCGCCTGGCGAGGTCGTCTTGCACAGGAGCATCTGGAGTTGATTGACGGTAGCGGTCTGTCTCACTTACCTGGGATCATGTTCAGGCGTTTGGACTGGCCGCTGATTTCAGCTTTTGTTGAGAGATGGCAGCCAGATACGAACACGTTCCATATGCCATTTGGGGAGATTACGATCATGTTGCATGATGTGTACTACATTCTAGGGCTTCGTGTAGATGGTAGCATGGTGTCCGCTACTCCAAGCACAGACACCCTACGGGACGCATGCTCGATCACCATGGACTTGACTGCAGAGGAGCTGAATGAGAAGTGCGGTACCAAGACCATCTGGCAGGGTAGTGGGGTGCTGACGGAGAGGATTGCGGACTCAACCCTGGAGTTGCAGAGGCCTTTTAATGTCCATTACAGTGCCTACCTGTGGTTAGTGCTTGGCGGATGTCTGTTTCTGGACAAGAGTGGTAACCGTATCATCCGTCCTTCCTCAGCGAGCTTGTTGTGGATGATCTGCCGATCGATGAGTACTCTTGGGGTTCAGCTGTTCTGGCGTATTTGTATCGGCAGTGGGGTATGGCATCTAGGAAAGATGCCGATTCTATCGTTGGTTGTCTCACACTTCTGCAGGCGTGGATCTATGAGTATTTTCCGTGCTTTCGGCCTTAGCAGGGTACCTTGACTAGGGAGCTCAGTGTTCCGCGTGCCTCGGCTTGGGATGTGGGATCGGGATGCCCCAACAAGAGCATGGAGCGCCTCCTCGCATTTCGATCTAGATTGGATCAGCTGACCGATAATGAGGTTAACTGGCTCCCGTACGGGGTTGATCCGGCACGTCGCGTGCCAGCCACTTTATTCATCGGCTGCATCTAGTATCGGAGTATCATTGAGCCATACATGCCTGATCGAGTCGTTCGGCAGCTGGGATTTGTGCAGGACATTCCGGGGACCATTATCAGGCCTAAGAAGGCTAAGAGGCCGACAAACTTGAAGATGTATCGGGTAGAGTTCTCGACTGAGATGACATCAGTGATGTGGACTCGGTTTGTCCCTGGTTCGTCGTTCAGTGTTGTTCCCGGTGCCCTTACCCGACTAGGCGGTGGAGCTCCTACGGTCGGTCCTTAGTTACATGCAGTGGCTCTACCGATTTTCTCATCCTCGTATTTCTCCGGGTGGGTCTTCAGCTGGGGACAGACTTCCAGAGAGGACTAACACGGACTACGTAAGCACTTGTGTTTTATTTATACTTTAAATTTCATGTACGCTAACTGTGAATTATGTAACTAATGTGTTGTTCTCTTATTTGCAATGGATGGGTCGTTCCTTGGAGATTCACCGTAGGTCACTGGCGGAGTATCCCAGCATGTCGCCTAACACGAGGGGGATAACTGAGCAGCTGATTTTTGACTGGCAGACGAGGATGGGGCTGTGATCCACTTCTGTTTTTGTTTACCATTAGCTAGTCCATTTGAAACTTTGTTTTGTAAATAAAAATAATGTAATTGCGAGTTTTGTTTCAACTTTGTATCATTACTTTGATTGATTTCCTTATATTATATCCCTAGAGCTGTTCAACCTAAATTACATAAATTTGATCAACCTAATTACATAAATTCGTCTTCCAACGTAATAACATAAATAAGTTCAACCTAATTACATGTATGTATTCAATCTAATTACATAAGTTCGTCTTTCAACCTAATTACATAAATATGTTCAACCTAATTACATATATCTATTCAACCTAATTACATAAATATGTTCAACCTAATTACATAAATATGTTCACTGGCCAACTAATGCATCCCACATGTTCCTTCTAGCGATATAAAACTGATCCCATCCACCGACACTTAGCTCATGGTTCTCTATCCACCATCCTGCGATCGAGGGAAGAGGTGAATTGTCGACTAGATCAATGCAGATGAAATGTGATCCCCCAACTGTAGCGATGACAAATTCCCGGGTTGGTGCTCTGACCCCGGCTCGTGCCTGCAACGGTAAGATGGTGAGACAAGGGTAATAGCAGGTCGGGTCGTTACCTACACCAAGAATAATAACCACTGCGTTGAACCAAGTAGCAATAGGAAATAAATCTTCAATAGCAACCATCCAGTGCCGTGAATCAACAGCCCCACCATCCCATCGAATGCGGTCCACATTCAGCCACACCCTTCCTATCCCGTATATCCTTTCGTACAAGAAGGGGTGAGCGGCGACCTCATTCGCTAGTATTTCTCGAGCGTCATACCAGTTCGCTTGATCTCCAAGGAAGAAGTCGGCCACACAACAAAATCCGCAGTTACCATCGCCAATGACGTCCTTCCATCCCGTGATGTAAGGCAACATCGGTCCTGGGAGCAAGTGAAAATACCGACATTGGCGGATGTCACCTTGATCTTCTGCCGCTGCACAGTTTATGTTTTCTTTATGAGTACGCCAGGAGTTGAAATACGTGTAAATCACAAAACCAATAGCAAGCCGTACCTGTTTGCTGCGTACCACGTTCGGTGTATCGACGGTCCACATGTTCGAAGTAACTGGGATGTCGTCTAGTATCGTTGTTCCTTCGGCGACCTCGAACGTTGTGATTCACTTGCGGTTCTTCGAGGTTTGAATGATCCGGATGCAGCTCCTCCTCAATAATGCGAGATACATTTCGAAGTACAGCAGGATCACTAGCAACGACCTCATCAACCAAGGAACGGAAATGTGCAGCATCCTCGTTAGAATCGTTCACGAACTCCGGTACATTAACACAATCGCCGATGACCAAGGTCTTCCAGAACGGATGAATTTTCCTTCTATACAAGCCTATTTGCGCAACCAACGAGTCATGTATCTGGCAAGCGCATGGCAAACCGTGGGTCACACGCATTGCACATCCACAACGCTCATGCACCTGGTAACTCAGCTCCCTGATCCTTCTTGTCTCGTCATCTAGTACTTTCAGACAATGTTGAGACACCTTGCCGTTAATATGAGACAGTGGCAACTGTCTGTACTTCTCACCGATCTTCGACCTTGACGCCTCCAATGAATTACGAATGGCAATGATCTGGTTGCCAATATGACTATGTACTTGGGCCCAGACGATATCCAAAGAACCTGCCATTGAAGTTAATTATAAAAAACCCGTTGGTATTTACAAAAAAATGGAATTAAAACAAAGTACATACACCGGCTACAAAATTCCAACAAAATACCTGTCGAAGATTCGAACCACATCTTCACGGCCGAATGTTGACTCTCAACTCGGCAAGTGCTCGTGTTACCGAGGTGCAGAACCTGGTTCGTCCAGAATGTCACGAATTTGGTCTTATGACAAAGCCAGGTTCTCTCGACATAACTAATTACATTTGGGAAACTGGCCCACCGAGTTTTCATTCTGTCTACAGCTGAGTTATAATCCGCCTCGGTCGTGGCATCCATGATACGTTTTCAAGGACCTTTTTTGAATTGCGCCCCAATCTTCTTGTTCTTGAACATATTAGTGACCCGAGCCTCCACATCTTTGTTAATGTGCCACCAAAAAAGAAAATGCGACGTCCCGGGAAACTCTTCTCTCAATGCCGCACAAAGTCCAAGCTTACGGTCTGTCAGAAATACCGACGGCTCTTTTTTATACCCAATTAACTCTCTTAATCTCTGTAGAACCCACCGGTAGCTTCCCGTGCACTCGTTGCGCATGAACACATAACCGACGAGGAAATTCTGATTTGTCGGTGTCACACCGACTATCTCAAAGAACGACATCCCGTATCGGTTGGTCTTGTATGTCGAATCCATACCGATCACATACGGATACGTCCGTAGTATGTTCACCGTGATCGGGTGCACCATAAACGCATGCTGCAGAACGCCGACATCATCAGACATGACCCAGTAAATATACCGGCTCTCTCTCGCCAAATGCAGAAATTGCTGAACAACTCCTCTCCCATCAGACATCTCCGCTCTCAAGTCATTCCGGCAGTTGTAGATATGTCGGATGTTTGGATGATCATCGGAAAATTGCTCTGCAATTGACGCCATGATGTTCCACGGTGCAACCTTGGACTTTGTCATGTCCTGGACAACCTTCTTCGCATCCGGGCTCAAGCCACTAATCTTACGATGACCCTCCGGATAGACAATCATTGGATAGTTATGGGTTCCAGTTGCATCATTCTTGGCCCGGATCTTCCAACTGTCGGTGACGAAGACATAATAAATCTTGATGTAGAAAGGACAACCAATTGCTTTGGTTTTGGTGTCCCTCCTAATTGCATTCTGAAGATCTCTCGGCTGGCTCTTTCGGCCCCTAGCACACCTCAAATACCGGTACGACCGACCGTCTCTGGTTTTGTTGTAAGACGATGTAACCAAAAGAAAACCCAGATTTACGGCAACAGCACTCGCCCAATTAACTGCCTCATCAAACGTTGGAAACAACTTGTCTGTGGCAAAATGCGCACTATAATTCACATCGTCGGCACCATCTTCGTACTCCGAACCCTATAAAAAAAATGAAGACACACATAAAACACAAACACGTTACTTTTAATTCTAGTATAGACAATAATAGTAACAATATTAAAAATAATATTAACAATAACCACAACAATACTAAAAACAACTTAACAATAATCATAACAATACTAAAAATAATATAAACAATAAAAACATTAACAATAACACTAATATAAATAACTATAACAATAATAAAAAAATAATCGAAACAATAATAAAATTAATCATAATAATTACACAATTAAACATAACGATAATAAAAACAATAATAGTAAACACAATAATAACAACAATAATAGCGATACTAATAACCAATAACACACAAAAAAACAAAAAAAATAATAATAACCGTAAAATAATAATAATAACCATAAGAATATTAGCCAACATTAATAATAAAATAACACTAATACTAATAATCAAAAACATTAACAATAACACTAATATAAATAATCATAACAATAATAACAAAAATAATCGAAACAATAATAAAATTAATCATAATAATAACACAATTAATCATAACGATAATAAAAACAATAATAGTAAACACAATAATAACAACAATAATAGAGATACTAATAACCATTAATGCACAAAAAATTAAAAAAATTAATAATAACCATAATGATAATAATAATAACCATACTAATAATAGCAACACTAATAATAAAATAATACTAATAATAATAATCAAAAACATCAACAATAACACTAATATATTAAAAAAACAGAAAAGAAAAAAAAAAAACGGTTTTATGTCACTTCCGGATGAAATTTCCGGATGATCCGGATGAAAATTCCGGATCCTCCATGGAATATCCGGAAATCTTGTCCGGATGTGCCTAAAACAGAAACAAAATATTTTTTTACGAAACTTACAGAATCTTCCGACGATGCCTCCGGTGTGCGATCGTTGCCGTCATTCCACATCCTAAGCCCGTAAATTCAGCTCCAGAAAATTTTTGTGAACAAACTTTAAAAAAAACCGACTAGTCGGGATTTTGGGACTCGGAATTTTGGGACTCGGGAATTTTGAAAAGGAAACTTTGAGTGAAAGCGCTCGATAATGTTTTTAATATGATCGTGATTCGTTATGACTAGTCGGTGAACCTTTAAATAGCACAAAATCACCTAAGGGCAAAATGGTCATTTCAGTCAAAATTGGGAGCAACACCTGGTAAAAAGGGAGCGACGAATAGCGATTCACTACAAATATCAACGTGCCAAATAGGTGCAACATTGGCAGCCTTAAATCCCACCCAAAATACATAACAGAAGAAATGAAAGGCAACCAAGCTAGTAACTATGCTAAAAGAATTTAGCTTCATGATCCCGTTGTTTTAACTTTCACCCACTTACTCCTACTTACATCACGCGCACGTTTTCTTAGTGTTAGATAATTATTGATATTATCGATCCGAATTGATATTTATCGAATCTGGTATTAAATGTGGGATAAAAAAGGGTAGTATTATTTTAGTCTGGGGCTTAGTGGTAAAAAAAAGTGTACATCAAATGAGGTCCTTTTATCACTATGACGTGTAGTACTTTTTCGGTGTAGCAATCTTTATCATAGGAAAAAAGGAATGTTTGTCATGTCCCTACCTTTGTTGGGCATTAGTCTTTGTGAACTGCTAAACATCGCCCGCAAATCTCTACATAAAGCCCACAAATTTAAAGTAAAATGACACTTTTCCCTCAAAGTAAAAAACACACTTCTCTCTACACTCTACTGTCATTTTCTCTCTCTAATTTTTTTTTTTAAAAATGTCGAGGCGGCAAGGCAAGGAAGTGGCGGCACCGGTGGCGGGAGGAAGACGGTTTCGCGGTGGAAAGGTATACTTTAAATTAAAAAAAAAAAAACTGGGAGAGGTGGCGGCGCCTTACCCAGACGACACAACCACCGTGGCGGCGCCTGGGCAGGACGCCACAGCAACAATGGCGGCACCTGGCCAGGACGCCACCTGCTTTTTTTTTTCAATTTTTTTTAAATGTTTTTATTTCGTTTTTTTTTCATTATTTTTTTCCATTATTTTTATTCTTTTAAATTTTTGTAATTTGTTTTTTTTTGGATTTTTTTTTTTCATTTTTTTAAAAAATTATTATTATATTTTTTTTTTGTTTTGGGTGTTGTTTCAATTTTTTGGTTATTATTTTTTTTGTTTTGGTGTCCTTTTTTTTTTTTTTGGTTTTTTCTTTGTATTTTTGATTTTTTTTTGTTTTTGTTTATCTTTTCATTTTTTTGTTTGTTGTTTATATTTTTTTGTTTTTGGTATATTATTTTGTTTATGTTTATATTTTTTTTCAAATTTTTTTATTTTTTTTATGTTTATATATTTTTTTTCAAATTTGTTAATTTTTTTTTGTTTATATTTTTTTTCCGTTATTTATATATTCTTTTATTTATTTATTTTGTATTTACTTTTTTTAAGTTCATATTGTATGTTTTGGTGTTTTTTTTTGTTTTTGTGTGCATTTTTTTCGTTATTATTTTTCGTTATTTACATGGAGTTAGGCATCGCATTTTGGACCTGGTGCGGGGAAAAGTATGGACATTATGAGAATTACGATCTACTCAATGGAGAGCTCGGGGCCCAGACACGTTAGATCCCGCGGTATTTCAACCTCGGCTCGCAGAGAACGGGTGCACTATTCTGAGGATGATGAAGATGATGATGGTGATGAGGAGGAGGATGCAGATGAGGATGTCGACGATCAAAGTGGACCATATGATGATTACGGTCCATTCAGTCAGAGGCTTGATGATATGTATGAGACGCATAGGGTAGATGTGCGTAAGGGTAGAGATGGTAGATGTGCGTCCACTGTGTCTGTGGTAAGCAGAAAACGGTCGAGGGCCGTTAATGAATCTTGGGTGGTGAGGGGTGAGGTGGCTGGGGGACCTGTAGACGGGAGTGTGATTGCTAGCTTTCTAGGACACATCGCTACCCGTATCTGGGAGGACCAGGGTGGATACAAGCATTTTGAAATGCTAAACCCGGGAAAGACTTGTAACTTTTTGTGTAGTTAGGTTGATGCTTGGCCGGAGGAGAGCGAGATGGTCGGCCGATTGAGGGGCACTAGAGTGAGTCACCTTCCTGCCACCATGCACGAAAGGATTGACTCGACGCTGATCACGGCTTTCGTTGAGCGATGTCATCCGGATATGAACTCTTTCCACCTTCCGTTCGGTGAGATAACGATCATGTTGCATGACATTAAGGCCATCCTTGGGATTCCCGTAGAAGGAAACCAAGCATCTGTTGTCACTGATGCGGATCAGGCAGATTTACTAGCGGAGCTGTTGGCGGTGGATAGGGCTGCGCTGTACACAGCGGCACTTGGTGTGTGGGATCACGGCGGTGTTAAGATCGCAGCCGTTTTGCAGCGATGTTTGCACCCCACTGCACGTAGGACACAGGACACACAGCTGGTTGCGTATGTTTTTCTTCTTCTCGGGTGTACCATGTTTTCAGATTAGAGCGAAAACAAGCTCAGGCCATGCGACATAGTTGACGCGTGTGAGCCCGACAGAGTAGGCCAGTTTTCTTGGGGGTCAGCTACGTTGGCGTATATGTATCGCCAGTTAGGATTCTCAAGTCGGGCTGATGCGGCAGGTATCACTGGATGTATGACGTTGTTACAGACCTGGATATACGAGTATTTTCCTGCGTTTCGACCACACCGCGACCCGGTTCCTATTGGGGATGACCAGCCACGTGCCTGTGCGTGGAGTCCGCGTGTCGAGAAGAAGTCCATTGACCGCCTGCAATCGATACGGTTATCGCTTGACAGGATGTCCCCATTAGAGGTAAAGTGTTTAAATTATTTCTACTTTTATAGTTTAATGCGTTTATTGTATAAATCTTACTAATTTTAAAAAATGTGCAGGTGAACTGGATGCTTTTCGGCCAGAACCCTAGTAATAGGGTACCTAGGACCCTCTACACGGGACTGATTCAGTATCGTGAGATCGTAGAGGCGTACATGCCGCAGCGCTGTCTTCGCCAAATTGGATTTGTCCAAGTTGTTTCTCCTCCACTAGCATGGCCTAGTAAGGTGATCCGATATGCGTCGTCGAAGGAGTACGTCGTCCAATGGCCGGCAAGCATGATTGCCACGCTGGAGCAGTTTCGATGGTTGCCCGCATATGGATTGAGCAGCTGCTGCGGCCGCCAACTAGGGTGACTGCCATGTGTGACCAGCACTTCATGGAGTGGTACAACCGGCACTCGCACCCGAGGTTGATCAGAGACCTCCACCATGGCGACGCCGCCGATGATGATGATGTGCCACCGGCCACTGTCGTGGATGCGATACGTCTCATAAAACATTTGTTGTTGTGTTTTTTTTCATATAATACGTCGTTATTGAATTTTATGTGTTTTGTTGTGTGTAGTGGATAGGAAAGATGACGCAGGTGGCACATAAATTTTTTGAAAAGAGAGACAACATGACGGATGCATTAGGCAGAGCGACGATTGATGATCTGGAACGGACCCTTGAGCAGTAGCAGTGGGCGTCATAGAGGGATTACTGATCTGTGGGCAGTGCATTTATATAACATTTTGTACATTATCATAGTTGTTTGTAAAAGTTGACATTATCTTTTTATTTTGTAACATTTGAAATTTTTATATTAAGTTTTTAGAATTTGACATTATATTTTTAGTTTTTAAAATTATTATTTTAAGTTCTAATTAGTGTGCATGCAAGATGTAAATTAGAATACGAAAATTAAATAAATGGAAAAAAAATAGCAATAACAATACAAGGTCACATAGAAAAGGTAGGTGTACACGGGAAAAACTAAATGGCAACTAGATTGTTCCACTGCTGCACCCGGGCATGATACAGCCCATCCCAACCCTCTACGCTTGTTCTACGAATGGTGTACCACTTCGGTATGATCGGTGGGACCGGAAAATCGGGTGACAGGTCCAATCAGATGAAATGTCTGTATGACGGCCCCAGAAATCCAATATCAACCTCTCTTACCGGTCTGGTGACGGTCTCACGTGAACACCAAGGCAGAACCGTGGTACATGGATGATAAGCTCGACTATGCAAACCAAGGCCGAAATGCATGACTGCACACTTGTAGATGTTTGCAATGGCAAAGAGATCAAGTGGTGCGTCGAACCAATGATTTTGACCACAAGGTCCTCCTCCCCACCGGATACGTTGCAAAGACTTATCCAAGTCCTGGTCGTACACATGGCGATAAACACCTCGGTTTGAGGCGATTTCACTGTACATCAGCTGACGCACTTAACCGTAGTTGTCTTCACCTATCTAAAACAAATCAGCCACAACCCGAAATCCGTAGTTACCATCTGCAACCACATCATTCCACCCGTCCAAGAATAGCATCATGATGTTAGGGATCCTGTCCTTATATGGAAAATGTTCAATATCCATTCTACCTGTTGCACACATCAATAAACACAATTAACAAGTCAGCAGTAAACAAAGTAAATTAAAGTAAAGTACCGTACTGGTGCGGTGCCGGGCATATTCACCGACAAAGAAGATTGGCTACCACTTGATGACGATGTACGACCACGACCACGACCACGACCACGAATGTACTCAAATGCACTCCTGTTTCGCCGTGCTTGTCGACCTCTAGGTCACCCGACCTCTTCAGGTTCCTCGTGATCCAAGCATGACGTGTTGAACATGTCATGAAGTACGTGGGTAGCATCATGAATGATTGAAGGGTGGCTGGAGGACACTTGGTCAAACATCGAACTAAACTGCTCCAACTCCTCATGTTCACGGTGGACCATCTGTGGAACAGCATGCTCTCCAATAACGAGCGTCCACCAGAATGGATGAACCTGATCAACATGTAACGACGCCCTATCTTGCGTAATTACGCGGTGAATGGTGCATGCACAAGGTAGTCCATGAGTCACTGATATAGCACATCCGCACCGAATAGCCACTTCATCACCCAACTCCCTCATCCTGTTGTGCTCGCTCAGAATCAACCCTAAGCAGTAGTGTGACACACGACCATGGAGAATCTTAAATATGAAATGGCTATACATCATGCCATGTCTCCGTTTAGAGTCCTCAAGAGAGTTCTTGATGCTGTTCTTTTGAGTATCAATAGCCTTGTTTATTCTCTCGAACAGTGTATCCAGAGCAGAGGTGGAAGAATCAATCCGGTCCTTCAAAGCTCTATGAGCGCTCTCAACTCTACATGTTGTAATGTTTCCAAAATGAAGAACTTGATTTGTCCAATATTTGACAAACTTTTCCCTCTGAGGTACCCACTGTTGCATCACATAGTCTACCATTTCCGGGCACCATTGGTACGCATCCTTGAAGTTATACAAGGCTCGATCGTACTCTCCCTCTATGGTAGCTTGCAGGATCTTCCGCCACTTACCATTTACCAATCTCTTTATTGAATCTAAATTCTTGTTGAAAAGATTGTAGGCTTTGACTTTCACACAGTTGTTGATGTGGCATGTGCACAGTAAATGGCTCGACTCCGGAAACAGCTCCGCTAAAGGGGCAAAGAGACCTCCCTCACAATCATTGACGATGGCCGATGGCTGAAAATTTGGGCCGATGTAATTTCTCAACTTCTCCAACACCCAACGGTAACTCGCAGCTGTTTTGCAGCAATGTTTGGGATCACGGCGGTGTTAAGATCGCAACCATTTTTCAGCGATGTTTGCACCCTACTGCACGTATGACGCAGGACACACAGCTGGCTTCATATGCTTTTCTTCTTCTCGGGTGTACCTTGTTTCCGAATAAGAGCGGAACCAAGCTCAGGCCACGCGACATAGTTTACGCGTGTGAGCCCGACAGAGTAGGCCAGTTTTCTTGGGGGTCGGCTATGTTGGCGTATATGTATCGCCAGTTAGGATTCTCGAGTCGAGCTGATACGGCAGGTATCATAGGATGTCTGACATTGTTACAGACCTGGATATACGAGTATTTTCCTGCGTTTCGACCACACCGCGACCCGGTTCCTATTGGGGGTGGGCAGCCACGTGCCTATGCGTGGAGTCCGCGTTTCGAGAAGAAGTCCATTGACCGTCTGCGATCGATACGGTTATTGCTTGACAGGATGTCCCCATTAAAGGTAAAGTGTTTAAATTATTTCTACTTTTATAGTTTGATGCGTTTATTATATGAATCTTACTAATTTTAAAAAAATGTGCAGGTGAACTGGATGTCTTTCGGCCAGAACCCTAGTAATAGGGTATCCAGGACCCTCTACACGGGACTGATTCGCCAGCTTGGATTTGTCCAAGTTGTTCCTCCTCCACCAGCATGGCCTAGTATGGCGGTCCGATCTGCGTCGTCGAAGGAGTACGTCGTCTAATGGCCGGGAAGCATGATTTCCATGTGGGAGCAGTTTCCGATGGTTGCCTGCTTATGGACGGCGGAGCTGCAGCGGCCGCCAACTGGGGTGACTGCCATGTGTGACCAGCACTACATGGAATGGTACAACCGGTATTCGCACCCGAGGTTGATTCAAGACCTCCACCACGGCGACGACGCCGATGATGATGATGTGTCACCGCCCACTGTCGTGGATGCGGTACGTCTCATAAAACATTTGTTGTTGTGTTTTTTTTTATATAATACGTCGTTATTGAATTTCATGTGTTTTGTTGTGTGTAGTGGATGGGAAAGATGATGCAGGTGGGACACAGACTTTTTGAGGAGAGGGACTGCATGACGGGTGCATCAGGTAGAGCTGCTATTGATGATCTGGAACGGGCCCTTGAGTAGTGGCAGTGGGCGTCACAGAGGGATTACTGATCTGTGGGCGGTTTATTTATAGAACATTTTTGTACATTATCATAGTTGTTTGTAAAATTTGACATTATCTTTTTAGTTTGTAACATTTGAAATTATTATTTTAAGTTTTTAAAATTTGACATTATCTTTTTAGTTTGTAACGCGCAAGATCTAATTAGTGTGCATGCAAGATATAAATTTAGTCAAAATTAGAATATGAAAAATAAATAAATGGAATAAAAATAGCAATAAAAATACAAGGTTACATAGAAAAGGTAGGTATACGCGTGAAAAACTAAAAGTCAACTAGGTTGTTCCACTGCTGCATTTGGGCATGATACAGCGCATCCCAACCCTCTACGCTTGTTCTACGAATGGTGTACCACCGAGGTATGATCGGTGGGACCGGAAAATCGGATGACAGGTCTAATCGGATGAAATGTCTGTATGACGGCCCAAGAAATGCAATAGCAAACTCTCTTACCGGTCTGGTGACGGTCCCACGCGAACACCAAGGGAGAACCGTGGTACATGGATAATGAGCTTGACTATGCAAACCACGGCCGAAATGCATGACTGCACACTTGCAGATGTTTGCAACGGCAAAGAGATCAAGTGGCGCGTCGAACCAATGATTTTGACCGCAAGGTCCTCCTCCCCACCGGATACGCTGCAGAGACCTATCCAAGTCTTGGTCGTACACATGGCGATAAACATCTCGGTTTGAGGCGATTTCACTGTACATCAATTGACGCACTAAACCGTAGTTGTCTTCACCCATCTGAAATACATCAGCCACAACCCGGAATCCGCAGTTACCATCTGCAACCACATCATTCCACCCGTCCAAGTATGGAATCATGATGTTAGGGATCCTGTCCTTATATGGAAACTGTTCAATGTCCATTATTCCTGTTGCACATATCAATAAACACAATTAACAAGTCAGCAGTAAACTAAACAAACATTCTAAAAATTAAATTAAAGTAAAGTATTGTACCGGTGTCGGGCATATTCACCAACGAAGAAGATTGGCCACCACTTGATGACGATGTACGACCACGGCCACGGCCACGACCACGAATGTACTCAAACGCACTCCTGTTTCGCCGTGCTTGTCGACCTCTAGGTCACTCGACCCCTTCAGGTTCCTCGTGATCCAAGCATGACGTGTTGAACATGTCATGAAGTACGTGGGTAGCATCATGAATGATTGAAGGGTGGCTGGAGGCACTTGGTCAAACATCGAACGGAACTGCTCCAACTCCTCCTGTTCACGGTGGACCATCTATGGAACAACATGCTCTCCAATAACGAGCGTCTGCCAGAATGGATGAACCTGATTAACATGTAACGACGCCCTATCTTGCGTAATTACGCGGTGAATGATGCATGCACAAGGTAGTCCATGAGTCACTGATATAGCACATCCGCACCGAATAGCCACTTCATCACCCAACTCCCTCATCCTGTTGTGCTCGCTCAGAATCAACCCTAAGTAATAGTGTGACACACGACCATGGAGAATCTTAAATATGAAATGGCTATACATCATGCCATGTCGCCGTTTAGAGTCCTCGAGAGATTTCTTGATGCCGTTCTTTTAAGTATCAATTTCCTTGTTTATTCCCTCGAACAGTGTTTCCAGAGCAGAGGCGGAAGAATCAATCTAGTCCTTCAAAGCTCTATGAGCGCTCTTAACACTACATGTTGTAGTGTTTCCAAAATGAAGAACTTGGGTTGTCCAATATTTGAAAAACTTTTCCCTCTGAGGTATCCACTGCTGCATGACATAGTTTACCAATGTCGGGCACCATTAGTACGCATCTTTGAACTGCTCTAAGGCTTGATCGTACTTCTGCCTCCGTGGTAGCTTGCAGGATCTTCCACCACTTACCAAATACCAATCTCTTTGCAGAATCTAAATTCTTGTTGAAAACGTTGTAGGCTTTGACTTTCACACAGTTGTTGATGTGCCATGTGCACAGTAAATGGCTCGACTCCGGAAACAGCTCCGCTATAAGGGCAAGGAGACCTCCCTCACAATCACTGACGATGGCTAATGGATGAACATTTGGGCCGATGTAATTTCTCAACTTCTCCAACACCCAATAGTAACTCGCAGCCATCTCATCCTTCATGACTGCATAACCAATCAGAAAGTTCTGGGTCGTTGGAGCCATCCCAACCATCTCAACCAGTGAGAACTTGTACTTGTTTGTCTTGTACGTTGAATCGATCAAAATCACAGATGGCCAAGACGAAATCATATAAGCACAATCAGGATGCACAAGGAACAAATGAGTCACCTCTGATGTGTCTTCATCAGATTCAAACCAGTACAGGTAACCACGTGCTTGTGCCTGGTGTAGAAGCTGCTGTATAGGGTTCCTTCCCTCTGACCGTTCAAACCTCAATTTCTGTCTGACATTATAGATGTGTCTTCGGTTTGGTTGGTCTTCAGGAAATTTCTCCAACACAGATGCTAATATTTTAGCAGGCTTCACTTGAGCATCACTCATTTCTTTTACAACTAGTTTCGCAGCAGGACTTAGGCCGCTTAACTGTCGATGACCCACTTCATATACTATCATCTCATGATTGTGATACCCTCATTTACCGTAACCCTTTACTTTCCAACCGTCACGCCTTTGCTGTTGTCGAACCTTTACTCTGAAATGACACCCACAACCTTTCCGCTTCGTATCAAACCGAATCGCTTGACTGAAATCTCGTTCCTCCCTTTTGCGATAACGATCGCATCTCAAAATGCGATCCATTCTACCATCCCGTTGAGATTTATGACTTGCTACTACTAAACAAAAACCTGATCTAATTGCAACCTGTTTTGCCCAATCAATCGCTTGTTGAGCATCTTCGAACAAACCATCATGTACAAAAATCCCACTATAATCATTTCCGTCTCCACCATAATCCTGCAATAATGACATATAAATATAATTACATAAGGATTAAATTAATACATTTGACACAATATTAACACAGAAGTAATTTCAAAAATTTCTATTTCTAAATTTCATTTCTATATTTAACGCATAATACATTTAATATCTAAATTTACACATAATTAACATAAAATTAACACGTCATTATATACAAAAGTATTCACACACATACAAATTAAAACATAAATTTGTTTAAAATTTGAAATTATTAACACATATTAAAACATAATTTCAAAATAAACCATAATTTTGTTTTTTTTTTTTATAAATTATTCACACATATTTAAAACATAATTTCAATTTAAATTTTGTTTTTTTTAAAAAAAAATTATTAACACATATGTAATTTCAAATTTATCAAAATTTAAAAAAAAAAACACAAAAAACAAAAACAAAAACAAAAATTTAAACAAAAAAAAAGGATTGTTGGTGGTGGCGCCTGGCCAGGCGCCCCAGCCACGGTGGCGGCGTCCCCGCCAGGCGCCACCTCCACAGCGGCGGCTTCTGGCAAGACGTCCGCCACCAACTCGTGACTTTTAATGGCTAAGTACCTCGTTTTCCAGCAACGATGACGGCTTTCGGGTGCATCTCGCCGACGATGACGACTTTTCGGTGTCCCTCGGCGATCCAGTGCTGCTCCACATTTTTTGTGAAAGAAAATTTCGTTTTCGGTAAAAATTAAAAAAAGGGCAATGTGGTCAAAATATACAAAATGTAGGCTTTAAGTAGAAAATTGTGGGCGATTTTTAACAACATGAGGATGATAAGGGTGTAGTTTATGTACATTGTGGGGTTAGTGGTCCTCCTAGTGGCTGCATTAATTTACTTACTAAATTAACAAGTGAAGCCTGAAATTACTTCGGGTGGATCAGGGTAAAAATGCATGTGATGTTAGTTGTACTTCAGTATTTTGTAATTTTAGTAGTTTAGAAGTACAAATTGTAACATGCATTTCGAAAATCATGAATAAAAATTATTATTAATACTCGTTTTTCGTTTAATTAGCTTAAATATTGTCATTAAGTTTATAAAAAGTATTTTAGCATATACTTGTGTTATTATCACATAATTAAAAAAAATGATAGCAAAATAATAATAATTGTTGCAAAAATAACAATTATAATGATAAAAACAATAAGTAATAATAATAATGATATTAATAATAATAGTAGGATCAAAATTTGGTGTCTACAGGTAGTTGGGAATATGATTGGGACTTAATGATTTATGGTTGGAAATCTAGGGGTTGTTTGGTTGACAAAATAAAATGGGAAAGTGAAAATTCATGAGATTTTGTAATTTGGGAAGTTGTTTTGTTGACACAAAAAACAAAAATGGGGAAAGTTGAAATTCATGGGAATTTTCATTTCCCACAAAATGTTGGAAATAAATTACCTAGCCCCTCCTTGGTCATTCAATATTCATGAGAATTCCAACTTGTGAACGGGAATTTAGGGTAGTTGGGAATATGATTGGGATTTAATGACTTATGGTTGGAAAAATCCGTAATGTATAATTTTAGAGTAATTCAATAAGGAGCCTCCCAAAAAAAAAAAAAAAAAAAGGATCTCATCCATAAAAGGGAGTGATGCATATAAAATAGATTAATTTGGAGTATTGTTGTAGAGATTATGAAAGGGATTTATTAAACATCGCCCACAAATCTCTACATAAAGCCCACAATTATTTTTACTTTGATTCTTTTGCCCTTTTTCTAATTTTTACCGAAAACGTAATTCTCTCTCACGAAAAATGTGGAGCCGGAGTGGATCGCCGAGGGATACCGGAGAGCCGTCATCGTCGCCGGAAAGCGAGGTAATTTGGGGAAAAAATTACGAAAAGTAGGGGGTGGCGTCTGGCCGGGACGCCGCAATTGTGGCGGTGGCTCCGACAGATTTTAATTTTATGTGGAATATTCCGTCGAAAATAAAAATTTTCGACAGATTTTAATTTTTCGACGGATAATAAATAAATATATATATTTTTAAAAAGCAAACCCTAAACTCTTTTAACTTAACCCTATTTCCGCCACTTTCTTCTACTTCTTCTCTCTCTTCTCTACTCGCCTCTTTCTTCTTCTTCTTCTTCTCTTTTTCTCGCCTCCCCTTTTCTCTGATTCTCTTTCTCTTTTCTCTTTTCTCTCTCCTTTTCTCCTTCTCCTGTTCTCTTTCCTCTTCTCCTTCCTCTGTTCTCTCGTCCTCTTCTCTGTAATCCCAAATCTAAACCCGCAACCCGAACCCGTTTTTTCTCCTTTCTCCTTTCTTTCATTCTCACAAAATCGCACCATTAAAAGTTCGCAACACCTCACGCATGAAAACTCAACTAGGGTTTTAATTTTTTGAAAAAAGTAAGGTTTTTCATGTCAAATTTGACCATGAAAACTCTAGATTTAGAGTTTTCATGATCGAATTTGACCTTTAAAACCCAAATTCAAGCCAATTTCGGGGTTTTGTTGGTGAAATTCAAGGTATGTATTTTTTCTTACTTATTTTTGGTTTTTGAGATTTTTTTTTAATTTTATGGTGATGTGTGGTTGAATTGCAATGGCGGTGTACTAGTGGGTGGTTTGTGTCAGGAATATGCGGTGGTGGTGGGTGGTTTGTGTTCGGGTAATTGTGGTGTAGATCTATGCTTAGGGTTTGTCAATGGCGGTGGTCTTTTGGTTATGTTTGTGGGTGGCGGTGGTCTTAGGTGGGTTTAAGTCAGGCCGCTAGGGCTAAGGGGTTAGGGTGGGGTGGGTTAATTTGGTGAGAGAGGTGAGTTTGGTTAGGGTTCAGTCAGGGTTTGGGTTAGGGTTTGGGTTTTTTAGGTGGGTGGATCTGGGTATGGGTTTGGTGGGGTTTTGGTTAAGGTTCGGTCAGGGTTTAGGTTAGATGGGACTGGTTTAGGGTTCAATGGTGGTCTTAGGTGGGTTTAGAGATAGGGTGGGGAGAATGGCGGTCTGATGGTTTGGGCTTAGGATTAGGGTTAGTTCAGGGCTGGTGGAGTGGTGGGGATCTGATGTGGGAGGTAGTGGCGGTGGTGGTCTGATGTCGGGGTTAGGGTTAGTTAGGGGTTGTTGGTGGTGATACGATGTGTCGGTGGTGGTACGACGCATTTTTTTTTTAATTTCATTGAAGCATTTTTCGACGGAATTTCCATCGGAAATCTCTGACGGAATTGCGTCCTTCGAAAATTTCCGACAGACTTTTCCGGTGCCGAAAATCCTCTTCCGACGAAAGAATTCCGTTGGAAAACGTTATTTTTCCGTCGGAAATAGGCTGTTTTCTAGTAGTGTCATATTTCATGGCTGCGACAGCCCACCACCAACCCTAAAATGCTCCACCTGCAACCACTCCCTCTATGTCCCCTCTCCATTACCACAACCACCCCTTCTTTGTCTCCCCCTCCACCACAACAACCTTCGTACCATAAAACACGAAAACCAAAAATACCCCAAAACACACCACGTAAACCCCACCACCGTACCATAAAACACCCCCATGCCACGAACCCCCCATCCACAAAAATGCAGCCATGAAAAGTCTACGGGGGTAGGCAATTGTAGTTACGGTGGTGTAGGGGTAGTGATTAGGAGGATAGAAAATTAAAGGCATTAATTTTTTTTAGAGAATAAGGGGGCGGTGGTTTCATAGAGGGAAGAATAGGGGTGTTTGTGGCAATAGGGAGGACGAAAAGAGAGAAGGAGATGGAGAGTTTGGGTTGGTCTGGAATTAGTTAATCCATGGCAGAGGATAGATAAAGAGGGGGCAAGGGGAATAGAGAGAAAGAGAGAGAGGTGAAGTATGAAGGGAGAATTTGTGTTGGCTTGAGATTTGTTCATCCAGAAAGCGGAGAGAGGAAGAGAGGTGAATTTGGAAAGTGGGTTATAATTTATTTTTTTTTTGAAACAAATCAATTCATTAATAAAAAGTTATTCCATCTACAAATGAAATCTAAATTAACAAATACATAAAATTGAATCAAATTAGGGTTTCCTTCATCAAAACTACGATCGTTGAAAAGATCTTGCACTGTGGTAAATCTCTCGCTGGAATATACAACCTTTTCGGAGAGACGGTCTAACGATTTGTTGTAGCCGTAACGATGATTTTCATCTGATTCGCTTGAACGCATTTGAAAACTTGACAATCGTTGCGATCCCGAACAAATCTTTACTAATGAACTGATAGTAGTGCAAAAGATGATTACCTTTTTTATAAACCCTTACACACAAACAAATTAAACCCTAAACATAAACAAACAAATAAACTAACAAAAACTAACGACTCCACCATAGGTGGGTTATAAAGTTAACCACAGTTGATAAAAGTTAAATTTAAATGATTTTTTTTTAACCAAAAAAGGTCCATAAGGTTACATTTGAGAAAATTTATAAATATAGGACTACCATTGATAGTTAAAAAAAAAAAAAAAAAAGAAAAGAAAGTTGGCTACCATTGGTAATAAGCAAAAAAAAAGGGTTATCATTGAGAATTTCCCTCAATAATATAAAGGAAAAATTCATGGGAATAATCCCACCTTTGGGTCATTCTTTTTTAATAATCCCACCTTTGAGATATTATTTAATAATCTGACCTTTATCCCCCATTTTCTTTTATTGGTCCCAACCGGTCATGCAACCTGTTATAACAAGTTACATGACACATGGCGGCCTGTAATTGGTCTAAAAAAAATTTTAAAAAATCAATTAAAAAAAGCCTTTAAAAAAAATCCAACCACCCACGAAACCACCCCATTCAACCCCAGCCACCAACAAAACCACCTAAACCCGACCATCGTAGCCACCCACAAAACTCCCCAAATCCGACCACTCCACCCCCTTCCTCTCCCAAATCCAACCACCTCACCCCCTTTCCTTGTCAAATCCGACCACCCCACCTTCTTACCCTCTAAAATCCAACCACCCATCCCCTTCCCCTCCCAAATCAGACAACCCCACCCCCTTCCCCTCTGAAATCCGACCACCCCACCCCTTTTTGATTTACCCTTCGACCTTCGACCTTCGTCCTTGATGGTTTCATCAGAAATGGCGGTTCGTGGTGGCTGGGAATTTGCAGAGAGAGAAGAAGAGAGAGAATGAAGGAGAAGGGGGCTGGGGGTTCGTGGTGGCTGGGTTCGGGGTGGGTTTTAGGGTGGTGGTTATGGTGGGGATAGGGCTGAGTTCAGATGGGGGTTTGGGGTGGTGGTAATGGTAGGGGTGGCTGGGTTCTGGGTGGGGAGTTTATTTTTTTCTAAATTTTTTTTGTTTTTTTACTAATTATGTAATGACACGTGTCAATTAATCTTTTAAAAAAAAATTTACCTACTTAATCGGTTGCAGGTAAAATGGGACCAATAAAAAAGAATGAGGGGGTAAAGGTCATATTATTAAATAATATCTCAAAGGTGGGATTTTTAAAAAAGAATGGCCCAAAGATGGGATTATTCCCATGAATTTTTGCTAATATAAAAATGAAGTAATCAATAATTTGTTCTATTTACACTCAAAATACAATGTCTAAGAAGATGGGAAGAAGAATTATACTACTTGAGTAAGACAGGGGGATTCTATATTTTAAGCGAGAAATTCATGAACAATCAAATTTATTTATTTTTTAATATTCCTATCAATAATTTAATAAGTGAAATTGTATTTTTTATTATTCTATTCAGGTTTTTTCATTTTTTCTTATTTAAGTTAACCATTTTTTGTTTAAATTAAGATTATGCACATTATCTTTTTTTCAAAATTATACACAAGTCGCTTTCTCATAAAATATTTTCCTACCTTAATGCTTTAATGACATCATCTTAATTTGTTTAAGCTTAGCTACTTTGAGAATTTCCCATTTTTTATTGATTTGAAAATTGTTTCAAATAAATGCTTTCATAGACTACTATACAATCAACTCGTTATTTGTTAGAAGCTAAAATAATTTTGACCATCATATTAATTAATGATCTCTCCCTACTCTTCTTGATGCCCCTTTCTCTTCCCTCTGTCATTTGTTCGCAACACATATTAATACCTCACATCCTCTCTTCCCCTTCTCTCAATTCAATTACAATTTCGATTTTCATTTTTTATTTTATTTTCCTTAACTGTAAATTAATTTTATATCTAATTCTAATCTTTATATACCATGTAATGCAACAGAATATAAATCTAGGGGTGTTCAAAAATTGGTCCATACCGAAAAAAATGGACCGGACTAGACCAAATTAATCGGTCCGGTCTCTTAGTCGAGAAATTTATTTATTTTTGGTTATTCGGTCCGGTTCAACACACTATTAAAATCAGTCTTGGACCGGACCGTTTCTGCTTAAAATTAGACATAAAACCTTTAATAATGATTAAGATTATCCTTAACAAGCTTGGAAAACTTTAGTCATAAGAGCTTTTTTGTACTAAACTTACAAAAATAGACGTTAAAATATTGTTTTTCCTTTTTTTTTTCGAGTTTTTCATAAATTATTTAAAATTTAGGAATTTTTTTTTATAAAAATTGTAAAATTGGTCCAAACCAGTCCAGTCCGGGTTTTGGACCAATTTTTCGGTCCAGTCCGGGTTCGATCCTAGCTTAATCACTCCGGTCTTTGATTCTTGAAATTCAATTTTTCGATTTTCAGTCAGGTCCTGTGTTTGACCGATGAACAGCCCTATATAAATCTATACACCTTAAAAACAGTAAGAACTTTGCTACTGTGCTTAGTAACAGTAACCGTTGTGCTATTACCTTTAAGCCCCCAACATTAATGAATTGCCGTAATTGCCCTTTTGCCTTTTCCCCTGTAGTCGGTGCTTTTTCCCCATTTTCTGCTCCACTAATCATTTATGGCGTTGGTGCTTAGACCACTATCAGCAGTGAGGGAAAAAAAAAACTCCTCAATCTCTCTCTACCCACTTTCTCACTCCTCCAACCCAATTTCCCTCATCAAATGATTTTTTCACCACACCAATGAGGAAAAAAAAAACTCCTCAATCTCTCTCTACCCACTTTCTCACTCCTCCACTATACCCCACCATAATACACATCATCTTTTTATTTTATCTTTATTTTGAAATATTGTTTATACTACATACTTAATTTTCCAATACAATTAAAATATGTAAAAATAATTTATTTTTTAATTACGTTTAAAAATAATTTAATAAAAATATGTAAAAATATTTTTTTTTTTGTAAGAAATAAGTATAATAATAAGAAGAAGAAGAAATTGAGAGAATATGTTAATTTCTCTAATTTATGAGATTTTTTTAAATTATATCAAAATATATCAAAATGCATGTCTATTTATAGAGAAAAAAATTTTATGACCGTTGGTGTATTTTTTTTTTTTTTAAATATTTACAAAATATAACCATTGTAAAAAAGGTACAAAAATTCTGATTGGCTGAAGCACTGACACGTGTCACCCTCCCATTGGCTGGGCTGACGCGCGTCAGTGCCAGCCATTTAATTTATTTTTTTTTGCTTCGTGTACTGTTCATTGCTACCAGAAAAAAAAAAGAAAATGTATTGCTTGTGGGCCCCACGCGTGCACTGTTCATTTAGAAAAACCCTCAACTCTTGAGGGTTTTTTTTTTCCCTCACGGTTGAGGGTTTTTTCCCTCACTGCCGTGGTGCTCGGTTTTTTTTTTACACCCTTATTTTTACTCGTGAGGGTTTTTTTCCTCACTGCTGGTAGTGCTCTTAGAGGCGTGATGGACCACTACCCGGTACGGAGACGTGTGTAAAATTGAATCCGTTAATTTGTCATAAAAGTTGCCACAGTAACTCAAAGCTGTTACTGACTGTAAAATTGAATCTCTCTCCTCTCTTTAGAAGTCACTGCTGTAAAAAAGGCATCTCCTTTTTCTCTCTCTAAAGAAATACGACGATAAATTGAAAAGGCTGCTACCAGTAGAAGTAAATGGGAGAACATCCCTTACTACCCACTCGGGGCATGACTGAATTGGCCTCGTAAAGTAACCCAGTTCACCATATCTTGGCTCATAGCCAATACCTCCAATCCACTGGGCATTTGAAGACCAACAAATTGCTTCCTGTGTGCATGATGTTAAAACAAAGTATTCGTTAAACAACGTTCCTTATTGAAAACTTACCAACTTACCATGAGCATCAGAGAAGTAAGTGCCGATTCCTTATTCTTCAACTTCCTTGTTCGTTTTCTTTTTGGCTTACAGGCTTGGGGTTGCTCGGCAATGGCTTCATTCACCTGAGATATGTCCTGTAATGTGTCCTGTACAACATATAAAAATGGTTTCCTGTTTAACATGGTGCACAGGACATAAAATAACCTTAGTGCTGAGGGCATACCTGAGTGTTAATTGGAGCATCTTTCTGCTGTTTTTTATTACCCGATCTCTTACCACCTTTCTCTATACTGATTATTTGTCTGTGTGGTTTCTTCCTTGAAATGGGATCCCCAACTGATATTTTTGGCACAGCAATGGGAGGACCATCATTGACCGAACTACTGACATTTTGTGAAACAATATGACCATCATCATGCTTTAATATAGTGCGCTTTTGGGATCTTGCTTTCCGATTCCTGCTTCTATATGTTAATCTTATTCAATTTCTCAGCACATAAAGTTCGTGAATGTACTCCTTTTTTTTTTTTTTTTTTTTTTTTTTTTTTGCCTGGATTATTTGTGTTTGTTAATTTCAATTTTGATGAATTTTGTGAGTTTAATCAGCGAATAGATTTTCATTTTAGTTTATGGGACCTTCAAATTTCATAAGTATTAGAAAAACAACAAATGAAGGGTTGTGTCTGATTATTAATTGATTGGTTTGCTAGAACGATGATGACAAAGTCGGAAATCAATGAGTTGCTGCCATGTCAGAGGTGTTCGGACTTTTACTGATCTGAACTGGAATATGGATTGGTACCAACGGTTCAGGAAGTGAGTTTGATGGTGGTCGTTCTGCTTCTCAGAATTTTGCTGGTGGTGAGGAAAGTGTTAGTGTTACTCTCCCTTGATTATAGCTCTGTTAGTTGTTTTTTTGGGGCATGTTTAGAGAGTGTTTTTATCTTTTCTGCTTATTTGTGTATGATTTTGAGAATTTTATGATGTTTGTGTCATATGTTAATGCTTGATTAAGGTATGAGCTATTTTGGGATGATTATCCACCTTTTGGGCAAATTGAAGAGCAAGTGAGCGATTTGCTTATCCTGAATTGCCTATTAAATTGTTGGGTTGTGGGGTTGTTTCTGGTGCTGATTGCATTGGGCAACTGTTCTCATTTATCCTTTGTCTTCTTCTCGCTCATACCTTGCCAAAGTTGGGGCATCTGAATTATTGTATGCTTTGCCTTTTCCCCTTTTTTTAGGTAGAGTGTTGCTTTAGTACATGTATCAAAGTGTTTTAAAACATCATTTTTATGTTGGTTTGTATGTATTTGGGAGGGATGTCTATGTGTAAAGATTTGTCTATGTCCAAGTATCAGCTTTTTAACTACAATGCATCATAGCATTGGTCCAAAGCAAGTGTTAATTGTCCACAACTTCTTGTTATTGTCTGAATATTTAGTCAAATGCTATTAAGAGTCACAAGCTGCATGTAGCTACTCTTGTCAACTCCTGTTTGAAAAGTGAAAAAAAAAAAAAAAAAAACTGCATTAAACCTCACTCATTCTTATCTTCACAGGTCTCACCCCCTCATATTTACAGTCAATTGCTGAACTGTCATCTTTTTCCATACTCTACCACCAATATAAATGCATAATTCTCTATTTCTTGTAATTTTGCAGGTTGTAAATGTATTTTTGTTTTTAATTTGTTATGGTGGATTGAATTGATTTTTTGCTGTTGCCCTCTTCAGGTCCAACTATAGTCAATGTTGGTATTACCGGGCTCCTGGGAATCAAGGGTTTTTCTTGGTTATCTCTTACTCCTTAAATTTGGTTTGGGTTTTGTATTTTAATGCTTGTTTTTCTATCAAATGCATGCATTGTTGTATTAGTTGTTATTTTTGGACATTAGCTAAATCTTAATTATAGAATAAACTTGATCATATTCTAAATTCAAACAATAAACCAGAAAAGGGCGCAAACAAATAATCCAAATCAAATTAAATGAGGCTTGCCCATGGCATTACAGTTAATATTTAAGAAAATCAAGAGGATGTGAAAGAAAGAGCTAGCAAATTTCCTCTACTCTACAAGCTCGCCAGCAAGGAGCCCTACCATCGCAGCCGGTGCAACCCACAGATCACGTGAATGCAATTACCCTGAGAAGTGGTTCAAGATACGATGGGCCTTCTATGCCCAAAGATGATGAACCTATCATTACAAATATTACTAATCCTGATTCTGTTATGCCAAATATTGTTGTTACCAGCCCTGCAGGGCTCCAGGGTAAAACTAATATTTCTGATGATACATCGCAGGGTATAACTCCAAAGAAGGATAAAAATCAAGACAAGAGTAGAGATGTAAAGAAACCAGTTATCAAACTACCATTTCCTAACAGACATCTTAAGAGTAAGCTAGATAAGCAGTTCGGTAAGTTTCAGGAGGTTGTCAAGAATCTGCAGGTAACGGTTCCTTTCACAGAATTAATTACTTAAGTTCCTGCATATTCTAAATTTATGAAAGAAATCTTGACCAGAAAGAGATATATTAGTGAGGTAGAGACAATTGCTTTTACTGAAGAATGTAGTGCTATATTATAGAATAAATCTCCACCTAAGCTAAAAGATCCGGGTAGTTTTTCTATTCCTTGTCATATTGGTAATCTGATGATCGATAAAGCTTTATGTGATTTGGGTGCTAGTGTATATGTTATGCCATTATCTGTGAGCTCTAAATTGAATATGGGTAATTTAAAAGCTATCAATATTACTCTGCAAATGGCTGATTGTTCTCTTAAATATCCTTTAGGTGTTTTAGAAGATGTTCTTGTTAGAGTAGGTAAATTTTATATACCTGTTGATTTTTTTGTCCTTGGTATGGAGGAAGATTTGCAAATTCCGATTATTTTGGGTAGACCATTTCTTCATACTGCAGGGGCAATAATAGATGTGAAGAGTGGTAAACTTACATTATGTGTAGGGGATGAAAAAATTATTTTTAATCTACATGATGCCCCTAAAAGCCCTATGTTGGAAGAAAAGTGCTATAGCATTGATGTGGTGGATGTAAATAATTTTTCTAATAAGCGCCAAGCTCTCGTTAGAGATCCCTTGGAGGCGGTATTTTGTGTCACATCTTCCACAGGAAAAACCACTACATGGAAGGATGAAGTGGATGCTATAGAAAGGGCTCTAAATTGTGTAGGGCTTGGGTTTGAAGATGAACAAGTGGAGAAAAAGGAGCAACTTAAAGAAAATCAAACTCCAAGTACTGTAGCGCGCCCGACCGGGCGAGAACCCGCCCGTCCGGGCGCGGGAGGAAGTCCGTATACGGAGTCTTGTGTTCAAACCTAGTTAAAGATACAATTTTTTTAAAAAAAAAAAAAAAAATGGTTCCAGAGAGAAATTGTTTCCTTGTTGCTTTATTCAGTTAATGGCTTATCAGTGCAAGTTGACAACGTACCAATGAATTAATGACACAATAATCTAATTCAAAATTAAAGAAGAAAGTTAGTTGACTACAAGTCTTGAAGTCTACAACTGTCTAAAAAAAAAAGTTAGCTGACTATAGTTCAACATATACGTAGTAATATACAACGGAGTACGTATTTGATGTTTTTTTTTTAAAAATCGCAATGTGAGAAATGGATGATTTTTAAGAGGTGAAAGATTCAAGAAATAGTTAAAAAATAAAATGGACTTAATAAAAAGGAAAATTGTTCCATGTACCATTGAGGTTTTAAAAAATACACCGTATATCCCTAAAAACTTCTAAATGCACCATGTATTCTTGAGGTTTGTAAAAACTCGCACCAAATACCCTTAGACTCACAGTATATGTTGATTTTTGTAAACTTGAGACCCTCTAAGCATCAAATTAAATTCTATTAAACTATTATAGTTTAATGCTACTATAACGCTAAACCATTTAATTGTAAAGTGAACTTAATTAATAAAGCAAATTCTAACACCCAAATGTTTAGGATTTAGAATGATCGACGGAGTTTAAAATTTGATATAATTTATGCTTTTAGGTGGTTTTACTGCATAAATAATATAAAGTACTAAAAGTGAGTCAGTTGTGGGCATGATATTAGTTTGATAAGTCAATGATATGTGCATTTGTTAGAGGATTAGGGTATTTGGTGCATTTATTTACAAATCTCAGGGTACATGATGCATTTGAAAGTTATTAAGGATACACAATGCGTTTTTTTAAACCTAGATTGGGTCTAGACTTAGGTCTGGGTTTGGATTTAGGTCTGGGTCTGGACTCAGACTTGGGTCTGGTTTAGAGTCAGGCTCTAGGTTCGGGTCTACGCCTGACTCAGGCTTAGGTCCGGGTTTAGACTTGGGTCTGGGTTAGGGTCTAGGCCTGATGCTGCCGACTAGAAGGCGCGCAGGTATTAGACTTCTCGACCCATCTTGCTTCTTGTGGTTTTGAAATAAGTATGTTTAATACAAGTAATAATTTTTTTAATACTCTGACAAAGTCTTGTATTGGATGTCACAATTGTTGTGAGAGTGGAGTGACTTAATGAGTCATACTTATCTGTTTTTTTACCTTATTATTAAACAAATCGAATTCAATCTGTTTTAATTTGTTGAACTCGATACTCTTGTTCGTTCAATTGCTATGCTAAAAGGCAAATAGTTATACTATCTAAAGTGTTGATGCAGAAACCCCTGTGTTCATATTAGCAATCCTAGGAGACAGCCTCTTTGTAATTTTTGTACTGAAATACTACTAGTGCAAAATGCAATATATTAAAGATAGATGATTGAAGTCTTTATTTTTATTTTTTTTTAAAGAAAAGGAAATATATTAAAACTTAATAAACCACAAAGAGTTTGAGAGATGCTACCATAGTAACTCCAACAACCAAGCCAAAATAGCGTTTAATCAAAGCCATAAAACAAATCCAAACCAAAATACATAGAAGAGACAAACTAAGATCAAGTTTTTCCTTCCACCAAACGAGAATACTAGTTGATGCTGTCCAGAATATCATTCTCATAAGCTTCCTTTGCGCAATTAGGAATTGTGTCATGCCCCACAATATCCCCATCCAAACGCAATGCCATTCTTGCTAATTGGTGAGCCACTTCATTAGCCTCTCTATGAACATAGCTGAATTCGAACTTGCAAGCCCCTTTGAGCACCTCTCCAATGTCCCTTAGGATGGCAGCGAGTTCATGAGTTCCGCATTTCCCCAAGTCTTCCAGAGTGAGCATTTGTTTCGATCGTCACCTTCTTGTAATGAGCATTGATTGCCATTATCATACCCCCTTTGATTGCTAAGAGTTCGGCTTCATCCCCGCGATTTCTAGCTTTAATCTTCCATGAGCTTCCTCCTAGCCAATTGCCATCACTTGCTCTCATAACAGCTCCTGCTCCTGCAATTTCATTGCTCTTAGCTTCCATGCTCCGTCCACATTTAGTTTAGCAGAGCCTCAGGCTGGGCAATTCCCATTTGGTGTCCTCTCTACACCTGGCTACTTCCTTTCCTTTGCCCTGAAAGACAGCAATAGTAGCCACAAGATCGACCATATACCCGTTAAACAAGGTGATACGGTGCACAATGGCAAGCTGAAAAACAGCTTGGTTTCTAATTCTCCATATATGCCAAATAGCTACTGCATACATTGTTTTCTAGATTATAGTGAATCCAATCGATCCAATTGGTATTATAAAAAGAGTGATAATTAAAGCCTTTGTCTAGCTTATTTCCTTTCAAAATTCTAGACCACAAGATCTTGGAGTTCACACAGTCCCTAAATAGGTGAAGATGGGTTTCACTATCAAGCTCACATCGAGTACAAATGGGATTGAAATGGGGAATATTAACCCGAAGCAATGAGGCAGTAGGAAGAATTTGGTGACAGGCATTCCAATTTCCAAAGCAACATTTTATATTTATAGGGGTAGCTAATATGCCATAATTTACTCCAATTTTAAGGAGGGAAATAAGGGTGGGGAGAAAATTGGGAAAATAATATGTATGCACTTTTGATGGTGAGCTGACCGTTGGTTTCTAACCCCTAACAAATTGAGTCTTCAGCTTCTGCAATCGAAGGGAGAGGGATGCTTTCAATGAGGTTACAAATATGCTCCGGAATGATGTGTTTAACTCTCCTAAGATCCCACCTACCCGGAATAGGTTTGTCAATAATCTGATAAAGTGGTTTGACTGGTTTCTCTCCTACACAATGATGGTACCAAAGACAAATGTCCTCCCCATAACCCACTCTATATGAGATTCCTTTTAAAAGAAGCTCCTTGCCTTTAAGGATGTCTTTCCAAAGAGACGAATCAGAAGGGTTAGGAATTGAAGGCACTACAGGCCTTGAGTGGGATCCAGTGGAGGATGATTCTGATACTGAAATCACACTGCCAAAAAGGATGGCTGAAGAGAAGAAGGAGACAGACGAGAGCACTGTCAAACAAGGGCAACTCAGAAGGCACCATCACCATTGTCTGAGTCTTTGTCTGCTAGAGCTGCGTATGCCTTTATGCGAGGGCCTACTGTCGATAGAGTTGATGAATGGAAGCGCAGGTGTTTATTATTATATTTCCACATGTGCAGCCCGTTTTGTGGTGATTCATATGAACAGCAGTCCGTTACATGGAAAAATATTTTTGTATTTCTTCCCCTTCTAAATTTCTTGCTCCCTTTGCATGATCTTTGTTTAATTCTCTCTCTTAGATTTTTCAATTTACTTTCTCTTTGTAAATTTTTGGGTGCTCTCTTTACTTGGTGGTCTTTTGTTTTAGGTGAAACTTGACTGACTTAGTTCACCCAATCAACAGAGGTTTTTTTTTTTTTTTTTTTTTTTAAAAAAACCTATCAACAGAGGTTAGTATAGAGGTTTGAGTAGATTAAGTAATAATTTTTTTTTTTCGTGAACTATTATAGTTGTGCAAAATGTATATTTAATTTTCTAAATTAGGGTTTACTATGTGTCGAAAAATGCGGCTTAATGTTCGGAATTAGGGTTTATTAGATTGTAATGGTAGATGCATGGGTGCAAAATTGGGATTGATGGTTTGCAGATTTTGATAAGGATTCACTCTTCGATCCTAATTTTACATGTTAATTATTTATTATTCATTAAATTTAAAATTGAAGTTGAATGTGTTAAGAAGTTAGAATTTTCTAGAATCTTGAAAGCATGTCAATAATGGAATAATTTTTCTACCAGTGGCGTTTAAATTATAGGCATTTTGGAAAGTTCTACATGTTTTATGCATTTCAATGGACCTTATGGTATAGTACTATCGATTATATATTTGTTCTGTAATTGTTATCTTTTACACTATTTGTAAGATGTGGAGTTTTTTATAGGCCAGCTTAATTTAATCTATGACCTCTTTTTAGATTTGGTTTTATACAACATTTAACCATGAGTTTGGTCTCTATAGTCATTGTTTGTCGTGGCTTTGCTTCGTTGACCTAAATTATTGAAGTGAAAAGATTATGTCTTTTTTATTCAATTAGAACTTCAACTGGCTGACAGGCTGCATTCTTTTTAATTGAAGATCATTATGGTACAATGAATTTCTTATCACTAGACAAACTTCATCATAGTTGAGGTGTATGGTTAAGTTTAAGTGTGACTACACAAGTTTTGACAGACCCACATTTAAAAGTCAAGGGTTATTTGTAACAAGAAAGTCTTTTATGATACTATGAAGATATATTATATTATAAAGGTTGGAATTTAAACTTAAGAGTACTTTGTAGCTGTCTGATACCCTCCTAATGGCTTACATTTTGGCCCAAAGTCAAGCAAATTGCTAATGTGTCAAGCTTGCTAACTCGTTTTTCTTTTTAGGCCCCATCCTATATTTTCCCTCCAAATTCACCCCGTTTCTTTTTTATGTACTTATGTACCAACAAGTATAGGTTAAACATGCATTACGACTTCGTCTTCATTGATTCATACTTCACCCGTCATAATAATCGCAATATTTTCCTTTTTATGTACTGTTTCATATTAATTACAGTACTTCTTTATTTTGGTAAGGACATTTTATTACTTCTCTCTCCTACTAACTCCACTTTCACACATGTTTTATTATTTCTCTTTCATATTACATTATTTTTTTATTGTGTCTCTCTCATATCAACCCCACTTATATATTGAAGTCTTCGAGCTTATTCTATATTTTTCTTAAACTAAGTGAACTCCCTATTTGTTACGATTATTACGAAACAGAGGGAGTATATATCCAACTAAAACTGACCTTTACGTGATTTTATCTATAAAAAAAAAAAAAAAAAGAAAGGAGTCAAGCTAGCTAAATGGCTAATCTGTTCTCCAGTAGATATTATTCCAGCAGAAAGGAGTCCAACATATTAAGTAATTGGGTATTCACTACTTCTAGAGACTGAGCCCATAAAATAGGGTTTTGGGCCGGAAAAACGAGAGGGGTTGAAAGGGTTATAATGAAAAGGAGGATAACATTCATGCACAAAAGATTGACTGTAATACTCATTTAGTATATGCCATATGATAAGTCTAGATTAGAACACAAACTGGCATCATTATCATCAAAGGTGGGACTACAAATGCTAGCAATGATGTTGGTTCGGTGTAACTTTGTAAAATTGAGACTGAAATCATTGTTTTTATGTATACATATGTTTGATCAACAAGTTTTCTTTTTATCTATACAAGACGGGTTGTTTATCTATAGTTTATTGAAATAATAAGTATTATGAATTGCTACTTGGCCTAAAGCGATCTCTAGCTAGCGTAATTCGTTGCTAAGTAGGGTTTTAGGAAAGTCATAACACACTATAGGGATCGCCTAATCTAACCCCTAATCCTAAGTGACTACCCACAAGTAAACATATTAGCTACTCTAAACACAAACATAAAATACTAATTAAATGGGTAAAGACTATTTAACTAAGATGAATACATGAAGAGCATCACTGGGAAAGGAGAAGAGAACGTCGAACAAACAACATAGATAAACATGGGGGGAATGAAAATCATAAAAATGAAAGCAATCTATGTTATGCAAATTCATGGAAAAACAACATAATGTACTCCTACTCTACCCTTACATTTTGCACTTGTAGAAATTAAATTAAAGTTCTTGAGATGAACTATCATCTCCAAGTTGAATTACTCACAAACAGGGGGGGACGGGGCTGGTAGAGGTCTGACCTCCTCTGTCCGGCCTCCTCTGCCCAGATTTGCAGCCCATGTTTTAAATGTTATAGCCTCTCTTAAATTATTATATACAAGCTACGACACACATGCTACGCTTGTACAATATACGAAACTATTATTTTACTCATAATATTGTTATTGTAGGTTTTTTCGAAAATCAATATTTACATAAAACATTAAATTGAAGTTTTAAATTAGAGATCGTAAAAAAAAAAAATAAATAAATAAATAAATTAAACAATAACAAATTTACTCCACTTCTTTATCCTTAACCTTAAAAATATGGTTGCTGAGTTCTTTTGTGTAAAAGATTCAAGAATATAGAGTACACATCTATAGTATTACTACGTATACAGGTAGATGTACATTTTTTTTTCTTTTTAATAGATGTAACGTTTTTTTCTTTTCTTTGTAACATGATTGTAGAGTAAATATCTATAGTAATACTACGTATATCGGTAGATGTACATTTTTTTTTTTAATAGATGTAAAGTTTTTTTTTTCTTTGTAACATAGATGAACGTGATATATGATGACTATATGAGTATTAATATTCCTTTTTTTAATTAAAAAAAAATGTAAGGTTATCTTTCAACAATGTTAAATGTGGTTCCTTTCAATAAGAAAAAAAAATTTAAAAATAATGTAAACGTGGGTAATTTATGGGTAGTACTTTTTAATGAAAAGTAGATAATTTTGGTTTGTGGGTAGTTTGTTGGTTTGTTTTAATTTTTTTGTCCATAAGAAAACAGATAATTTAATCTCTTTCTTGTTTTTATTCTACTGAATACCATAATTTTATCCTTTTCAACGGTTATAAGATTTACATGCTAATGTGGGTGGATGTGAGCTTTTTTTTGTTTAAAAAATTATTTATATATTTTATTATTGAGTATATAGCAATTAAGTAGTTTTTTTTTTCTTTTTTTTTTTATAAATTATGTATAAACCGTCATTGATTTATAATTTTACTTTCAATAGTATGATTAACATGATTTTTTTTTTGTTTGGAAAAAAAATCTACTGTAAATCATGAACTGTTTATTTGTGAGCCGTTATAAACCTTTCTTTTCAAAACAAAAAATAGTGAATAAGTAATTTTGTAAATTGAGAAGGACATTTTGGGAAAAGGCAAATTTATCAACCAAGATGCTCTTTCTCTTTATATAGTACAAAGTACTATAGATCTATAGTAATATAGGGCGATAAATTCTACTTTATCAAAATACCCCTTTTATCTTTTATTTTCTCTTAAAAAAACAAATTACCATCCTAATTTTTTTTTAATATAACTTCCATCTTTACAAAAAAAAAAAAAAAAACAAAAAAAAAAACATCCTTTTTATTTAAGTCATATCCTACTATTAGCCTCCATGACTTCATCAATTTTAAACCAACTAATAAAGATTTCTTTTGCTTTAAAATAAAAATAAAAAATAAATAAAGATTTCTTATATTGCACACGCAATGTGTGTATGTCTTCTACCTTGTATTATTAAAGACACATAATTTTTAGTAAACAAGGCTTGTCATGTTGGTTGAGAAATGAAGCAATTTTGCGAGGGAGCTGGGTTTGATTCTTAAACGTGGGATTTTGGTAGTATACATAGGAAAAAAAATAGCTGAAAATTTTAGTGTTGTATCTTTGATTTACGATTTTGGTACGTGAAAAATCGTATAGTAAAATTTAAAATAAAATATTAGTATATTTTAATTTTTTCAATTATCTATTGTCTAACAAGTCCGACATCTAAGACTTGAAAATTCTAGCTTCGCCCCTGTTCACAAACTTTGAGTAAATATATGTGGACATACGTACTTCATTCCGTTTATATCATGCCCTTGTGCATTCTAAAATTACTTTGGTTGATCATACTTTAATTTTGTTTCCGGATGGAATCTTCTTTCATATACACCATGTAAGTCTCCAAGAGTATACCTACAAGATCAAAATCCTAAAAATACTACAAAACAAACTAAAGTACATGGAAGATTTATAATTATTGAATTTACTTGAGACTATTAATAAGGTGAATCGTGCTTAATTTATACTCCCTATACACTCATAAAATTAGGGGTATAAATACCAATGATTAGTAAGTTCAATCAGGTGCAATAAAATCTAATTAATCGCATCCAGTTAAGTCCAATCAAACCCTTTGATTAGATCATTTTGAATGATATAGTAACTTATACTCCCTCTACACTCATAAAATATCATATTTGAATTTTGCTAAATTTTATGTTTAAATTTTGGAGAACATGTAAATCAGATAAAGAGAGGAAATTGGTTGTTGGTTGCAATGGCGATATTATTACGCCTGTTAAATTTTAGCAGCATATACTTTCTCTATTTAATAAATAATATTGTAACATGGGCAATTAATGTTTTTTTTCAAAGCACGATAAACCTTTAATGTCTTTAATAATATATACAATGGTAAAAAATTATAAAAATATTATTCAAGTACATACATCATTGATCGAGAAAATTCTAATAGGACTCCAACCTAAATGTATAAATCACAATATGTGATCGAAAAAGAGTGCATAATAATATCAAAAGTACAAAAGTTGTAATATTTGTAAAACAAGAGAATCGAAATTGTAAAACTTGTTTGGAAATAACCTGATGAACAAAAGAGTGTTAATATTATTAACAGATCAAGGGAGAAGTATTAATGTATTATAAAGGTACATATTTGTATACGAAGTATTCAGCTAGAATTTATAGCATCATATCGTACTTAAATATCATACATTGCTCTTTCAATCGCCTTGTAAATATGGGCAATGGTCATACACTAAAAAAAATTGTTTGTAATATTTGCTAAAATAAAGATTGGTTGTAATTTTCAAGGTGTTTGTACTTTTGAATTTTGACATATAAGTTTGTGGCTTCAATCCAATTGGAGCTTACAAGGTGAATGTGTGTGATGTTAGTCCCCCACCACAAATTATCTCATCGTTTTTTCTTCATGATGAAACACAAAAAGTACACTAGCTAGATATTATATGTGTATGCACTTCAATTGTAACACTTTAATTTGTAAGATAGTACAATGTCCCATTTCACCCCATTAATATCCCTAGTCGACATACAATTTTGATCATAAAAATTACTATTTTTTAATTTTCTTTATATATACACTAATCTTCAAGGATAAGTAGATTATTTAGTGGGTTGGATTTCATTATTACTACCTTAAGCAAGAACAAGAATTGAGTTTGAGTGGGATTAAATGAACCCATATCCATGAGAATGAGTAGTGGATGGGAATTGATTGAATATTATTTGGTGGTTGTTGTTGTCGTCGTCAGTCAATTTCTTTTAAGTTGCTTAATCTTCAATTGGAGGATAATAATAACCAAAAAGATAATCCGATAATTCATAGCAAGATATTGATATCATGTTGTATCCATGCCACTGGAGCACCTATGTGTCCTTTGATGGAAATTTGTTGGGCGTACTAAATCCTTCTCATGGATGGACGATAAAGAGAGGTAGTCTATTCATTATCAAAGCATGCATGCTGAGCTAGTAACAAGTCTAATTAAACCAAGTTTCAGTGTGTGGTCCATTTATGTAATATTTCCCAGTATCAACGAAACAATTGAGTATCAAAACAACTGTATTGTGTAACCCAATTTAAATTCGATACTAACAAGTTATTTGTCACCTCTCTAAGATTTAATTCTTTTAAGCGGATCTGGACTGAACTGAACTAAATTGAAGTTAATTAAATTGAACTGAAAAATTAGTCCAAAAGAACATGGTCTAACTGTAGTAACGATGAAGTAGAAACAACCTAATTGGTTGATGAACTATCCAAACCAATGTACATGATTAGTTACCTAAGGGATTGAATGAAACTACCCTCCACGTACAATAAGGTAAATACAGTAATATTTGATTAAAATAACAGTAGTCATTCATTGATTCATAGAATAACTGCACTGACAAATATTATATAGTCTGAGAATTCTAGACCATAATCTCTGAAAAATTCCAGTATCTCACATACATTTGTAAGCAAAATAGATGAGTTGAAGAAAAGGAGACAGACAACCTAGGAAAATTCAGTGCTAATGCTAAACAAACGGCTGCTTCTTTTTCCCTAGGAGCTAACAGGCATATTCTTGTCATTTCACCCACAAACAGATATGACGTACCATGTATTAAAACTATATATTATACTCATATTTATAATTATAATAATATAATTGCTAAGCATGCTTTTAATTGCCGCCCTAATAAGCTAACCAAGGTAGAACACGTTGTTATTAGTTTATCAATTATTTGGTATTTTGTGCAGTCAAGCACGTCTCTTTTTGCATGTGGTTATCAGGAAGCACAAGAAAATGTGACACCAAAAATGGAGGAATCATTTTGGAGTTATTATTTTATTTATGTGTTCTTAGTCATAGTCTCATTTCATATGAATGATATGATATGATTTGATTAAAACAGTCCACTTATACTATATTATAGCAACAAAATTTGACAAACTATATATAATTGTAAGGATTAAGTTCAACTTGGGCTCCAATTATATTGATTGTGTTGTTGAACCTCTTGAATCTATTATTGATTAATGTATGTCATGTATTGGGATGGAGTAGTCAAAATAATCTCATCTTTTCTACAAGTGGCAAGCGATATATTTGCTTACTAGTTCCTGATCCTTTCCATTTATGTTATTCTCTCTATTTTTTTTTCCTCGATGGATGTAATCTTTTGATTCAGATGAGTCGGTTAGTGTAAGATGTTGAGCCTATGAACAAACCCACATATGAGTGAAAGTCTTATTCAACATTGAAAGAGTGTAAAGTAAAAGTGAATACTGGGATGTGTATCTCACATTGCCATATGATTTTGAGATGAAATCTCCTTGATGAACTTATGGTACAAATGCTCAAGTTGGGTTTAGTTGTGATCTGCACCAATAATATAGACAACTCGCATGTAAGGGGAAGTGTTGAGGCCATCAACAAACCCACATGTGAGTGAAAGTGTTGTTATACATCAAAAGAGTGTAAAATGTAAAAGTGAGTATTAGGATGTGTATTCCACATTGAAGAAGAGAAGATGTTGTGTTCGCTTAAAATATCCCAACTTTACCTCATTCGCCGCAAATAATCCCAACTTTGATTATTTTTTAATAATCTGAAATTCAACTTGATTTTGCTTGCAGTGGCCCCAAGTGACCGTAACCTGATAAAAAGGTTAAAAAAAAAAAAGGTTTAATGTACACATGTTACCTAGTGATTGGCCAAAAATAAAATAAATAAATAAAATTATTTTTTTAACTTTATTTTATTTTATATACTATATCAATTACGTGCTGACACATATTTGGTAACTTGTTATAACAAGTTAGATAACCGGTTGAGACCACCAGTTCGAAACAAATTTATGTTAAAATTTGGATTATTAAAAAAAATTAAAAGTTGAGATTATTTTCGATAAACGAGCGAAAGTAGGGATTATTATTTTGGGTGGGGTAATAAAAAAAAATTAGCCATGTCTAGTTAGTTGTTTGTTATTTGTATGGGTTGGTTTAATTTGACTAACTAATTTGATAAATTGGTTATATTATATATATATATTTTTTGTTTAGCCATAAGGGGGGATGATGAGAATCGATCCAATGATCCCCTGGAACCGGGAAGGAAACTCTGACCACTTGAGCTATCCTTCACTCTCATTGGTTATATTATGTTAGTTGTTGATACAAAAGTGTTAGATAAATAGTTGATAGTTACTCTATATATGTAAGTTGATCAAAAGAATATATATATTCAAATTAATTGTTAATTTGAGCAAACTTGTTATAAGGCAGTAAATTTGACCAACTTTAAGATAGAAGAGTTAGTTACCCCAATTACCACAAATATTTCTCACAAAAATCAACTCATATTGCTAGTTTTATTCAAAAATAGCTCTCTCAGACTCAAATCCTTCATTTCTTAACCCAATACTCACATTAGATCGAGGTTCATTTTGATCTTTTGCTTCAAACCTCTCCTATCCAAATACTCCCTTAAATTAAAGGGAGTATTGGACTACTCATGTTATGTTCTCCTTAATTACCTATTTTTATGAAATTAATCTAATAAGACTCTGCTTGTAACTTTTTTTTTTTAATTTTACATGTACATAATATTCAGCCAAATCATGATAAGATCATATCAAACAAACTTATTAATAATAATAATAATAATAATAATATAATAATCTATTAACTATTACTAAAACAGAGTATGTTGATGTCATCATTGCCTACATGTCGCTTTCTTAATAAAAAAAATTCCACCTAAATGCAAGGATGATGTCATCTTTTTTTTTTTTTTTTTTTGGGTATGTGGAGCTATCAATATATTTAACAATTTTAAAATTTAAATGTTGGAAGCTTCCACATTACAACTAAAACCTATCAATTTATCCTAGGATTTTTAAATATAATACTAATAAATTACCTCCTACATATATTTTTTTTAGGCCAAATGATCTCCTACATTAAAATATATATTAGGTGACGTTGAACCGATACTATTTCATAATTTTGATGAAAATCTAAAATTTTAAAATTACTCTTTTTTTTTTTTTTTTTTGTACAAGGTGCATAATTCTTATATAGATTTTATATAAACCGTGCATCGCACGAGTTCTAACCTAGTAATAATAATAATCCCTCATATGGATGTACAATTGTGGAAAACAAAAGAGCTTTAAGTTATTGATGATAAAAGCCTAATTACTACGGAGTAGATAATTCAAGTACTTAGTAACAAATACATACAATTGGTCAAAGTAGTAACAAAGTGAAAACTCAATATATAGTTACAACCCACAAACAAATGTCAAACAATATTTACAAACTTCTCAACACAAATTCTCCAAAAAGGCGGGTGTATATTAATTTATTGTAAAACGGGTTAAAGTTATGTTAAAAGTACTTAAAGTTACCCTTTATACAACAAAAGTTATTATTCTATTAATAAATTTTATCTTACAAAAAACTTATAATGTATTAGATTAATCATATTAGTTTTTATAGTATGTAATTACGTATCTATAAGAAATTACACATTTAAATAAAATTCAAATCAACGACATTACCCTTTAAGTGGTTAAAGTTACCATAAAAATAGTTAAAGTTATGCTCAAACAGACCGTTTTCAATAAAATTAATGTACACCCGTTGTATTCCTTTTTCAAAGTGATTGGAGGAATTTTAGTAACAACGACTTCACTTAACAACATGATTATATTCCCAACCACTCTATTAACTTAAGCAAGATGCTAATAAAAAGAACATTTCCAATTTAGTGAAAGAATTTGTTTGATAAGCAACTTAATGAGGTAAAATTAATTAATGAGAGTACACACACTTACTAAAAAGTGATTATTCCATTTATAGAACAAAAGAAACCAAAAGGAATACAATTTAATTTTAGAAGGAATTAAGAACAAGGCAATAGCACGTGACACAAACTTGTACAAAGTATACTTTTCCAACCTTGTTCAATAGAATTTTCTCCTTTCTCTCTCTCTTTATATAAATGGTTGTATATATGTAGCATTCAGTGCTATCACTGCTTTAACTGAGCTCAATCACCACCCCCAGATCTCAACCCCACCAGAAAAAAAAAAAAAACATGAAAACAGAAATTTTAAGTGATGATATTCATAATAATAGTGATAATAATAACATACAAGATCAAGAAAGTGAAGAACTAAGAAGAGGGCCTTGGACACTTGAAGAAGATAATTTGCTCATCCATTATGTTGCATGTCATGGTGAAGGTCGCTGGAATTTGTTGGCTAAATCAGCAGGTAATTTACGAAACACTATCGTTTATTGGGGTGTATATAGGACATTGATGCTGGCGGGATTTGATTTCAGGTCTTAGAGTATTGCTGCTAGAGTACCACAACTAAAGTAGCGCGGAACTATCATTTAGTTGATGAAATAACTCCAAAAGTTGTTATTGATTAAAGTAGAAATATGAAGTTAGATCAATACGTATCATAGTGTAATTTTTAATTTTGTCATGCATTTCTAAAATAACAGTTGTATGTATTAATTTAGGAAATGTTTTAACGGTTTATATGCAGATTTAAAGGCTACAAATATCATTCCCGTGAATCCGTGATTGTATGTTTATCTAATTTGTAATGAATTAATTAGAATATTCATTTTTTATTGCAGGATTAAAAAGAACTGGGAAAAGCTGTAGATTAAGATGGCTTAATTACTTGAAACCGGACATTAAGCGCGGTAATCTTAGTACACAAGAACAACTTTTAATCCTTGAACTTCACTCAAAATGGGGTAACAGGTAAGCTTTTTTCTTCAAGCATTGAAAATCAAATAAAGTTCCATATTACTCTGTTACTCATCATGACATGCATTGGAGTTTTGGCTCATAAAATGATTAGAAGCAATAATTAAAATGCTCGAAGGTGTAATTAGGCCTTAATTATGACTTCCTAATCCAATTCACTTTGCTTTGTGGGAAACAGTAATTAGTAAATTATTATAAACGCGATAATGGAGAAAGCGTTCCAATTATTTCAACTTCATTGTAGATGTCATCTAGCTTCGTTGTGAAAACAATGGTCAGTAGTGGTCCAATTTAGGATTAAATTTCATCTGCATTATTGACTTTTGTCAAACTTATCATTGATAATAATAAAATAATATAATTTTACTTTGCTATAATAGCTTTCTGACTAGGTTAAAAGGATAATCGTACATTATTGTTGCATTTTAGTTTTAAATACTAATGTAATCACCTTGTTAAAACATTAATGAATTAGATAGATTACTGATCTCACATGTCATATGCTAATTAGTTAAAACATTGTCAAACCCATTTATGGCCCTTAAAATAAGTGTACGTAGCAATATATGCATCATTTATATTTAAATAGTGTAACTCACTCACATCTGGGAATATATAAAACAGTAAACTGATGTGAAGATACCAACTCAATCCTCATATCTTGTGACTTGTGTTGCATGTCTATACTTTCTACATTGTTCCATAAACCTTTTAAGTTTTCTTTTTTAAGATTTGATTCACATAAAATCATGCACTTTTTTTTTGTTGTTGCACGTGGGTTGTAAGTGGGAAAATATGTCATTAAGGAATGACTCAACGGGGCAAGTTTGATAGGATGGAGGGAGTACTGCGTAGAAAGTAGTCTTTTGATGGGAAAAATGTCTTAGGCTCTTAGCCATAATCATGATAATAACATATGCCGCTATGTACATATATTTTATTCAATTTAATCATTTTTCTTTAATTTCCAAGATAAGCCATTAAGACGTTTTCCTTTCGAAAAGTTTCGACAATTACGACTTGTAACATTTCGGCAACTAAAGAAAAAACTTTGATGGTTATTGCTTTTACACCAAAAATGTACTCAAGTCAAGTACTCGAAAACATATATTGAGTGACCGAGACATTTAGTGGTCCAAATTCTTGATTTTTGTTATAATTTTATTTCATAGAGTGATTAGTCTTATTACAAATTTACAATGAACACAAGACAGAACGGTGAATTATCGTTAATTTGTGGATTATTTCTTGATAGATGGTCAAAAATAGCAGCACACTTGCCAGGAAGAACAGATAACGAGATAAAAAACTATTGGCGAACGAGGGTGCAAAAACAGGCTAGACAACTCAATATGGAGTCTAATAGCCAAAGTTTCATGGATGCAATTAGGTGTTTTTACATGCCTAGATTGGTGCAGAAAATCGAGCAGAATTCGACTGAACATACAACTCCGAATGCTGATCATTGTGATCACGTCGCGGCTTCTTCACACATTATACCATCATCAACCAAATTAGAGGACATGAACTTTGATAGCACTAAAGATACTTCAAGCTCAAACACCAGCCTTTCAAGTGTCCCGGAATTTCAAGACCAACCAACTAATAGTAAAGGCAGCTCCTCTGTTGTACTAGATGATATCCATTGTGTGAATAGTTGTAACTATGACATGGACTTGGGTTCCGGCTGCCACATGGATGGAAACGATTGGCTCGATAATGACATGGCAGGGGATGGCATGTGGGATTTGGATGAGTTGTGGCAGTTTAGGAAGTACGAAAAAGATGTGGGCATCTAAACATGAAAAAAAATGAGCCCTTTTTCCAAAATGAATCATATCCAGCCCCCTTTTTTTGACATAGGCTTCTGATAAGTATCTACTCCGTATTATGTACCTGCTAAAGTATATATTCGTGTTTTGTACGTAATATTTAACGTTTCTTTTAGGTAAGATACCCCTAAAGTAAGCTGGGTGAGAATCGAACCTTAACCTCCCACTTGCAACTCGACAGCTTGGCCAACCGCTCCAAGCTGCTTCTCAACGGAACATATACCAAGTATGTATGTAATAAGTAAGTTAATAGTAATATATATATATGATGTAATGTAATGTTGTTTTAGTTGTAGGTGCAGAAATAATCCATTTTTAGTGTGGTAAATTCTGTACCAAAAAAGTGTTGGTTAAGTTTAAAATAAGTATACTACTACATCTTTTTCTCTTGTACTGTTTGTGATGACTTTGAGAGCATTATCAACAGCATAATGAAATGAAATGCAAATTGACCACATTGTAAGTAGAAGATCAAAGGAGTAGTCAATTGATAGGAGTCATGACTAGATGATAATGACATACTTTGATAAATAAAAGTGTATGGATCAATGGTACAATTGTTGAATCATAGGAAAATGACATTTTACTGGCTGATTAAATCAGAGAAGAGGGAGGGGGGGCCTTTTAATATTCACATTGCAAGATAACCATAAATATGAATGGTTCTTTTCTATACTGTAAGAATGGCCAAACAAGCTAAAAAGCCCAACATAATTGGTTTATATAATATTTTATCTACTCTTTATTGATATAATAATTATACTTGTACTCCCTCTCTTTTCTTGTACTCTATTCGTTATCTCTTTTAACCTTATAGTAACGAAATTGTTTCCCCCCACAATACCAATTTATATAAGAGATTTTTTTTCATTGTGCAAACGAACATCAAATAATGGTTACACTTTATATTACCCTTCCTCCTTTTCATTTGCATCCATTGCATTTTCTTTTCAGTAGTCATACCAATTAATTATTAAGTGCATTTATTTCTTGGTGATTGGTTTTGCTCCTATCCCTCTGCCCTAATTATTTATCACAAGTCATTTTAGAATAATCGACATGGTTTGATGTTTAACATTATCACTATACTAAATTTAAATTGTTTTTACTACTAATATATTTTAAAAACAAATATTAAAATGCATTTAAATAGGTTAATATAAAGTGTTTATGATAAGAGATGTTATACAATTTTTTAATACTACCTCCATTTTCTCCCTCTTTTTCTTAACAACATGCAAAAAGCAATGATTAAGTTACAATGAAACAAAAGGAGTACATACAAATCAGTGAAAGTGATTGAGTTTAATAGGTCGATGTACATGATGGATAAAATGGTAGAGTTTTGATGATCATTGGCTCATTGCTAATGGTTGAACGAAGAAAGAAAGAAAAGTATATAGGTATAGAGTGAAATTGTCAATATGTTAATGAATTTTGTAAGGAGCATGAGGTGACTCGTGCTCTATTGCTCTGCCGTCTCCCCCTCTCCCACCATTTTTCTAAAAATTTAAATTTTTAATAAACAAATTAAATTTTATTTCATTTTGGTCACTTTGATATTATTAACTCCTGCATTGTTGTTAAAAAAAATACAAAGTATGTCCTTTTCTTCTCATCTTATTTCCACTTATTTAAAAATAATAATAAAAAAAAAAAGTTCACACAAGGTTTGATAATTTAAGGCCGGACTTATAAGAGATACTCAATTTCAATTTATGAATAAAATAAGTTTTAATATGATTTAATAATTTCAAATAATTTATCATGCATTGAATATACTACGATGCGCGTTTTCTAGAAAATCTTGTGTTTATCCTTTATGCACATAGAGGGAATAGTTATTATACATTTATACTCTTGTAATACAAACATACTAGTGAAATTTAATTAACTGATTTTCCTTTCTTCTGATTTTATTAATTTGATGAAGCTTGAATATAGTTCTATTTAAACTTGTGTACTTGCATTAACTTTCTACGAAACAGCCTCTTCCATTGTCAAAGAAAAAACTTCCATATGTCGCGGCATATAGGATGCTTATTTGTTTTGATAGCAAGATTGGATATTGAAATGACTTTTTTTATTTGTTAGGTGAAGAAGAGTCAACATATTTTCAAGAATGACTAAAAGTATTCTAAATTCAAATTTGATCTAATTAGACCTTTAGAAGTACTCCGTAGAAAAAACATTTTATAGGTAAAGAAAGAACTTTCCAGCCTTATAATGCTAGCCTAGTGGTAAAGGAAAAAATTTCCAAACATAAGGGGGGACACTTTCCTTATTCTTACCCCCACTGTTAAAACGTTTAGCCCGATAACCTGAATCAGATTGATGTATAAAAGATTTTAAATTGGTTTGACAATCATTCTTACCCAAAAAAATAAATAAATAAATAAATAAATAAATAAAAAATGAAGAAGAAGAAGAAGAAAAGTAATTCAATTCACAAGCATGGAGTAGTACAATCATAACAAATACTTTTTCCATTTCTTAATTTAGACTTTTCGTTTAGGTGAAGCGTGTTTGTCCATGTATAACTTCAAATAATAATATTTATTATGTACAACAATAAATTATAATAATTTGATGGTTGAAAAATAGACGTTGAGATAAATCAAACAAAATCTCACTCGAATATATTTTTTCTAAGGATAAATCACAAAATAAATTCAAAGTAAATGCACGATTTTTTCATCTAAGATTTTTAATTATTTGATTTATTGTATTTAATAATTTCAGACAAAATTACAAAAGTTTAATATTTATTTTTTTTTTTACTATAATTTATAATGAATTTATTAAATATAAATAAATTGTAAATATGATATTTTTTCCGTTATATAAAATCTTTAATGTGAAATGATAAATTTTTAATAATTTAAATCCTAAATCATTATTCATTGTTTTACCATATCTTTTATTTCAATAGAATCACCAACCTCGTCCACAACCAACCTACTACATCAATGCATAAATTAAATCGTGAAATGTTAGCCAAACTGAAATTGATATAATTTAAATCTCTACATTTATATAAAATAAATCAATATATTTACCAATAAATGAAAATTTGTTGCGATATAAAATCAAATCTATGCATTGGAATTTTTTCATCATCTCCAAAAATAACCAAAGTCATCCATATATTAAGTATACAACATCTAATCGTATGCCATTACATAAACAAATAATCGTTACGTATCCTAAATAAATACAATATAACTAATAATTATAAATATAAATTTAAACATAAGATTTTAAAAATTATCGGACATTGATGACCTAAAACTAACACAAAATTACTAACACAAAATTCGCTTGATGGGGTTTTGTATTGATACGAAATTTTATTTATGTCGTATGATGTGTTAGATCTGCATGTAAAAAAAACATTTAGTAAATAAAACATAAACATATAATCGTTGAGTATCCCAAATTATTACAATATAAGTAATAATTAGAAATACTAATCTAAACATAGGATTTTAAAAATTAAGCTAAAAATTACCCGGCCATTGATGATAAAAAATTAACACAAAATTACTAACACAAAATTCGCTTGATGGGTTTTTTATTGATACGAAATTTTGTTTGTGTCGTATGATGTGTCAAATTTATGATGGTAGGTATCACAACTTTTAATTTAATTATAATTAACGAACAATTGTATTTCTTATCATAAATACTATCAAAATTTCTCTTATAATGATAGGTATCAAACTTTATTATAATCGTTTATCATTTAAATATTTTTTAGTATACTTTTTTTTATTTCTTATACTCGTAGTATTGAATTAATAAATTTATCTTTTCCTATATTTTTACTTTATTTTTTTCATTAAAATAATTTAATTCGTGGATTATAATCTACGTGGCATTAAAATTTTAGATATATCAAATCTAATTCGTTACTTTTATCCAGGTGGCGACATAATTTATTAATTCAAAAACAAAATACAATTTTTCTTCTTATTGGTCGAAATAAGTATATTTCTTACGTAGCGCTCCGAATGCTCTCCAAAAATGCCTACTTTATTTTTATAATATTTATATATATATATATATATATATATATATATATATATATATATATATATATATATATATATATATATTAGATTAGATTAGATTAGATTTTTCATTTAATCATCAAATGAAAAGTAAAAACTAAATTTGAGTTAATTGGGTGCACGGTACAGTCGGGTGTATATTATGATGGTAACTGGTAAGCCCCTTATTTTCGCTTTTCATTAATTCTATTTTGATGTTTACTCTTACTCTATATCAATGTTGATACGCTTTAACATCATATCAACCAATTTCTGGTATCATGTAATACTCCCCGGGGTGTTACAATTCAAGTCTATATCAAGTCAGTTTTGTCAAATCTAGTGAAAACAGTAAGATTTTCTCTAGTATGTTCGTAATTAAACAGATACTTCATTGTAAACGATGTTCTCTGTCTAAAAAAAAAATTGTAAACGATGTTTATTTAATTAAGATATGGTGCTTGTGTCATTGTATGACATATATGTACATGAAGTAAGCACTGAAAAACTGGCTTAACCTTTTTTTTTTTTTACTTACTTTTAACTAACTAATGTTATCAATTCTGTACTAATCTTTATTGATTCCAAAACTTGAGATGACTAATGCGGAGAAGACTTTACATATTTGCATTGCAACTAGTTCAAAAACAACATTCTTCAAGTTGGCAATATAAAACGGATGAGAACATTAGTACTAGTACTTTAATTAGGAATCTGATTCTATGGATTGTCAATTTAATTTTGATCCACATGACCTTGTGTTATGAAATCAAGGTTCACACTTAGGGCCATATATTTGCACCAAAAAAAGTACAGTATGAAAATATATTAAAATCGATACTACTAATTATATATTAAAAATCATTCCTAAGGATTGACCATGAGACTTCAAATTTCAACACTAAAACCTTATTCAATGAGGTATGACGTATTACATGTTCTTTTTTAAAAAAATAATTGTTAAACAGAAAAAAGTTTGTTTTGGTCAAATGATTTAACTATAATTTTATCATGCTATCATCCACAATAAATAATCCCTAATTGTTGTTCATGTTAACTCGGGTAAATACTATATAAAGTACTAGTTAATCTTAAATTTAGACGCCTGGCCAAAAGTCTTGGAAAATTCAAGATAATATCCTCTTCACTTTAATTTAATTCAATACCTTGAAGCATAATTAAAGTTAATACTCATTTGTTTTGTTAGGTTCTAGTCTCTTTGTTGGATTCGTTCCTCATTTGCATCAAAAAAAAAAAAAAAAAAAAAAAGAGAGAGAGAGAGAAGTTAGTAGGATTATTGGGTGTGGCAATAGTAAATTGACTAATTATTTTTTTACGAGTAAATGTAAATTGACTAATTTGAGTTATCTATATATGTCCATTTATATTGATGCAATAATCATAAATGCATTAAAACTTTTCTAATATAGAAATTGAAAATTGTCAATTCGTCACTATCAATTTTTTTTATGATCAAAGTATAGTCATAGTTCATTGGATGTCACATAAAATAATAATAGCGTGAATTGTCTGAATTCTTGAGATCGTACATGTCACAATTAAGACTGATCGATCGATGTCTCTAGTTGAAAGAGTTCTCAGCCATACGGACCCTATTACTGTACTTTCTTTACCACCGCCCCCTGTCCATTTATAAAGGTGGCTAGTACAAAAATGGTCCTTTATTGCCAATAATTTTACGTTGGACTATCAAATCTTCTCAAATTAAAGGTCACAATTAAGTCGTTATGATTCTTCTAACTGAATTGAATTTAAATCAATCCATGTTCATGTTAATTTTGGAATTGGATTGTATTGTTATAAAGAGCTATATTGATAACAGATTTATTAGATAAAATAATCATTAAAACACATTGATTGTCGGGTTAGTTCAAATAGGTTGTATGATGTTTTAGATGTTTGCTCTAGTTTTAATTTTGTTACTTGGTCTCATGTAAAGCAAGAGGGCAATTTTGTGGCTTACTACTTAGCTCGTATTTTGCCTTATGGTCTAGAACAAGTTTGGTCTAATTGTTGTCCTAGTGACATTGCTCCTTATGTTCTTATGGACAATTTGTCCACCAATTGATGAATGCTTTCTTGCTTTTCCTCAAAAAAAAAATTAAAAAAAAATTAAATAAATAAATAAATATTTGTAGGTTGTTAAATCATGTGATTTCAGATAGAATTCAAATGATACGGAGTGTGTTGGATAATTTTGGTATGGGTTGATTTTACTAGGTCTAAACATAAATCTATTCTTATTCAAGCATTCAAATTTGACATGTAGACTGTAATTTCTTCATGGAATACCACATTTGTACCACAAATTTATTATTTACTCCGTTCCTGAATGATTGACACAATGAAACATGGTATACAAGCTAATGTACTAGTTTGACCTTAGATATATATGATTAAAATGCTAATATTATGAAACTTTATATTAATACCTATTTAACAATATAATTCATGAAAAAAAATTGTTTTTTTTATCTGTAACTAAAAATGATTGTCAAAATTAGTATATGAATAGTGGAAAAAAGCCAAATGTGTCAGTTATTCAGGAACTGGGGTAGTATAGGTAGAGGTGTTAAAAACTGATATTTAATTGATAAGCAATGCTCTGTTCTCTTCGCCTTATTTTTGCTAAACTTTTTTTTTTTTTTTTTTTTTGAAGAAGAAGAAGAACTGAAATTGTTTTTGCTGAATTTATTTGCATTAAATTGAAATTATTTTTACAAAATTGAAATTATTTTTATTGAACTTAATTTAATTTTACTGAACTTAAATCAATGTTTCTTCTTAAAATTTACTGATTTTTACTAAAGTGAAATCATTTTTACTGAACTGAAATCATTTTTACAAAACTAAATTCATTTTTACTGAACTAATATTTTTACTAAACTAAATTTATTTTTACTGACTATTATTTTTTAAGGTAAAGAGAATAGGGCCTAAGATATGTGAGAGAGAAAAAAGTAATAACCGTAATAAAAAAAAAAAGTGATAGTGGGTTTAAGTGGAGATTGCAAGATTAAGTAACCAATATCCATGATTTAGCTATTAATAGCATGAACCATACTTTGGACTACTTGTTTTTCAATCAAAATTTACACAAACGCTACCAATGGGTAAAGCTCTTTCGATGATAGATGTCGAGTTCGGGCATCAATGATGCCAAGGTATGGTTGAAAGTTTAGGTTAATCCTATGAGAAAGGTTTGTCTACACCTCCTTTTTATTTTTCAAGGTAATACCTCAACCCTTACAGGCTCCAAGTCTTTAACCTCAAGTGACTGCAGTTGAAGGATCTGGCCTTCGTTACAAGGTGAATCCCCAATTAACTATACCAAACCTTAAGTATATATGCTTCTTCCTTAGCAGAATGACACTTTTTGAACCGACTCTAAAGCCCAAATATTCATCAAATATGCCTTTACCCACATCTGAAAAAAAAGGCTTTTAACTTAATTCTTGGTATACTACTAGAAATAATTCCTGCAGTTGCTCTACGACATCTAGTAGACTAGTAATTCAAATTCCTGTTACATGTTTTTTTTCCCCAAAATGATTGAAGCTTTCGGCCAAATCCAGAAAATAGTGTTAATGTTATTGTCTCGTGTAAAGATATATGCATCCGAAGACCAACAAGAAAGGTAGGCGTGCAAGTTTTCTTTCAGGAGGATGGCTACAACATCCACGTTCGTAACCATCACCACACTACCATAGTAGTCACTTTCTGCATTGTTTTTAGCAGTTTCACACTCGATCCACATGGCTATGGAAATAGCTTTTGATTGGTGTTTGGGTCCAAATTACACGTGAATACAATATGCCAATTATGGGTCTAAATATCGTCAATACAAGCCCAATATCTCTAACAAATTTTTTTTTTTTCAAATACGAAGTATAAATAAATAGACGAATATAAAATAAAAGTCGGCAAGCTTAAATTGACCAAATAAAGCATCAGAGGTTTTCTATTCACCTCAACGACCAGTCCAAAACAGCCTTTGTTTTGAAAGGGAAGCTTCATCAATAGGCACCTTAATTTTATAGAGATTGTTGCGAAGAGAAATTGGCCTCTAATTAACCTTATCCCCCACCTCTCTCCAATTTTACACATAATCCAACAAAATCTCCACACACAATGACAATTTTGCACAGTGCTGTGAGAGATACAACTACAGAACCCCTAAACGACAGCATTGACACTATTTAGCTACGATTTTCCCCTCTCTTTAAACATTTCGACTCGTACAAAATTTTGTACAAGTATTTAAATTCACCAGAAGTCCAACACAATGGAACAGTTCAAGACGACAAGACCTGAAGGCTACTTACCACCCTTGGTGTAGTTGTCCCTTAATGTGACTGTCAGGTTGAACACCAATTTCTCTGATGTGGAGTCCTTGTCTACAGCAAAATAGCCTGAAACAAAAGATAAAGATTCAACAAATTTAAACAAAACTACAGATAATTGTCAACATTTATATGAAGTTTATTGAGCTACAAAGAGTCCATCCTCCATCGTTTCGGAGTGATGATCTACTTCTATTTTTCTAACTTGCAACATAACCCATTGACACGTATTGTAAGAAATAGATTAGAGAAGGTAAACAGATAATTAAAAACAGCATAACCTTTATAGCCTAACTCTTTCCTCTTACCAGGGCTCTTTTTTTTTTATTATTATTATTATTATTTTATCAATTTACCTTCTCTAATCTCTCTCTTGATCCATATGCCAAGAGGGTATGTTGCAAGTAATAATAAAAAACCGAGGAAGTATAATGTAAAATAGCCGACCCCACTTTCGAGATTAAGGCTTTGATTGATTGATTGAAATATAATTTAAAATAACCAAATTGAAGAAAAGGACATAATTGGCAGGGAGAAACCTAACTTTGGCCTCGTTCCATTCAATTTACTTTGACTTATTTAAACAAGATAAGTTCATAATAGTTCAAAAATAGTTCTACTTAAGTGAAAAAAGTTAAGTCAAATAGATCGTAGCCTTTGTCAATGAATAACTTACCAAGAATTGATGAATTTGCCAATTACAAGGCAGGTATGACAGGCACAGAAATTAAAGTGCTATAAATATGATTGCAAAATGTAATGCATATCCAGGAATTATATGTAGAATAGACCATGCAATTATATAAACCATTACTTGGAATTGGACCAATCAGACATACCGAGACGTTCAAATTGAAATCTGTCACCAAGTACTGCATTTTGAAGCGTGGAAACGGCATATGCGTCAGGTATGACAATTTTGGAGTTGGAATTTAAGTCACCAAGCCAATCATCAAGTTCAGCAGGATTCTATAAAATCAGAGATTAGTTCTAGATACATGAAAAGAGGCAATGAATACAGCTAGACAAGAAATCACCTACCTCAGAAAGGAATAATCTGTCAAATAGTCTAACTTCAACTTTAAGAGGATCGACGCCTGGAGAAGGCTCAGCAACCCAATGAAGGACACCCTAAGAACTCAAGGAAGAACCAATCAGCTCATTTCTTGCAACAAATTGAAATAATGTCACTTGCACTGGGAGATGATAACATCAAAGCATCTAGATACATCTTTCTATTAAAAAATAAAAACTTCAACTAAAAACAAAATAAGATCATTGAACTGCTCAAAAAACCTCCAGTAGATCAAAAATATTGGTAAAAACTTTTAACTTTTCCAACAGCTGGTCATGCAATGACAACATCAAGTCCTTTACAAACCTATGACGCTCAAAAAAAAAAATATCAATGACATCTAATGTAACGTAGGTTCAAAAAAACTGCTGCATTATGCTCTTGAATTACATTAAGCATGTCAAACTTGCATATTCTTACTAAGCTACCAGAGCAAGGTTGAGAGGGAGGTAGATTTTGTATGAACTTTTGTAAGAAAAGTCCCATGCCCATAAACTTCATTCCCAAACACGAATTTTTCTCAAGGTGTAATAGAATTTTATGAGGATAATGTGATATTGGAGCGAACAAGCAATAATTATCGACATTGACATAGGAATCCCCTTGCGTAATTGCATTTGAACCCCTTACAATTACTGCCGATTAATCTTTCAATGCCACCACCTACCTTAGTGGGCCAAAGATTATCATCAAAACAATGTAATAAAAGGATCACCTTCCAATATATACAAGCATACAACTATATCCACGCATAGGAGCATAGGGTAGTTTTAGAGTGCAGTCCAAAATGCACCAAACTGCAAACCACAAACCAAACCATTTTTGGCAATTTGGTGACCAAACCTAAGTTTGCAGTTTAGGTGCAGTTCCAAACATTATGAAATCAAACCACATTATAGACCAAAAGTTAAATATGGTTTATGGTTAAAATTACGACCACATTGGACTATAATCTGATTTATAAATATTTTAATTTAAAATTATTTTTTAAAAAAAAAAAAAAAATTCAAAAGGTTAAGGTAGATCAAGGGTTTCCAATTAAGCCCCGTTCACTTCACCTTTAAAAAATATTATTCAGTAAAAATAATTTCAGTTTCAGTAAAAATCAACAACTTCAAAGAAAAAAATATAATAGACAATCGGTAAAAATAATTTCAGTTTAGTAAAAATAATTTCAGTCCAGTAAAATTAATTTCAGTTCAGCAAAAATAAGGTGAAGTGAACGGGTCTTTACACAATTATCCATTATAAATTTATAATTGCCAGCAAACAAAAAGAAATGTTTTAGATAATTTATATTCGCACAATTGCTTTAATTTGGATGAACCACACCACAACAACATATTATGTTATGTGGGTTTTAAATTTTTTTGGCGGTTCAGTTGGGTTTGAGAAAATCCCAAGCTGTAATTTTGCCGATTGGTTTGATTTGGTTTTGCTCCCACACACCAAACAAGACAGCAAACAGCCCTATCCACACATGCAAGCACACACCCGTTGACCTACATGTCCAAGGTTGGGAAGCACAAAGGCAAAAAGACACACTAAAATACACACTAACACACATGCCCATACATATGTATGTTTGCATGTATATTTCCCACTGCTAGCTCCTCTTACGAAATTGTGAATTTTTCTTGGTAGCAGCCTAGCCCCTAGGTTCCTAGCAAGCTGTTTAACCCTCAATCACTCAAACCTCCTTACTCTATATGAATATCCAAAAGTGGCTGCTTATTACCTCTAGACCATGCCACCCATTACCCACCTAAAATCAAATTGTGTGATGTTATTCGTGTTCTCCCTGAAATAGTAAGAGTGTAAGACTTGCACATTAACAAGCCTCGTCAATATAAAGATATAGGTTACAAACAGAAAACTTCAAACATGAACTTATAATCAGTCCAACGTATTAATAACTTGCACACCAGATATGCCTTGTCAATATAAAAAAAATTTGGATACAGAATTAAAAACTTTAAGAACTAATAAACAGCCCAATACAAAGTGAAGCAGCCAGTAATACTAATAATCATTATTTCAGTAGAACATACCCGTAAAAATCCAGACTAAAAGAAATCCCACATCCCTGATTTGACCATAGCACAAACCAAGTCACTATGACTTAATCAAAAACTAAGAAAAAGGTCTAACAAATGCTGTTCCCTTCAACCAGAGATAACCATATTTCAAATGATGATCCAGACAAACCACTACAAAAGTGAACCTCCCTTTTTATTCCAAGTTTATCACAGCCTAAATGTCATAATCATGTAACAAACTAACAAATGGCATGGTGTAAAAACTCGACCACAACCTATCATATCAGCCAAGTTGTATCAGTATTCAAATACACAGCATAAATATTCTCCGCATTGTACCGATCTTTAAAATAGACTGAGATTTAGGCCGAGTCAACTGATAAGCCGATTTTGGCGCTACCACTATAATACCTAGATTTTTAGACAATTATTCAGCTTTTCTCGACTCGTTACTCCAATAATGGCTTTAAACCTTTAATATACTATTTGACTTTTGTTACTATCATGCTAGTATTGTTTCTAGACTCGTGATTTTTAAGTACAAATTGGAATTAACCACATTCATGTCGCAATAATCGCAGTCCAATGCACAATATCTGATACCGAGATAACGTAAGCGTCACTGTGATCACAACCGTTACTGAATTTTTAAATCATAACGGTGACATATAATGAGTGAGAAAAAAACCTTTGGCTTCGTTTTCTTTTCAGGGTCATACTCTGCCAGAATTTCGACTACTGTCTCATTGTCTGGGCCAAAGATCACATCAGTGCATTTAATGGGATATCCATACCTGTAATAATACATTTGTGATGAGATATTTACCCAATTATGTAGAGAAATAAATCAAAGGTTCCTTCCATTTCCATACCTCAATAAGACAGACTTTTCAGGAGCCAGACCATAATAATCTTTTGAGTCTTTCATTCAAAAATCAGAACTTTCAATGTAAACCACATTGGAAAAAGGTACCTGTACATGAACTACTTCAGGCCACACCCAACAATAAGATACAAGTATAAAAGAAAATTATAAATAGGAAGGAAGGCCACATTAGGTAGTTCCATTTAAATGCATTAGATAGCATCCCTTTTTCATCTGAACAATTTCAATGCTGAATTGCTGACCTTGTACAGAGCTGAGGTATCATTGGTTTGAGCATCTGGCCACTTCTTTGCATTAAGTTCAATTACTTCACCAGCTTCTAAATTGGTGATGACAACCTAAAATAAAAGGCAGATAAGACACAAGGAGGTATATATTCATCATATGGAAGAGAACAAAAGAAAATACAAACCTTTAGGGGATGTAGGACAACCAATGTGCGAGCAGCTATTTTATTTAGTTCCTCTCTTATATGATACTCAAAGCGATCTACACGGATCAAACTATTATCACTGCAAGTAGGAAAATCTAAAATGTTAGGAGTTGCAGGACTTGAGTATGAGTGTCATTACAGGTAAATATCAGAAAGCCTGAATTGTCTTGCCTCAAAAAAAAAATGGACACAGGCACCGTTCTAAATATGGACATGGATATGCACATTTTAGAAAATTTGTAACATTATTTCTGAAATGGTTAATCTATAATGTAGCTGTTGAGAAGAGATAGGAAGAGAGACGTTTCTCAATTGTTGTCTGGATAGTAGATCAGATCCAAAAAGATTGAACTCGTCTTGGTCTATTTTCAATGCCCTCCAATCCTCTGTCCTATCTTAATTAAGGTTCAAATTTTAAAGCAGTTAAAAATGTCGATTACAAGATAAAGTGTCGTGCACGGATTCATACCTACATCCTTGTCGTGTCATGTTGACATGGGCGTGGCAGCCAAAAATCCATGTTAAAGTAACACAGCATGCAATACATAAGTTTCATTTGCCCACTCCTATCTCTTTTATCACAACAACTATGGTCCACTTATATAACTTGTGCATACTACTTTAATATCCTTTCTCTAAAAAATCTTTAGCTACATAGATCACTTTATCAGGCAAAATATGGAATTAATTTGGGACAAAGCAATCACCAACACCAAAATTTCATTTCCCAATTACCCAAATCAGTAGCTTCTGAACAAGAAACAAAGAAAGAAAAAGAAAAGGAAACAGATCTCACCTTCTAGTGATCCCGATACCCCTAACAAATGCATTGATAGCTGTTGGTGCTACACCCCTACGGCGCAAACCAGCAAGCATCATCAATCGTGGATCATCCCACCCATCAACATACTTCTCCGTAACAAGACGATTAAGCTGTCCAACACCAAATTGAAATCAGCTTCAGAAAGTTGTGTTGCTGCAGAGTAAATACATAATATTGATGAACTGAATGCATCAACGACACATTGATAAGCTTACTTTGCGTTTTGACATCACTGTGTTTGTAACATTTAACCGCGAGTACTCCCATACATAGGGCATATACTGCCCAAGTGCATGCAATAACCAATAGTAGGAAGCCCGCCTTGTCTCAAATTCCAAAGTGCACAGCTGCATTAAGAAAATTGGTATTTATTTTTAAAAAAGAAGTAATACCCAGTTACCCACAATTTACTTTTAAGAGTAATACCTATGCATATTTTTGCATGAGAGGAGCAAAAAATACTCAATGCACTTATAAAATGCTGGATACTTAAGATGCAAGCTAGTGAGCACAATTAAATAAATAACACAACTTGAAGTAAAGATACATACCGAGTGAGTCACATTTTCAAGTGAATCAACAATGCAATGAGCATAGTCATAGCTAGGGTATATACACCACTTATCTCCTGCTTTAGGATGACAAGTAAACTGCAAATAAAATATAAATCAAATGAAATTTTTTAAAATGCAAAACAGATTATTGTTCAAATGCTACTTTGATAAGAATTGCAACCATATAGATGAGTTACTCTTTCCATTCCTATTTAATTAACACACTTTGACGAGCACTAAGTTAAAGGCAAATTTAATTGACTTCTTATTTTACTTTGTCAAAGTTGATAGTGGGTTTTTTTTATATATATATATATAATTTTATTATTATGATTAGTGGGTATTGGGGTTTTTTTTGTTTTTTAATTATTATAGTTTGTGGTAGATAATATATTTTTATCATGGTTAGTGGGTAGTAAGTCCAAAGTAAAGTGAGAAATATTAAAAATTGAGTAAATTCATGCCATTTAAGGAAAAGAAAGAGATTTTTATCAAGTAAATAGGAACAACATTAGAATTAAAAAAAAAAAAAAAAAAAGGGTGTTACTCCCTCTGTTTTTTCTAAGTGTTACACTTAACAAATGCAACCATTTTTTCAAGTGTTACACTTCTATTTTTAGCAAACTACTACACTTTAATATAATATCTCCCATCCCATGGTCCCACTCAAACCCAATACTACTTATTTATTATATCTTACTCTCTCAAGTCCCTCACTTTTCAAAAAAAAATATTAACCGCACTATCTTTTCTTATAATTTATTTATACCCCAGCTATCCACTTTTATATATATATATATATATATATATATATATATATATATATATATATATATATATATATATATATATAAGTCAATTAATTTACCCAAACCTATGTGCTGGTCAATGTGTAAGACTTTAAAAAAAAAACGGAGGGAGTTTAATTTATACAAATTAAAAGTTACAAATGCTTGCCTTGATTCTATATGCAATAAGATCATACATATTAAAGTTGTCACTCTCCATATCTTGCTTCATCCGAAGTGTTGCCTTTCCTTCTTCAATCATCCCTCTTCTCATTTCCTCGAACAGTTTCAAAGATTCTTCTACCGGTCTGTCTCTCCATGGACTATTCATCTTTTTTTCTCGATACTCCTTTATCTCATCAGCAGTCTGCAATTAAACACGCAACGAAAAAAACAGCTTTTTCAAGAAAATACCTAAAGAAAGTAAGAGGAACTTTGTCAGCCACTGTGACCATTAAAGAGATAGCATGTCAAAAGTTAGCTTTGGAAGGTTGCACATATATATATGTAAAAGACAAGATGAAGAAGCAGAGGCAGACGAATATAGCAACCTGATGATCAACATATGCGTGACTCCTCCTAATGAGTTCGACGGCTAAATCATAGAGATCTTGGAAATAATCACTTGTATAAGTTATCTGCAATACAACAGCAGAGACAAGATGAATACTGGAGCTGGTTTGCACTGTGATACAAACATGAATAGTGAAAATTATATACCTTGAACGGCTCCCATCCCATCCATCTAACTATCTCTTCGATATGGTCAATATACTCTTTTTTTTCAGCCTCCGGATTTGTGTCATCATATCTAAATTGAACCAGAAGGTGTATCAGATCTAATAAAGTGTTGTACAATTATCCCAAGATGCTCATATTATATTTTTGCTTTCATCAGCAAAGCCACAAAATATTGGTACTCCACAGGCTGTTATGCAACACAATTGAATTTTTCTTTTTAAATATTTTCAATAAGATACTGAAACAACAGAAATTAGCCGTTGCAATGTGCGCAAATACCCACAAGGCCACAATTGTTAAAGCAAAAGCAAAACATGATTATCACATAAGCCAATTCTCTCAATTAAAAGAAAAGAAGTATAAACAGGCTGCCTTATTTTCAAACAATTATCAGAATTTTCATCTAGGAATCCAATTCCACATCAAAGAGCTTAATTGACTGTTTCAGAGTATATTCCATGAAAAGCTTTTCCTTAATTCTATATATGCTATATTGAAAGCCAATTTTAGGAGGAACTATGAATAACAAGCCAAACACAAAAATTATTTCCTGCACAATTTTCTCGAGTTCCATACAAACTTATAACTTATTAACAAAAGGAAAAACAATAGAGTTCACCAACCCATTTACTTCAAACAACAACAACAAAGTTTTAGTCCCAAAATGAATCCCACACAATCAAATATACAAAAGCCAAGAGACAAGAAGTCAACAATGCAACTACAAAATGTAGACATCGTAAAACCCAGAAAATACATCAAACAACAGGAATAAGAGCTGTAGTAGTATCTGAAACACATCGCGACTCATAAATATATTAAATCACAAAATGTTTCACCTTAGATAGCAATATCCACCTCTGTCCTTTGCCAATCCAAAATCAACAAACATAGCCTGTGCATTTAGGAATAGGTAATGCTCCATTTAACAAAAAGACTTTAAAGCTTCTGCTACATTAAAAGCAGCAAGTTGCAAGTCACCTTAGCATGACCGATGTGAAGGTACCCATTTGGCTCAGGTGGGAAGCGAGTAAAAACTTTTCCTCCCGTCACTTTCAAGTGCTTCTCAAGAATCTCCCGGGAATTGCAAGGTCTTAAGACAGCACCATCACTGAAGAAAACTTCAGTGTGGACCTAAAATAAACAAGCCAACGAATAAAATCTTAGCCGAAAGCAGCAAGTATGTTTATATCATAGGCCTTATGCACAGGCCTTAAGTGTTCCTAACAGGTTAACAAAAATCTGGCAATATCCTCACAACACAATGAATTAAAAAATGGGCACAATTGTATTAAGATAAAAAGATTCAACATGTCCCAAAACAAATAAATAAAAGCATCCTACATCTCTTTTGACTTATTTCAAGACAGTCAACTAAATTACTAAAAAAAATAAAAAAATAAAAAATAAAAAAAAAGGGCCTGCAATTCTAATCTAAGTTCTGCAAACATCCCAACAAAATGTTGTTGACACCAGGACCTATTGAAAAATTTAAAAAACAAGAAACATTATAATGCATCAGCACACCCACCCTAAGCCCTCCAGCATATACACAAAAGCAAGGCGTTCAAGGGGAAATTAACAGACATGTCACCAATATTATGTTAGAAGGTTTTGACAATAATTGCCTTGGAGAAGAGGTTAAAGGTTACATCAGGAATTTTTGGAATTAAGTTAGCTATGGGTATAATGTCAATAATGAGAAATTGAGAACTATAAGTAAAGCGGAATGATAAGGAAAAAAATATTTAGTCATTCTTTGCTTTTTTTTTCTTACTTCTGTGGATGTCCAGCCACTCGAAGGTCTGGGATTGCATATCCATTTATCAGTTTTCCATTTCCTCTTTTTAATTTCGGTTTTGCAATAAGTGTCTGAATCCACTGTCAAAATTGTCTATACTATATTAATATTTCTAAACACTTAGAAATATCCTAAGCTAGAATGCAAAATTTTCAATTTAACAAAGAAAACGATATTTAGATTACAAAAGATTCTTTTAAAATATATACTTCCTTTGTACGCAATTAAATGTCATTACCTATACCTTAATCAAAAAGCTATACCAGCCCGTGGCACCACCCCGTATGCCCCTCTCTCTCTATCTAATTTTTTTTATATAACTTTATCTACTGCTGACAAGAATAGCTACACTTTCCTTCTAATTACTCTTGATATACTTGCCCAAGCCTGTGGAAATCTATTTGAGGACGTAGGGAACATACATGAATAAATAGCAAACATGCCGTATCACCACTTGGGCTGCAGAGGATAATTCTTCAGTGAATTAAAGCAACAAAATGACAAAAAATACCTAAGAAAATTTTCTACCTTAAGATTTTCTTCTGGTGATGGGAAGATTAAAAATGGGTTAAGGTCTTCTTCAGTTGGCTGTACCGGAGCAACAGCAGCTTGATCCTATAAAATGTGCAAGAGCAGAAAAAATAATCATACAAATTACAATAAAGCCTGAATTTCCAAGCATAGGTTGTAGACTGGAGGAAAATGCCTACCTCAACTTTAGCAGGCTTTTCCTTTTTCTTTTTTACTGGCTTTTCATCATCTGCTGCAGTCCTTTCACCCAATAAATCCCGTAGTTTTGTATCTACCACTTGCTGCAATATTCAGAGGCATGATCCATATTCCATAAGATCACAAAAATATACACACATTTCACTCAAAAATGTAGTACAGTAATTTAATCTAGGTGACTTGTCTAAAATAAGTTTATTGAGCAAAGGAAGAGTGACCTTGACAATCTTTGGATCAGCCCATGGCTGTCTCTCTCGAACACGTCTAAACAAGTCACCAACTGACAAAGATATATAATTACATGTCAGCAGACAATCATACAAAATCACAAAAGCACGATTATGGAACAATTAATCAACATATACAGGACTTGGTCAGTTGGTCAGAAATAACATTATATGCTCAAGATAAGCCCTGTTCCCCCCACTCCCCCTCCCTGAAGAAAAAAAAATAAGAAAAAGGGACAGGAATAAAGGAACTGCAATTCTAATGCATAATATCCCAATATGAACAATGCAAACCATTTGTTTTATAGCGCTGCTCCAAAATTGTTGCTTTACTCTCTTCAAGTATTTCACCAACAGTATGCTCAATCTCTTCATTAGTAACTTCAACACCTGATAAACCAGAATAGAGAGATATATTACAAAATACTCACATAAAGAGCAACAAACCTTAAAATTACCAAATTCAAGAAATTCATTCTAATAAATAAAGATCAAGAAACAATTGTATACCAACTCCACAAGCCTTATCAAAGTCATTGGAATGGAATTGAATTTCTCAGGACCAATATCTGAGAAAAATGTAAAAGCAGCTTCCAATTGAGCCGGTGTTTTAATCTACAAAACAATAAACTATCAAATGTACCATCCATATGTTCTGAATAAAAAACAGGCACACAGACTACTTTGCCCAATAAAGTTAACATATTTCGTTTCTTAAATCACTGCATTGAGTTGCATCCTTCAAGTTTTCAGAATAATATGCTGACACACAACAACGTTAACTAGTAGCTCACACCAAATAATGAAACATCAAACATATCAAAACATACAAAATTTACTAAAGTAATCTTTTAAATGAATGAAATATATAAAAAGTGTTTTTGTGTCCGACTCCTAAAGATAGATTCCTCCGTTAGTAAGTTCCATTGCTTTCCCCGAAACTCATTACAGGATACTCTCTATGCCATTAATATAGACTCGCGAAAATCAGACATCATGTCAAGTTCAAATTTTCTGGCAGTAGCATGTAAGAAGAACTAAAAAAAAAATAGACTAACTTGTCTTCCAAGTGAGAAGAGATTCGCTATTCTTCATCTTGACAAGGTTGGAGGAAAATTAAAAAATCTCTTTAAAATTTACTCTTCGCAATTATTGCTTAGTAGAAAACAGCTGTTAAGATCAAGTGATGAATCAATTGGAAATTGTACTTTGACTATATTGGGGTAAGGCATCTACATATGAATCATATGATCACCCATAGCTCACCTAGGGTGAGAGCCTCTATAGAGACATTGGAGTGATGAGACAGAACTGTTTGTTTTTGCAGGCAAATGATATTGCCAAAGTTAAGGGCTTATTTAAAATAGACAGGGTATATAAGACTTAATTCACCTCAACTTTGTCACATAAAATATAATGCACATCAGACTCTCGAGTTGCTGATCATTATTTATTCAAGTGTCTTTGCTTTTTCACTAGTTCTAGATTTTGAACACTCTTTCTCCAAGTTACTCATACAATAATATTATGATCACAACATATATAATTAACTAAAATAACACTAATTTAATCAATATGCAAGCAAAATAATACAATTGCATCACCTCATCATGATAAAATGTACACATTTGATAGAACTATAGCTCACCTTTGACGAAACAACGTATTCGGCTAATACAGGCCGATGCACAAGAGCATTGCTAGGAAATTTCGTGGCAACCTACTATTAAAACAAATCAATCAGATAAAAACAAACAACAAAAAAGTCCAATTTAACAATTTGTTCAATCCACCATCAAAACAGAAACATTTTGTAAGAATATTTTCCATGTAGTAATCAATTAATTATAATCAAACTAAAGAAATTAAAACATAATTAAATTTCTCAAAACAATCAATTTCACCGTGTAAAGAAGATTTCCAGTAGTTCGATTGCATCCATCAGTAACACCAGCCTAAATTCCACCAAAAAAAGAGAAAAAATAATCAAAAAATACTCCGAAAATTTTCCAGTTTTTGAACAATAAATGGATGAAATGTGAAAAATTACTACCTCATCAATTACAGCCAATAGATTATTGGTGACCTTATTGTTGGCGACTGTATTACGAGCGACTCGTTCGTCTAATCCAATTTTCAGAAAAAGGTCCACCGCATTTTCGGGATTTACCGGCGATTTCGTCGGCATAGTGGACGAAATTAAGGTTTAAGGAAGAATCTCGGGCGAAAGGCGACGATTCTCCGGCGAAACGTAAAAAGGAAGGTTGTGTAGTGAGTTAATATCCAATGCGCGCGGCTGAAATTCCAACGGGCTCGATGTTTAGTTTTTGAATAGTCAGTTCTCAGTTATGCTACGGACCTACGGTAGTAAAAGTTGTATCTTGTATGCATTGCGTGATGCTCAAGCACAGATGCACGATGAAGTTGGAATATGCACAACTAATTTTACAAACAAATTTTTTCACCTCTCAGTTACTGTTCAGTAGTATAATTGACAGGTGTCCAATATAACTGGGTGCATGAAATGTACTATTGAAAATGTTTATTAGTACTTTTTAACCTCTCAATAGTACTTTCAATTTGTTATTATTTACAAAATTGTCACTGATATGTCATTGTTTGTGTATAACTGTTATGCCTTTAAACTCCCTCCAAATACAAAATACCAAGCTTTGGTGGACTAAGGGATAACTTTCTATCGCAGTGCTAGGCACTTGCGTGTGTGTGCGTGTGCTTGTGCCTAGGCATGTCGCTCCATCGCAGCACGCAGCATAGCAGCATCGCCAAGCATCAAGCCATCCAGCATGTGTGGCTCGCTAGCAGCACGCAATTGCTTGGCTGGGTGATGCATGCCAGCTGGGTATGCTAGGATGGCTGTGCTAGCTGGCCAGCAAAGCAAGCTGCCAGCACAGCCATTGCTTGAGGCGGTTTGAGGGAGTGGGGACCAAAGGCTTGGAGCATGCAATAGGGAGCAAGGCAATGGTCCCCCCCCCCAAGGTTCATGGTCCTCACCTAACTCTCTCTCTCCCCTTGACACTTGTTGCATTGTGATTGATTTGATTATTAATTTAATTTGAAATTAAATTAATTGTCAAAATTACTCATTCTCCCACATTGGTTGGGGAATGAAGATTAAGGGTTCATTTCCCTATAAATACCAAAGTTTGGGTATTTGGGAAAGAATACACTTGAGTGGAAAAGTAAAGGCAACTCCATTGTTGAGCATACCTTGAAATTCGTAAAACTCCAAGTTTATATTTGTCCGGGCCTCGACTAACCTTCGAGGCTTAGGGCGCTCGGGTCGGGTTCGAGGGTACGACCCCGTCGCAGGCCTCGTGTTTTCGAGGTTCAAGTAAGAGCTCATAGTTGAGCGAAGCACGCATCAAAGGTATAATCTTTTATCCTTTATTATGCTTTTAATTATGTTTTGCTTGTTAATTGCATTTATTATGGGGGCGGGGCTTGGCGGGTTTCATTCCGCGTAGTGTGGGTCACTACGAAATCCTACAGCGGTATCGGAGCCACGCTCCTTTTAATTTTGCAATTATTGATTAATTAAGGTGTTTTAAAGTAAGATTTAAATTCTGGTTTTGCTTTTCTAATTAGATTAGAAGCTCGTTTTAATTAATTTTGAAACTCGTATTTTTATCAATTTGGTTGTCGAACCCAGATTTTGGCTCAAAAATAGTGATTTTTGGGTGGAATCGACATTCTGAAACATATTCAACCCTCTTCGAAAACTGTCCAGAAGCCAAATTCGAACCATTTTTGGGGTTTTTTCGTTTTTCAACGAAAATTTTAAATCTTTTTAAGCCTTGATTAATGCAAGCATTACAAGGTTAGATTAAATGCATTATTGCATCCCTAATCTACTGCTATTTTAATTATCCTTGAGCATTATTATGGAGTTTTAATTAGTTCTTGAGTTGATATGCTATTTTTCACACAAACTTGATTTTTCACAATTATGCAAATAAATGGCATTAATGTGTGAATGTTTGATGTGAATGTGTAATTTTAAGTTCCCAAGTATGTTAAATTTCTAATCTTTAAAGGTTTAAATGACTGGAACTCTAACCCTAAATTCCATATTGAACAAAGTTTGGATTTTTCATTTTGGTTGATTAAAATCCATGAAGTTCAAATACTTGTGAGTAAATTTTTTTATTAATCTTCATATTGGAAGATGTAATCTTGGTATTTTACACAAGTATGAAAGTTGGAAAATTTTTATCATTAGATGGTTAATTTATTTTTTCCAACTCCCATTTGTCAAATCCATTATTAATTTGCATATTGGCTTAATTAATTATGGACATAGCTATTTTAATTTTAAGCATAAAGGAAGACCTAAATTATTTCAAAAATAAATTTTTGGATGATTTAGGCTTGTGCACCGTTAAAATTGAATTTAATTAAGTTGGACTTATTTTATTTTCATTTTTGCCCTTAAATTAATTCTAAAATAAATTTAGATTACTTTTATGTCACACGTAAATCGGGATTAAAATCCCGAGAAATGGCACGCAAATCAAGGCAAAAACACCCAAGCGCCACCAAGGCTAGTCGGGCTGCCTAGCAGTCCACATGTGGCTGTCTATGGTGCGCACAGGGGTGTGCCTTGAGGGGCTGCTGTGTGGCGAGGAGGCTTGGGGCTTATGTGCGTGGGGCAGTGGCTGGGGGCTGGCTTGCGAGAGGATGCTGCTGGGCAGCATGGCAGCAAGCACCAGCCCAGCGCACCACTTGCTGGCAGGCGCCAGCTTGCTAGCCAGCATGCGTAGCATGCCAGGCAGGCTGCTGGTGCTAGTAGCGTGGCTTGCTGTGCTGGGCGCAGCATGCTAGCACCACGCACCATAGCACAAGGCATGGGCTGCCTAGCAGCCATGGTGCGCACCCACCAAGCACTTGTGTGGGGTATTTTGCTTAATTTTTGAGCTATGTAATTTTGCGAAATTTTTTGCCGTTTTTTAATAATTTATGTGATTATTTTAACGAGGTTAGACCTCGGTTTTTCCGGCTTTTGCAAAATTTTGATTTTGACAAATTATGGGTTATGCCAACTTAATTAATCGGATTAATTAAGTATGGATGCGGAATTTAGTGGGAGCTTAGTTGTTTACTTGAACAATTTGCTTTTAGAAATAATGGATTAAACAACTTTGACTAGTTTTAATTAGGCGCGTTAATCGGATTAACCACCTAAGTTAGTTACTAGTTTTGCGTGTTTAATTGTGTATTTCGTAAATATGCATGGGTCATTCACAAATAGTGAATGGGTGAATGGAAGATTGTTTTCAAAATAGGTTATTGAAAATGGCAACTAGTGGGACCCAACTAGGATAGAAAATACGGACTGCGTTCCGTTATGTATTTTTGTAAATCCAAATATGGTCTGCGAACCGTTAAGTATTTTTGTACTTTAGATTAATCTTAGTCGTACTAGCTAGTTATTTTATTTTGGCCAAAATGTCTCAAGACGACGTTTCGATGAAGACAAGCCAAGATGAAGACCCATGGAAATTGAAGATTTCAAGGGGTCATGCTAGTTGCCAAATGCATCAATTTATGCTTTATATATATTATTGTTATATATGAATGTTAGATGCATGTCTAGGATTTCATATGTTGCGACGATTAGTTAAGTTCACTTAAATCAAACCAACATAGAAACCCTAGGTCCCTTAAAATATTGAGCTAAAATTTGTCGTTCCAAGAACAACACTTACCGAACTAATGCGCGTATGTGATGGGCTACGCCAAAGCGAGGCATCACTACTTCCCTAGGAACGTAAGGTATACTAGGTATACAAGTTGTCTTGGTTAAGCTCAACGATATCAGTAAGGAGTCCTTAGATGTCGTGGCAAAAGAGATAAAATGTCAAGAATGCATTAGATGCAACACTTTATCAAACCGAGAGTAGCTTGGAGCTATTAGCAATTGGATTGCTTACCTTAAGATATATAATGATTAAGACAAGCCAAAGCATGCTTAACCATTTCTTGATCTTTGATCTCAGAATCATTTTATTCTCGCCTAAAAGGGACAATTTATCAATGCGTGGATAAAATGCTCAATAAGATTGAAAATATGCATGAACGCTTTTAAATTTCAACTTATTGGTTTATGAATGGTTTTTCATTTCAAATTCTTTCAATTGTAGAACAATGTCTGCAAGTAACTCAAACAACAACCAATTTTCTTTACGCTCAATTCTCGACAAGGAGAAGTTGAGCGGGCCAAACTTTCTTGATTGGCAAAGAAATCTGCGCATTGTACTAATGCAAGAGCAAAAGGAATACGTCCTTGATGAGGAAATGCTCGACACTCCCAATGAGGAGGTCTCTCAGGCTGCCCTTAACCGATGGCAAAGTGCCAATCGGGATGTCAAATGCATCATGTTGGCCACTATGTCTCCGGACCTTCAAAAGACTTTCTTTGAAAAGGAGACGACTTTTGAGATCATTTTTGAGCTTCAGAATATGTTTCAAGAGCAGGCCCGAACTGAAAGGTTCGAAACCCACAGGCAGATCCTTAAGAGCAAGCTCAAGAAAGGAGAGTCAGTCAGCCCGCATGTCCTCAAATTGATTGGATTATTTGAGAACATGGAAATTAAAGGCTTGATGCTGGGTATTCAACCGAGATGGCAATTGACATCATTCTCCACTCGCTTCACAAAGGCTATGATCAGTTCAAGATGAACTATAATATGCATAGCATGGAGAAAACCCTCACCGAGCTTCATGGTATGTTGAAGCAAGCCGAGCAAACCCTCAAGGATGAGGGCAAGCATGAAATGCTCATGGTGAGGAAGGGCAAGCCATTCAAACGTCCAGGCAAGAAGAAGAGCTTTAAAGGGAAAAAAAGAAATTTTCCGCCTAAGTCAAACACTGCCAAGGGCAGCAAGGACAAGAATTAAGGTAGCCTCTTCCAAATCCGATTCCGCATGTTTCTACTACAAGAAGAAGGGACATTGGAAATGGGACTGCCTCAAATTCAAGGAAGATAAGAAGAACGACACCGTTGCTTCTTCATCAGGTATTTTTGTTATACACTTAAACTTCGCTAGCAAAACATCATGGGTATTGGATACCGGATGTGGCTCACACCTTTGTTCCAATGCTCAGGGACTAAGGATAAATAGGAGGCTAGAGAAAGGAGAGGTAGAGCTTCGGGTCGGCAATGGTGCAAGAATGTCTGTTGTCTCCGTTGGAACTCTCAGTTTGTCATTGCCCTCTGAGCTTATTTTAGAAATTGACAATTGTTATCATGTTCCTAGAGTTACCAAAAACATTATTTCAATATCGGCGTTGGACGCCAAAGGTTTTGAATTTCGAATTAAGAACAATAGTTGTTCATTTTATTTCGATAATGTTTTATATGGTAAAGCATATTCAGAAAATGGTCTTTATGTGCTTTCTCTTGACAAACAAGTCTATAACATTAATGATACTGCCAAAAAGGCTAAGACCATCGAGTCGAATCAAACCTACTTGTGGCATTGTCGTCTTGGACATATTAACGTCAAACGCATCAAGAAACTACTACAAGAAGGTGTTCTTGACTCATTCGACTTGGATTCGTTTGAAAATTGCGAAGGATGTCTATTAGGCAAGATGATAAAACAGCCATTCTCCAAGTTGGGAGAAAGGGCAGGTGACTTATTAGGTCTAATACACACGAATGTATGTGGACCAATGAGTACACCCGCAAGACAAGGTTACCGATATTTCATCACCTTCACCGACGATTTTAGTAGATATGGCTATATCTTCTTAATGTCGAATAAATCTGAATCCTTTGAGAAATTCAAAGAATTTCAGAAAGAAGTTGAAAATCAACTTGGCAAGAAAATTAAAGCACTTTGATCGGATCGAGGTGGCGAATATTTGAGCCATGAATTCGACGATCACTTGAAAGAAAATGGTATTCTTTCAGAGTTGACACCTTCCGGAACTCCTCAATGGAACGGAGTATCCGAATGGAGGAATCGAACCTTGTTAGACATGGTTCGATCAATGGTAGGTCTTAGTGAACTTCCTATCTCTTTCTGGGGACATGCGCTACAAACCGCGGCACTAACACTGAACCGAGCTCCGTCAAAAGCTATTGAAAAGACTCCATATGAATTATGGACTAAGTAACCTCCTAGGTTGTCTTTTCTCAAGATTTGGGGATGCGAAGCATATGTCAAGCAATTAATTTGGGACAAACTTCACCCCAAATCGGATAAATGTTTCTTTGTGGGATATCCAAAAGAAACCAAAGGGTATTACTTCTACAATATATCCGAGAACAAAGTGTTTGTTGCTCGTGATGGTGTCTTTTTGGAGAAGAAACGCCTTTCCAAAATGACAAGTGGGAGGAAAATAGAACTCGACGAAGTTTGAGAGGACGAGCAACAATGTCAACCTGATAAAACTGACAATCTAAGTGCTTTGGAAGCAGCTGAGAAGATTGGTCAGAATCAAACAGACAATGTAAATGCTCAACCTATTACCCTTCGTAGGTCGCAACGGCAAAGATCTCAACCAGACAGATACCTTGGTATTGTCTTAACTGATGATCAAGACATCCTAGTTATGGATGGAGATGAGCCAGCGACATACAAACAAGCTATGACGAGCCCCGACTCTGCTAAATGGCAAGAGGCCATGAAATCCGAGATGGACTCCATGTCTGAAAATCAAGTCTGGGACTTGGTGAATTTGCCTGAGGGTTACACACCCATTGGTTGCAAATGGATCTTCAAATTGAAGACAAACAAGGATGGAAATGTATCTATATACAAGGCTAGACTGGTGGCAAAATGTTATAGACAAATCCACGGGATTGACTATGATGAAACCTTTTCACCGTTTGCAATGCTAAAATCTGTCCGGATTATTCTAGCGATTGCTGCATATTACGATTATGAAATATGGCAGATGGATGTCAAAATCGCCTTCCTAAATGGGATTTTGGAAGAAACTGTGTACATGACACAGCCGAAAGGTTTTGTCGATCCGAGCAACGCTAGAAAGGTTTGCAAGCTTAAGAAGTCCATTTATGGACTAAAGCAAGCCAGCAGAAGTTGGAATATGTGATTTGATGAAGCCATTAGTAAGTTTGGTTTTATCAAGAATCTAGATGAATCTTGTGTATACAAGAAGGTCAGTGGGAGTGACATCACATTCCTAGTCCTATATGTCGATGACATACTGCTCATTGGAGACAACACAAAATTACTGGAGTCCGTAAAGGGCTGGTTGGGAAACTGCTTTTCAATGAAGGACTTAGGAGAGGCACTGTACATATTGGGCATCAAGATCTACAGGGATAGATCTAAGAGGATGATTGGATTGAGCCATAGTACTTACATTGATAAAGTACTGGCACGATTCAACATGGAAAATGCTAAGAGAGGGCATCTACCCATGTCCCATGGCGTAACTCTCAGCAAGAAACAGTGTCCACAGACACCTGCTGAGCGAGAGAGAATGGATCAGATTCCATATGCTTCGCTAATTGGGTTGATCATGTATGCCATGATATGTACTAGGCCAGATGTATCGTATGCCTTGAGTGCTACGAGCCGATACCAATCAAACCCAGGAAAGGCGCATTGGACTACGGCCAAGAATATCCTGAAGTACCTGAAAAGGAACAAGTGATAAATTCCTGGTTTATGGTGGCCATAAAGACCTGGTTGTTGAAGGTTACACCGATGCTAGCTTCCAGACTGACAAAGACGACTTCAAGTCACAGTTAGGATACATATTTTGTCTGAATGGAGGAGCGTTTAGTTGAAAGAGTGCCAAGCAGAGCACAACTGCAGACTCTACAACTGAAGCCGAATACTTGGCTGCTTCAGAAGCTGCTAAGGAGGCTGTTTGGATTCGCAAGTTCATCAGTGAACTTGGTGTTGTACCCTCCATCAAGGGTCCGATAGATCTCTACTGTGATAACAATGGAGCTATCGCTCAGGCTAGAGAGCCAAGAGAGCATCAGAAGGTCAAACATGTCCAAAGGTGATTTCACATGATAAGGGAATGGAAATCCGAAGGTGAAATCAGAATTTGCAAGATCGGCACGGATGATAATGTGGCCAATCCTTTGACTAAACCTCTACCTCAAGTGCAACACAACAAGCACATTGAGGCAATGGGAATCAAGCACATCGGAGACTGGCTTTGAAATTCCCTGTACATGTGTTTTAATTAAACTGGTTATTTTAATGTAAGACATTGTATTGAAACCATTCATTAATGGAGTAATTAATTTTGTGCAAAATTATCATTCACTCCATTACTATTTAATTGTGGTTTAGAATTAAATAATGAGTCCATTCGATTTATGGAATATTCAAAACAGGGTATCAAGACCATGTCTTGAATAAAAAAACACCTGTTAAGTGAACATTGAATATTTAAATCAAAAATTATTCCTAATCGAGGTCATCTAACTAATGGACGATTGATGACCACCAGAGATTAGTGTGTAGTATGATTTACAGCACCGTTTCTTGTGCTGCAAGGACATGATGGTCATAAATCATTTGCACAGGTGCCAGTTTGGAACTACACTGGATCGACCTATGAGAGTACTTTAAGAAATTCAAAATTGTCATAAGTACATTTCTCATTATAGCTATCAGAACTCGTTTCCTCGACCATGAGTGTTGTGAAGTTTTCTTGTTTGAGAACTGGTCTCTTTGATGTTGCCTAACATCTGCCGTAACTGGGGATCATAACGGGAACACTCGGGAGATTAGGTCCTCTTAGTAAGAGAAACTTACAGTACAAGACTGGGAATGTCCCCCTATCAACAATAGGGAAAATGTCTTTGTTGTTTAAAAGGCCGCTCGAAGAGCGAGACTGTGAAAATGCATGTCCGTGCTCAGATGGATTTTAGAAATCATCTGCTTATTGACAGTCGAACTCGGAGATCGAGAAACACTTCTGAACGTAATAAGGATGACGATGAATCTTACCTTATAGTTCACGAAGAGACATTAAGCGACATAGGAAATGGGCTATACACTATATGCACACTTGTCCGGAAGGACAAGTGGGAGATTGAAAGGAATGGTGTCCTTCCAACAAGTGTACACTAGTAGAAAAAATGAAAAAGGCACCCCCCCTTTTCGCACCGGTTCTTAAAAACCGGTGGGAAAAAAATTGGGCGGGATTTGGATAATTACTTTTCGCACTGGTTCCTTATAAACCGGTGCCAAATCTTGGTTTTCGCACCGGTTTTAACCGGTGCTAAATGTTTTATTAAAAAAAATAATAATAAAAAAAAAAGAGGGATAGAGGGAACGCACCGGTTCAGCCCAAACCGGTGGGAAAATTCATTTACAACTGGTTCGAACCAGTGCTGTAAATTAAACAAAAAAAACCACTTAATCGTAAAATTCGATCTTCTTCTTCCTTCAATTCAGTTTTCATTCCCCTTCTAGCTTTTCCACATTCAATTCGCACCCCCCTCGTTGTCGCCTACCTTCCCCATAGTTGTACGTCCTCCATCGAAGCGCATTCTGGGCTTTCTCACCTCCATTGCCGCAACTCGTCTCTTTCTCTCCATACCTCTCCTCCATTGAAGCGCATTCTGCTGAGCTTTTCACCTCCATTGAAGCGCATTCTGAGCTTTCCAACTCCATTGTAGCAGCTTCGAGGTAAGATTTATTTCGTGGTCTTCCTAATCTATTGAATTCCTTCGCAATCTAGGGTTAGTCGTTGATTTAGGGTTTTCTGTTCTTTGTGGTTTGCTGTTGTGACTTTAATTTCGAGTTGTGCATTCAACAATAGTAAATTGTTTTAGGGTTTTGATTGTTGCTGTTGTTTATGAACTTGATGGTTCTCGTTTGCGCATTTGTTTATGAACTTGATGGTTCTCAATGCTACCTGTGCAGCACTACAAAGATTAACCATAGTTAGGCTTTCCAAAGGTAAATTGCACATGAGCTCACTGTGTTGAAGGCTTGAAGCCCTGATTACCATTAATATGGTTTCATAAACTTCAATGTGCTCTGTTTTTTCTTCTATCAAAATTGATTTGGAGCTAAAAAGTTAAAACAATATTCACGTGAATAATGCTCTTGGTAGTTAGACCTTTTTTCTGAAAAAGAAGAATCCCCTTCTGCATTTGCATGATTTCTAAATTTTTTCATGCATATAGTTATTCTGAACAAATTTTGACAGCCGAAATGCATATACTAAAGACTAGTGTATCGTTTTAATATCTTCTAAAAGTATCTTTGCTAACTCGGTAAGTAGTAAATACCCTCTATGGCTATTGCCATCTCTAATCAGGAAAAGCTTTAGATAAATTAGTACTTGATTCTTGTATGGATTAGATTTCCTTCATGGTATTTCTTCCTTCGATATCTCGTTTTTATGGTAATTCATCCTTCGTAAGCAATAGTATACCCTATATCATACATCTATACAAGCTTTAAATGTTACACAAAGTCATGCTCAGCTTTAAGTTTGGTTAATCCCTGGCTAGAAGGTCCCTCTGACTTTTATTTTTCCTTACTTTATACAGAGTACTTCGTATACAATATAAAAATATAATCATTTGAGTTAATCTATTACATGATCTTTTGCAGTGATAAATATACGAGCATATGCATCCTGGGATAGCTACTCTCATTATCCAGTTTCGCAAGGTATTGTAGCCTGCAGTAATGGCAAATGATCAAAATTTCAATTACTTTTAAAAATCTTAAATGAACAAATAGTTTGAAATTATGATGATACTTCTGCTTGCATTAGAAAGTAAATTTAATTGCTTGGAAACTCATGATTATGAATAGTCACACCTCTTTATATATCAGTTCACCGTTCTCTTCAATTTTCAATATTATTTTTATTAGCTTCTAATTTTCTGGGTTCTATTGGTTTAAGAAGAATAAATTTAGAAGCAACTCTGAAAACTTATAGACCACATTCTACTCTTGGATTGTAATAAACTATATAGGTTTAGTTTAAAAACTTAGTAATTATCCATATGATAAAACTAAGTATGTGGCATGGTAATGATTTAAAAACTTACAAAAAGAAGGATCGCCATGGTAATACAACCCAATTCCTTAAAATTGACCTTCAATCTAATATGGCCTATTATATAGGGACGTATAAGGAATACCTGTTAATATACCTTTTAAGCCTATAAGGTTTATCTTGTTGAGTTTGGAAGGTCGGAGGATTCTAGTGGTAGAGATGAAATTTGAGTGTAGTGTTTCCTACTTTTGTGATGCAAAATTAGTGATGCTGTAATGACAAAGTGGTTGACAGCATGATTTAAACTAATGATGCACATTGATGCAGTGGCTATTAGACAAATAATGGTCTATTGTGTATCAGCTACTTTGAATTCATATATGGATATTACTTGGTTCTATACTTGTGCAATTATGTGGAATATATGCAGAATAAAGAGACACTGCTGCAGTTGTTGAATGCTAAACTCTATAGAATGTTTTTTTAATTCATTTGGAATTCTTTGATTCTTAACTATTATGAGCTAGATTCAATAATTCTTTCTAAATATATAAATATATATCCCATTAATAATTGTTACTGCTTACCCTTTTTTGTCTTTTTTATTTTTTTTGTTTTGTTTGTGGGGGGGGGGGGGGGGGGGTGGTTATAAACACCCTTATATGCCTCTTCTCATGCCCCTAACTTGAAAGGAGAAAGAAGAAAGAAACTCAAAAGTAACATTGAATTGTTCACGTTATCATTCTTAAATCTAGGTCTTTGTGCTAAGTTCCTTGTAGATTGATAAACATTTTTTTTTATAATTTTTAATCCCTGTTCCTTTGTAGATTCTAGTTTATAGTGCCGCCTATTTCTTATGTAACATGCTGAACTTCCTATTGCTTGCGTAATTACATAGCTGAAGATATGAAAAGTTCTTCATTTATCGTCTGGTAATTTGTTGCTTACTCTTGCCTATCTGAGTGGGCTGATAAATTTGTTCATTACATAGCTGAATATAGTGTTGCTTACTCTTGCCTATCTCAGTGGGCTGATAAATTTGTTCATTACTCAGATTTTTTGTTAGCCCCTTTTCTTGTTCCTCAATCTAGGTTTTTATAATCAGCATAAGTATCGCTATTTCTTTCTAATATTGAATCTCTCTGATTGTTGGAAAAGTGTGGTTAGTTAGCTATGGCAAGGTAAAAAATCTGCTATCTACTAGGTTTATTCTTGGGTACAAAGTGATTTTCATTATAGCATTAAGCGTTTCTCTGAAACATGAAAGAAATTACATCAATCATTGTATTTTTCATCATTTCAGTGCACAAGATTCATCTATGTCTCCAAAGACTTGTATCAGTCCCGTGGTGGGAAAATCTGTAGGAACTAAAGATCACAAGAAATTGAAGAGAAGGTATGGATCATACATTCAGCTTTATTCCAAGTTTGCATCTTTAAAAAATTCATACATTTTGCTGTGATGTCTATGAATATGATTGTTGTATCAATTTGAAGTAATTGTTTGGATCTGATTCTTTAAAATTGTTTATCGGTGTGATTAACTCATATTACAGTAAGTCTTGGTTTGTGATTTGATTTGTTTCCCTTAATAGCATGGATCTCATCTAATTTGTCAAATTAGGTCATCTAAACTAGCCTTGTCTCCGAAGCCTTCACCTGGAAATGCTTGTGCAAAAGTTAAAACGAGGTACATGTTTGAATTCCCTTCAAGGATAAGTGAAATCATCCCTGCAGGATTTTGATTGATTTGTTTTTTACTCGAAATATTTTCATCTTGTTTGTTTAGGTTAAGAGAAGAAGTTCTGACACCCAAGCCTTCTAAAACTCCCACAGCTCTTAAATCTTCAGAGAAGAAGACTAGTGGGAAAATTACAAGAAAGTATGTTCCCTCTCCTCTTTCTTGCTAATTTATATTGTTGTAGGTCTCAGACTCTCAGTTAGAACTGCCATGCTTGATGTTATGTATGAGTAATTGTCATATCTCTCTAAATCACGAGCAGCTATATCTATATGAGCTCAACTGTGATATTTTATGTTTTGTTTTCATGCGCTGATTATACTTTTTTGCTGTTCATTTGTCTTTTATGTTCAGAGATCTTCGGCTGCATAAGTTGGTTTTTGAAGATGATGTATTGCCTGATGGAACTATGCTTGGCTATTATGCTAGAGGGCAGGTTAGTGTAAATTGGGATCAGTTTTAGACTTCCGAATATTGTTGCAATCTTTCTAAGTTTATAGGTATATACTTTTTTTTTTATTTTTTATTTTATAAATTGTGCAGAAATTACTGGAGGGCTCCAAAAAGGGTTCTGGAATTCTTTGTAATTGATGTGATACGGTGGTGCGTTGTCTGCCTTTAATTTGACCTTCAATATTGTCATTTTCTTTGAAGCTTGTTTTTTCACATGAAATATTATTCAGGTTAGTGCTTCGCAATTTGAGGCACATGCTGGTTGTGCTTCACGCAGAAAACCGTAAGTTTCATTATAGCATTTTGTGGTTTCTCATTTGGAGTTGTATTATGTTTTTGCTCAACCCTTTATCCTTGTGAATGATGACATGTATTGCTATATATACACACCTAATAGGGTCTCGCTGCATGAGTTATTGGTAACCCTAATTAAAGATCGTCGTCATTCTGCCAAGTACAATGATGACCTGACAGAAGTTTATGAACAAGCGGAGCACTTTGGGCAGATTGTATAGGCTCCATACATTGAAGAGCATGATTTCTAACAATTGAATTGACTATTAGGCTCATCAAACTCACACTGCCCTCCAGATTTCTGCATGTTGATTCAGCCAGCAATACAAACCAGCAATGGCAGCAGCAGCACACAACCAGGCACCAGCAGCATAACCAAAGCAGCAACAACAGTACAGCAGCAGCACCACAAAAGAAAATCAAACAGCAGCTAGCAACCCACCCAGCACCCCACAGCAACTCATCCATCACCATGAAGGCATTTTTGAACAAATTAAAGAGTAATTTCATATACAAAATTTTATTTTATTTTTTAGCTGAAAATTTTAATATTATGGCTTTTTTTAATGAAAATATGTAATTATATATATATGTTAGTGTTTATATATCAATTTAAGTGAAAAAAATGCAAAAAAAAAAGATATTTTTTTTTTATTTTTTTGGGCATTTTTGGCACCGGTTTTGGAAAGAACCGGTGCTAAAAGTTTTTTTTTTTAAATTTTTTTTGGGGACTTTTGGCACCGGTGCCAAAAGTCTGATTTCGCACCGGTTTTGAACCGGTGCGATATCTATGGGGTTTTAGCACCCCCCCCCCCCAAATCTAGACCGGTTCAAAACCGGTGCGAAATGGGGGGTTTGAACCGGTGGGGAATGCGTATTTTCGCCTAGTGGTATTATTCTGATAGAGGGTTCAGAATTATTACAGAGCTAATTCTTTAGTAAGATCAAGTGATCGGAATGCTTAGGTGGAGGCCACTTCCGATCAGTAATATTAAGGTATAATTAATATTACAGCTTAATCTTAACTGAACCCTTCGGGTCGAACCCAATCGAACAACCGATCCGAAACGACAAATTAATCCAAAGGATTTAATGAGTCGTTGGAGTTTTACGAAAATAGACGTCGGATATCGAGCCTAGGGCGTCGAGGCTGAGCGTCGCAAAATCACAAGCAACAAGTTCGAGCATAGCCGTAGCTAGGCTGGGCTAGCTCATCGCAAGCCTAGGCGCACCATGGTGTGCTAGGCGCACTAGGCTGCCCATCGCAGCACCACCTGCGTGTGTGCGTGCCTTCGCATGGCACAACAGCGTGCGTGCCTGGGTGCCTACGCGCCATCGCAGGCCATACACACCAAGCACAGCCCATCGCAGTGCTAGGCACTTGCGTGTGTGTGCGTGTGCTTGTGCCTAGGCCTGTCGCTCCATCGCAGCACTTAGCCTAGCACCATCGCCAAGCATCAAGCCATCCAGCATGCGTGGCTCGCTAGCATCACGCATGCTCGGCCTCGCATGGGTGCGCGCATTGGCAGGGCTTGGCTATGCGAGTGTGTGCGAGGAAGAGCTAGGCAGCAGCACTACGCAACAGCTAGCTTGGCTGTGCGTGTGCATGTGTGTGTGTGTGCGATAGCCAGGCAGCGCCCAGCACAAGGCGTGGCTCGCTAGCAGCACGCAAGTGCTGGCTGGGTGATGCGTGCCAATTGGGTATGCTAGGCTGACTGTGCTAGCTGGCCAGCAAAGCAAGCTGCCAGCACAGCTATTGCTTGAGGCGGTTTGAGGGAGTGGGGACCAAAGGCTTGGAGCATGCCTTGGGGAGCAAGGCAATGGTCCCCCCCAAGGTTCATGGTCCTCACCTAACTCTCTCTCTCCCCTTGACACTTGTTGCATTGTGATTGATTTGATTATTAATTTAATTTGGAATTAAATTAATTGTCAAAATTACTCATTCTCCCACATTGGTTGGGGAATGAAGATCAAGGTTTCATTTCCCTATAAATACCAAAGTTTGGGTATTTGGGAAAGAATACACTTGAGTGGAAAAGTAAAGGCAACTCCATTGTTGAGCATACCTTGAAATTCGTAAAACTCCAAGTTTATATTTGTCCGGGTCTCGACTAACCTTCGAGGCTTAGGGCGCTCGGGTCGGGTTCGAGGGTACGATCCCGTCGCAGGCCTCGTGTTTTCGAGGTTCAAGTAAGAGCTCATAGTTGAGCGAAGCACGAATCAAAGGTATAATCTTTTATCCTTTATTATGCTTTTAATTATGTTTTGCTTGTTAATTACATTTATTATGGGGGTGGGTCTTGGCGGGTTTCATTCCGCGTAGTGTGGGTCACTACGAAACCCTACGAATTGTTGGTTAAATGTTCTAAATTTACAGTTGATGTGTATTTTTGTTCATTTGGTAAAATAATGATGTTCATTTTTGTTCAAAATGATGAAAATTAGTTAAAAATTGGTTCATTCTCATAAAGTTTTGAGAAGATCATTTATTCATTTTAATGTTAGAGGATGCCCATTTTCATTACATTATATAAATCATTATCATTTTAAAAATTAGGGAACTAAGAAAAAAAGACAGTTCAAAATAAGTATACGTTCATAAAAATCATAAGATAACATTTTCATTTTTTTATTGCTATCGAAAATATGTATGTGCATTAAAAAATTACAATATCTTTTGTTCATTTTCAAGTACTTTGTAAATTAATGTTCACTTTCAATAAAGTCGGTCTCCTATGAAATGTTATTTTCTCTTTAAATAAAAAATTTCATATTTATTGTATTATATGTTAATAAATACTTTTTTTTACTATTATTCATAATAGTTCTAAGGCCTAATTTATACGGAATAATGCGAAGCCTTGAGTAATTCTAAATTAGTTCAAAAGGCAACAATGAAAAATGAAGGCTAGAAAGAAAGCCGGTGAACAAAAGGCTACCAAGAAGCGACGACAACAATTGAAGCCGCTCAACAACATAAATAAAAATTGTCGAAAAAGTAATACTTGAATTTCAAGAAATGTTGATGAAGAAGCAACAACATTAGATGTTCTTTTTTACTTACAATTGAAATGTTCAATTATATAATGATATTTGATGTACAATTATTTTTAGGCTTCAAAGTGTCTTTTCTTTTTACTCTTGTATTAAAATATTCATTTTTATTTATTGCGATGTTAATTTCAATTTTTAAATATTTATTTTTCTCTAATTTGGAGGTCCTTTTTTCCATTTAAAAAAATGTTCATTATTATTTAATGAAATGTTCATTTTGAATTTGTAGATAATCATTTGTAGTTTCAATATTCGAATTTCCTTTAAATTATGTTCAATCACAAAATGTTCATATTTTTTATACTAAATGTTCATTTCAAAACAAGAGACCAGCTAAAAATTTGTAATCAAATCCGCTATTTTGGACCAATAATAACGGGCTTTTTGGGCCAAAATTTTAACTATGAGTTCGTTTGGTATCATTGTGGTTTTCTGATTTTTGGTTTTTGTTTTTCAAAATAATATGATATACTACCTCTGTTTTTTTTAGTTGACACGTTTTGACTTTAGCACTATTCACTCACTCCCCTTTGACCGTGTTTTGTGCTTTATACCTAATGAAAAATATAATCATGTGGGATCTTGTTAGATTCATCAAGATATATATTTTTAAAATATCAACTTTTTATAATTTTTGTTTATCGGTAATTAGAGATATTAATGGTTGAAGTTGTGCATTGGTAAACGGGACTAAAGAAGCATGTTAACTAAAAAGAAACGGAGGAAGTATGTCATATAATGTATCAAAAATTAGTCAAACTTAGACCCTATTCACTTCACCTTAAAAAACTAACATTAAGTAAAAATAATTTCAGTTCAGTAAAAATAAGTTTAGTTCAGTAAAAATAAGTTCAGCTCAGTAAAAATAATTTTAGTTTAGTAAAAATAAGTTCAGTTCAATAAAATTCAGTAACTATAAAGAAGAAATATAATAGAAAATCAATAAAAATAATTTCAGTTCAGCAAACATAATTTCAGTTCAGTAAAATTAATTTTAGTTCAGTAAAAATAATTTAAGTTCAGTAAAAATAATTTCAGTTCAGTAAAAATAATTTCAATTCAGCAAAAATAAGGTGAAGTGATCGAGGCCTTATTAAGATCATGGTAATTTTGAAAATTGACAACATAAAATTGGAAACAGTTTTTTCTTGTTTCCTTTTTTGGTTTTTAAAAAACTGAAAACAAAAAAAGATGCCAGATAAGCCCTAAATTGTTTATTTTGCGTTTACCAAACCTTTTTTTTTCTTGAATTTGGGCTTAATATTGCTGCCCAAACCAAAGCAAAATCCAAGTTGAGCCACTCTTGATCAAGTTTACTTCCTAAGAAAAAAATATACTCTGTCTAAAAAATTTTTGAAGCAGATATATATATATGTAGAAAATACTATTTGTTTTAAAATAATTTTTGTTTATCGGTAATTAGAGATATATATAAAGGGGAGTTTTTTTCCCAAAATTTTAGAGAGCCACGTAGGATTTTAATTTTTAAAAAATTATTAGAGCGCCATGTAGGATTAGTATTTTGTATAGTGTTACGTGTAGGATTATGCCACGTAGAATTATTATTTTAAAACGCCACGTAGGTTTAAAATTAAAGGTTTAAATTTATTATAAAAATAAAATATTATCTTTTAAAATTGAAAATTTTATTAAAGAGAAAAGAAACAATTTATTTTATTTTGTATATATACAAAATACTATTAAACTTAAAAAATGAAATTCACCTTCAATTGATTTTCTTTTAAAAAAAAAATTGGATAGATAAAAAAATTAATGAAATAATGAGAAGTGATTATAATAAAGTATTTTTTTAAAAAAAAATATGAAATCACGTTCAATTATAAAAAATATCAGGATCAGATACCAAAAAAAAAAAATCATTGAAACTAAAAATATATCCTCTCTTTTTCCAACAAAAAAAAATGTTCATCATTTATCATTTATTCGCTACGTTAATAAAAATTTATTATATCTAATAAACTTTACCACCACTTTAAATCTAGTATTTTTTCAATCTTGTATAAACTCATCTAATGTTCCACACAAATAAACGTAAAGCTTTTGCAGGCAAAGAAGCATATTTAGAATTTGAACACCGTGAAATTCTTAAATACGACGAACAGTGATCATAATTAAGAAGTTAGTCATAACTCATAAGTGTTAATTTTGCAAGGAGGTTAATTATGTAAGTCAAGGGGACAGGTTTAATTACACAACTTATCACTTGCACGATCAACGATTGATTTACAAAGAATGATGGAAGCCTGGAAAATTTAAAATTTGTTTGTATATGTGTGTACCTTAATTGTGTAAGATTAAAAAAAATAGTAATATAATGTATAAATATTTTGTTATTTCGATTAAATATTAAATGTTAAGTTTAACTATGAATATTAGGAATTTTATCTAAATATATAACAACTTTTAGCACATAAAAAAAAATATTTTAAAAAATTCAAACAAATCGCTAGTGATAGTTACTTCTTTTCAAAACCATTTAGGTTCCAAAATTATTTGTCATTCCATTGTCAAAACAATTTGGCTTACTTGATACTAGTAAGTAGTAACTAATAAGCCATATAAATATAAGGATCTATCAATGGGAAAGACTCCTCCTAGTTAGGCAAAGAAGTTGAGGAGTCTTAGCCACAAAAATTAAATTAGCTTACTCATTTAGAGATAGATTCAAGTCCACTCACAACTTAAATAGAAACATTAATCTCTCATTCATTAAATCAATTAGTTCAACATTAGGTTGTAAATCTTTACCAGCCAAGTAACAAATGAAGAAATTTATTATAAAAACGACTTTTTAATACGAATTCTTACAAGAATCCAAAATTGGATGGATTTGGAGCAAAAAATTTCCAATCTTACTGGCCAATAATTATAGAAAAGTACATATAGTAATCCCAAGGGTTTTTCTTTCACGAGCAATTGCCTCAATTTATACTACATACTTTGATTAATCTCATCCCTAAATATTGCCGAGAAAGATGCACACAAAATACGCGATCACAAGCGGAATCACAACGGTCTCATTTTCCCGAATGTGTTGTAGAATAGAAAAGTACTACCAATCGTGGGAAAACACAATATGGACAACAATAAGCAAGTCTAATTAGCCCAAATGCAATGAAAATAAAGCACACTAAGATATACATGGAAACCCAAACCGGGAAAAAAACAAGGGGTACCGTAAGCCGACACCAAGCCCTTCCACTAATCAATAATAATTAATGTGTACATCAAATTAACCTTCTCTAAACAATACTAGAGGCTCTACCACATCAAACAACAAGTTTGGAACAAATCATTCTCCATATACATCACTAACAAGTGGATAAACTCAATTATGGAGAGATTAAGGCTAAATAGAGATTACCATCATCCGGAGCACAAAATGATATCCGATCGTTGGATATGTAGCATGGGATGGCAGGAACTTTGTGTCAAAATTTGGAGCCGATTGCAACATTTGACCATCCAATCGAACAGAAAACCGTGACAACTTCTATGGAGAATTTCCCTTCTCATTCATTCTCTGCCTGCCTAGCCCATTTCCCTAAACCATAATCCATTTTTTTTTTCGTGACCACAACCCAAACCCGAGCAAGGCTGATTTTTTGGCCCCATAATTTTGATCCAAATATTATTTGGTTGGATAGGCCTTGAAAAATGATTTCTAACGATATATAAGCCCAATTCTGATTTAAAACGAAGAAGATATGAGCAAAACACTAAAAATCAGCTCAAAACCGACACTCTTGCACTAAAACGGCCATATCTTAAAATATACAAATGATTTTAACCAAATTCCAATTGGGTTGGAAAGTAGACTTAAATATCTTTCCAACAATATATTACAAGCTAAGAGACACACTACGCGTGTACAATATAAGAAATTAGATAAGAAAAAAAGAAATTAACCAACTTCTGCCATCATAGAATCACCAGTCATGTGAATTAGGAGTTGTGAAACTGAGAATAAAAACGAAATATTTACTAAAAGCATGAGAAAGAAAGAAGAACAAAAAAAACCATAAAAAAGAGCAAATTTAGGAGGAGTTTTTTTTTTTAAGTCTCATTATAAATTTATGTGGAAGAAAGGGGGTAGTTATTATATATTATAGGGTAGTTATGATAGGACATTTACTTTTTACAAATAATTCTTAATTTTAAATTGCGTGTAATTGTGAATAAGGAAGTAATTTTGCAACTTGAAAGGGGTAATTTGGGGACAGTGAAATTTATCACCCAATAGACCCTTTCATTTATATATAGGATATGCCTTATTCCGAGTTACATATCAAAAGTAGTTATGGAAGTTTTAAAAACGCGTAAAAACTGCCAAATGTACCGCGACACGGTATCAATAATATAATACTAAAACAAACACCACGAATGACACATATCACTTCCCGGTGCTGTCATTTTCCTTTCAAGACCCCTCCTTTTTAATTTTTAAATTTTTTTTATTAATTTATCTCATTCCTTATATAAAATATTTCACTATAATTTGATTTAAACTATATATATCAAGTCTATAATTCGAAAATATTTTATACATGTAAAATCACAATAGGAAATATTCCATAATAATGAATATATTTGATTCTTTTTTATAATAAATTGATTCTTTATTTGATCTTTATTACTATAAATTGATTCTTTATTTGATGCACATATCACGGTATCACAATAATAAGAAATCTTCTATAACACTATTCTTTAACAATGAATCAAAATGATTATTTATTTGATACACGTACCACAATAATAGGAAATTTTCTACAACACTATTCTTTTTATAGTGAATCAAATTGATTTACTATTAGATGCACGTATCACAATATCACAGTCTTGTGATATAATTTTCATTAGTGTATTCTACTAATAAATAAATTTTTATACTACTAAACTTAAATAACCCAAATATTTTTTATTAAATTTGAATAATTTATACTATATAAATAAATCAATAAGTATTGCATTTTAGAGCCACAAACATCTTTTTATCATGGCAACAAAATGACAAATCATAATTTAATTAACGATACTAGTCCTACCAATGAGCATGTAGTTATACATAATAGAGTAATTAGATTATAGATTGTACCTTCAAAAGTTTATCCTAATGAAACAAGTTTCTTTAGAAATGGTGTTATTAGACACAAAGGTGATTTATATATAATTATATGTTTTTTCTACCTTGAAAATAACAACCATAAGATATTGTTGTATGATTCTAATGGTGTTTTTATACCTTTGTTTAACAAGGTGACAAAATACATACATCTATTAGAAAAGCTTTGTTATTCAAGTTCCAATAACCTTACGGAGTATTACAACTTTTACTGCATTGTCAGAGACATTTGGTGTTCAATTTGAATATTTATGTTTCCATATTTTTGCATTTTTATAGCTACTTCGCTAGATTATATGTAGTATTTTAGGAGCTTAAAGCTAATTATAAGTCAAAATATCAAGTTTCGTTTTGTTGTATTATATACTATTTGAAATGGGAGCCCTAATTTGTATCATGAACAGTTATTTTATTTTTTTAAACGACCATAATACCATGCCTATATTGTTAAACTAGTGATTAAAATTTGTTCTTAATAAGCTGACGATTAAATTTATTTATTTGCTTCAGAGATTAAATGACTGATGAAGAATGTGATTCGGACAATGGATTTTTTGACGAGACATCTGCTGGAGTTACAAACGAAATTGGGCTAGACATTGCTGACATAATCACAAGTTGTGGACTCTAGGTGTATCTTACTTAAATAGTCTATGAAATAAATTAGATCAATTGAAAAAATTGTATAAAGCGATAGGTGATGATCAATTACCTTTAATTCACCATTCTTTTTTATTTATAGGACTTTTTGTAAAACTACCTAATAAAACCAAGATTTTGTGAGAAACTACCTAATAAAAAGAATGTTGCAATAAACTACCTACTAATGGTAAAATGTTGTAAAAACCTACTTAAGAAAAGGTAAAATGTTGTAAAATACAACCTATGGCCTATACCGGATTCCTCTATTGACCGATCTCAAAACATTCTCGAAACCACCGCTTTCATTTCCAAAACTAACACAACTTGCTTGAAATCGCCTCCACCACACCTAAAACCACCTTTCAACCCAAAACCACCACCTCTAACCCCCAAAAACCACCATCCCGAAGCACTAATCTATCCTCGCCAACTCAGAATATCCTCCAACCACCCCGAAATAACCTTACAGCCTTAAAAACCAACCGTCATGGTGGTTTCGAGGGTGCTTTAAGGTGGATCAAGGTCGTAAAATTAAGTCAACGATGAAAATTCGGTCAAAGGTAGTATCTTACAACATTTTACCTTTTATTAGTTAGCTTCTTACTACATTTTTTTTATCAAGTAGTTTCTCACAAATTTTAGGTTTTATTAGATAGTTTCTCACAAAAAGTCCTTAATTATATTTTTACTCCATTTAATGAGTTTATGTTTACGTTTTGTATTACTTATAATTTAATTAGTTCTCCGATATTTTGTTGCATATCTTTGACATTTTTTTATTTTTTTATTTATTTTTACATATTTGGTTTTGTTATATAACTAAAGTTTGTTTTGCACGGGTCCTAAAATAGTAATGTCCTGTGACACGGTACAAAGTGTCGTGCCACGTACTCATGCCGTGACACTGTACCTCAAATTCCCGATTTTCATCTTTTCACGTGTTTTCTCTTTTAAAAATGATAACATTTGGTATTGCGCCATGTTAAAAGTACTGCGCCACGGCACCCGTGCCGCGACACGGTACTCGTGCCGTGTGATGGTACCTTTTCCCCTCAGCGGCGCCTCGTTTCTAAGGTTTCAGACCTCACTCCATAATTTTATCTATAAATTCGAGGCTCATTTACGAGTTGCGAGGCAACAACATCATTTCTCTCTTTCTTCCCGTACATTAAACAATTATTATACTTTCACCATACATTCCCTAAGCACTCCAAGAAGTCCATACTACACTTAAAGTTCCATACTTAAAACTAAGGCGTGAAAGGTAAACCTGTTTGAGGGTTTGGAACAAATCAATTCTATTTTTATTATTATTTAATTTAATTTCAATTTGATTTAGGAAAAATTGCATTAAATAATACGACCTTTGTTCCGTCCGCTAAATACAAGTCCACCTTTTGTTTATTTCAGAATAATACGACCTTTGGGGGGTGTCCGCTTTAAACAAGTTATAACCGGTTATTAACTTGATTAACAGGTTATATGGATAAGTGTCATTGTTTGATTGGTTTGAAAATTTTATTTGTTTTTTAAATTTTTTTTAATGTTTTTAATTTTTAAAAGATTATTAATTTTTTTTTAAAAAAAAAGAAAAGGAAAAAAATAACCCCAACCCAACCCCCACCTCCCCCTCCGGCAGCCCCCTCTCCCCACCTCCCACTACCAAAACCTCCCTCCCCGTAACAGCCCCTGGCGACGCACCTTCACCGCCGGAATCCCCTCCCTTTCCCCCTTATATCCCGTCGCGACCACCCATCGCCACCCCAACCAAATCCAGACCCCGAAACCACCACTCGCATCGCCACCCAAACCCGAAACCACCACTCCCACCTTCACCTTGACCCGAAACCACCACCCCCCACCCAACCAGACCCTCATCCTATCCTAAAAAACCCCACCTTCGAAAACCAAACAATCCCCAACCTGTGGTGAGGGTGGTTGCGATTCAGGTCGGGGTTAGGGTTTTGGGTTTGGGTGGGTAAGGGTGGTTTCGGTTAAGATCTAGGCGCCGATGCAGACTTAATGCGGTTTCGGTGGTGTGGGTTGGGGTAAAGGAGGGGTTTCGAGGGGAGGGAAGGGGGTTACGAGGAAGGTGGTGGCGGTTTTATTCGGCGGTGTGGGTTGGGAAGGGAGGCGACTTCGGCGGTGCGACAGGGGAGGGGGTGGTTAAGTGGGTGGACTGGGAGCCAGAGGTTGGGACTGGGAAGGGGAGGGTCGCCGGGGAAGGGGAAAGGGTGGCTGGTGGTGGAGGTGGGTATTTTTTTTTTAAGATTTTAATTATTTTAATTATTAATTAACCATAATTAAAGTTTTAATTAAGTGTTAATTAGATTATTAAACGAATTTACTGAAAATTTTAACCGGTTATTCAGGTTGTAGGTAAAATAACTTGTTTAAAGCGGAGTACCCCTAAAGATCGTACTATTCTGAAATAAACAAAAGGTCAACTTGTTTTTAGCGAACGGAGCAAAGGTCGTATTATTTAATGCAATTTTTCCTTTGATTTATTATTCCTTGAAGTTACTAACAATTTATTCATGATGTAGCAATTTGAAGAAGCGTGCAACGTGAGTAATTTATTAATTACTTCTTCTTATCTTTATTGCTAGTACCATGATTAGGTTTAGTATTATGCTTTGATTTGACAAACGATGTTATTATGGTTAAATTGATTCCAATGTCTTTATTGCTTATTTTATCTTATTGAGGGTACGAAATATATTGTTGATCACCATATTGCCTGCTAAAAGGGAATATGTAATTAAAATCACGCATAATAAGATAATTTGGACGATCGGTTTAGGTTCTTTTTTAATCTTGTTGTTTAATCAAGTTATCACAAATATTTTAGAATTATGTGTGCATTAATATTCAACCAATTTAGCCTAATCTAGTTTGGAGTAGATTGAATCTTTGTTTGTATGCCTTTGAGATCGCAGGAAATACTATTCACTATAAGAATCGAGTAGAGGCCAATACGGGCGAAGTGGTTTCCATGACTCACTTTGTACCATCATCCTCAACCCTCCATTCGTGGTTCCGAACCATATGGAGTTAGTAATCTCATGGATTATGAATTGGGTGTAACCTTCACGGGTCAATTGTTGTTGCATATCGTTGTCCCTTTTCGTGGTTGCCTTTTAACGATCCGTGAACGCGTGGTTTACAAGTTCCTTAAAAACTTGTTGGCGGCTCCCTATATTTTTGTCCCTAATTGTATATGTCAAATCCCGCTTCCTATGATTACTAAGCATATTCACAACATGCTCAAGTAGGCGCGTTTCGAATGATGCCTACAGTTATCCACTCTTAATTTCCAGCTGGTCATACTCTATTTCAACCCCCACATTAACTCATTACTCTTATTTCTTCATATGGGCCCAAAAACTATATAACCCATATAGCTTATAACACTATATTAGTCCAATGAATTGGACTACTTCCTCTAAGTAGGAGGGAACACCCCAACAAATATGACCTCCTAAAAAGTCCAAACCATTTCCACCCCATAAGTATAGCAAGCACAATTTGCAACGCAATTATGAAGCTACTTGTAAGTTGTAACCTATTATCCACTAGAGAATCAGCCCTCTTCAAAATGCGTTTACTCTAAGACTGATCAATTCAGGACAAAATCCATATTGTTCAAGAAGTGTTAAAGAATTTTCAAAGATTAAACAACAAAACAAGTTAATATATGGGAAAGGCCTACGATACGATAGAATGGGATCAAACATCCTGTTAAACTGTCTACAAGTTTTGGGGTTTCCAATGCAATGAATCAATTGGATTGGAGCTGAGAATGTGTATTGTAGCTAAAGCTTCATACTCCTTAACCACGCATATCAACATGTGTTCGTAAAGAAATGCTATCATTTTATTTGGTTGTTAATTACATTAGTTTCTCTTTTATTTCTTTTTAAATCTATCCTATTTTAACATCTTACATTATATTCTTCTTAATTTATTTTCATTTATTTCAGGTTAGATATGTAAAATTAAATGCGAATTGACTTTAATTTTTTTTTTAACCATGATATGTATCTTTATTTACAAATGTCATTAAATACATCTCGAGTAATGTTAAAGTTACACCCGAATGTAACATACAGACGAGTTGCACGCCCTACATCTCAGCTTCTCGATAAACGTGTTGAAATTGAGGAACAATAATAAATCCATGGGAGACTGGGAGTGACAAACTAGCAAACATATGTCCCCCATACATCATTAAAATGCTATAGGAAAAGGGTCATTTATGTACCCTACCAAGGCAGTAGTCACGTTATTTATGTTATGGTAAATTGACAAGGAACAAAATATGCTAGAGAAGGATGGATAGAGATGGAGGCATTTTAAAGAGAGGAAAGTTATGTACCTATTGGTACATAATACGGGTATAATGGTAACTTAGTATAACAAAAAGGTAATGGGACTACATATTATCACTTTAATTTTCAAGTTTTAATTGTACCACTATAGTCATTTTAATACCATTATAACTATTATTATACCATTACACTCCAATGGCATAATTTCACAACCTAGTGGTACATATATTAGCTTCTAAAGTATACCATTGTAACAATCTTTAGTGTAATTTTAATTATTTATAATACTATTGTAATAACAATGATACATTTTACATCTCAGTGGTACTAATGTTTTTACGAATTAACATATTATGTATCAACAAATACCTAACATTCCTCCATTTCTACTTCCTCGATAAAGATGAACTTGAACCTATGTAAATGGAGCCCTTATGTTAGTGTAAATTCCACGTGGAAATGTTGTTGTTATAGATCTTATCAACTTTATATAATTCTAATTGTCAGTAAACTGAATATATACTGCATGAGCCAAGACTGATAATAAAAATAAAATATGATTGTGATGGTTTGTTTTAACTAACTGTATGTGTGTGATAATGTAGGGTCGTACGTCTTCTTATTTTTTTAAGGCTTTTTCCTCAATTTATATGCTAGTTGACTAGATTCTTGATGCTCGCCATATTATTGCCACTTCTAATTCATTTAACCAATTTGTTGATTCACCCCCATTAATTTGGAATATATAATGGTATATTTTATAATAATACAACTTGATGAAATTGATGTATGCTCTAATCCTCTAATGGTTATGATTAGAAAATGCAAATGTAATATAATCTTTGTTTCTTTTGGTTGCAAGATTGTTTGGGTCTTAAGCCATTGATTTCCTAGAATTTATTGATGAAGACACTCCCATATACAATATTAATAATGAAAATGACTAGAATATAGAATTATTTAACATTGGCAAGATAACCAATTAAAGTTGAATCAATCAATGGAATACATTAAATAGATAGTTTTTGGCTTTATTTAATTTTGTAAGTGGCTTTATTTAATTTCGTATAAATAGTCGTACCTTGCAAAGTGCAACAACTTATATTAAGCTCCTATTTAAGTATGTTCTTACAAAATACAAATAAATGAGCAAAGAAGTACTCCCTTTATTTCAGGAGAAAAAAATAAGTAAAGCTAAATAGGCAAAGTGAAAAGGGTTAGTGATAAGTTATTGTACCCTTTTTAGGTATTTAGGCGATTACTCTCACTAAGGGGTGGTGTATTAACAACAATTAGAATAATCTCTAAAATTTACATCAATATATTTTAGCTTTATTAGTTGTTGGTGCATAGAAAATTACGAAGAAAAAATGATGTAAACATGATTTGAACCCTTATATTTGGTACTAATTATAGGTATCAATTCTCAAAACTTCACCAACAAAATTGGATTTAACCACGTTCAACTAATCCTAGTTATTTCAAGTAGATAATATGTGAGTCCGGACTCACAGAGAGACGATACAAGGTTTGAAGTATTGGACATTTTATGTTCATGTAATTTTTTAACATCTCTACTTGTAAACTTTAAATATAAGTTTTGGACATTTCAATTCATATAAATTTTTTGAAAATTTCACACAAATTATTAAATATATATATATATATTAGACTTATTCAATACGTTATGTTTTCGTTTTTCATCAGTTAAATAGTAATTTAATTGACACATGTTCGTATTTGGAAAAGTAGACCTATCAATAAAATTCTTATAGCCCACAGTAATTACACAAACTAACCCATCCGTAGCAAACTACCCTTAATTATTCCTTTTTTTTTTTTTACATACTTCTATCTTGTACCTAGCGAAGACTTTAGCTCTAACACATTTGTGATTGTGAGCTGTGACACATCAAATGAAACGGTGAGAGTAATTTTAGTTAAATATATTTTTCTTAATTTGTAACCAACTTAATTTGTAAGTTATAAGAGAGCAACACCTTTACTTAAATTTGAAACCAATTGAGTACTAGAATGATAAGAGGGAGAAAAAGAGGTGATAAAAACATAAAGAGAGCAACTTTGGTTAGTATTTTGATGAATAAGTTTGACCAAATGGCAAAAACATAATGCAACCAAGTTCTAGACTTTACCCAGAAAAGCGGCCACAATCATCGTTATTTTGACGGCCATATATAGCCTTTCTTCTGTGTCCTATTAAAAACACGAAACCGTAAATTCCTCGCATTTATCTCTTCTTTGTTAAATTAAAGCAGAAAGTAACAAAAAGATTACTCCCTTACCAAATTCCCTCTCTTTTCTAGCCTTTCGGTGCAACCAATCCTATTCCTACTCACTTTAATTCATGCCAATTATCATTACATCTTCCATTTTTACCCACTCTTGTAATGCAAGGAGCTTTTACCCCTTCCAAAAATAATTGCTTTACACTAATCACTTGTGATCAAGGATGTCTTCAATTCATCCAATTTTCACATATCGAAATTTATTTGAAGTTAATTGAAATTATTTTAGCTGTAAATTTAAGTAGGATAATTTTATTAACATTTTTAACCCTTTTCTGAACGTAATTTTTTATGAATTTGTCGTGTTTGAACTTATGTACCTATAAGAACTCAAGTATTAAATTTTGTGAAACTCTTTGGTTGCATTCTTATCCATTGATCAAACATATAAGCTTACAATATGGAAAATCAAAATTTTGTTAGGAAACCTATCATAATATAATTTTGTAATATTTTTTACATAAATACAAATTCTTATATGGAGTATGTGGCTAGCCACACCGTGTGGCCAGTCATCATGGAGATTATTTCGTTAGTGTTATAAGGTTACTTGGTCAGTGTTACAGGGGTTACTTCGTCAATGTTATAGGGGTTATTTGGTTAATGTTAAAGGAATTACTCGATTAGCATTATAGAGGTTATTTTGTTCTATTACAATTAGTCACACAATATATGGCCAGCCGTACGCAAAACAGGCAGTACCATGTAATGACATGTAGAACTCGAATTTCACCAACCAAAATCCTAATCATATACATTCCCCCTTACTCTTTTTTGATATTTTCAATAAGAGTAGACTATATACAAAACCAAAAAATATATCTAGTAGGAGGCAAGTATTTTCTTTTTTTTTTAATTTACGGGCGGCTCATTTAAATTTAATTTCTTAATTAATCAGGACAAAAAATGAAAAGAAAACTGTGCTGTTACACCATTAAATATTTTTTCCCTATGTCTTTTTCTCGATAGTGATTGTTTTCACTCTTGCAACCTTAATATTCCCTCCAATGCTTCAAATGCACAACTCCAATAATAGCCTCAATAATAATCAACTCAAGAACATAACCTCATTATTAATCTTTCTTCAATCAATTATCATTCTCTCTCTACCCTTATATTCCTTTCTCCCTCTCCCATATCATACTCATCAACAATGGCAGTAGATGTATTCTCCGAGAATTTCGTTGGCATGATTAGTCCCAGACTTTCATTTTCCCGAGATCTGGAAGAGAACGAGACAAGTACCAACATCAACGACTATTCCTGTAAGCTGGATCGCTCGTTTGTCGATTCAGCTTTCGATTTTGCTTTCAATGTCGATACAAGTATCACATTTCAATCTTCGTCAGCAGATGAGCTCTTCTCTGATGGAAAAATCATTCCTACTCGCTTAATAAAGGAAGAAGAGGTAAAAAAATCTGAAGCAGTTGTACAAAAAGTTCCAGTAACATCCTGTTCGGATCTCCTGTCTGCAACGATTACGGATACGGGGAAAAAGAGTTTAAAAGAGTTCTTAGAAGACAGTATAGAAGAAGAAGAGGAGGTTAACACTGCTGCAGTAGCGGCGAAATCATTTTGGAAATTCAGGAGAAGTAATAGTTTGAACTGTGATAGAAATCAGAGAAAAGGGTTAATTGGGTCTTGGAAAATATTATCTAGGAGTGGATCAACAGGTAAATTTTTGGAAAATATAGTAGAAGAAGAAAAACCCAGTAATTTTCATTCAAAGTTGTTGAGGAAATTTAGCAGAAACAACAGTTTGAGTAATTGTTCTGATAATGGTAATGTTTCTACTAGTAATAACAAAGTGTTGATTGGGTCAACAGAAATGTTAAGGAGAAGTCATTCAACAAGTGATCATTATTTTTTGAAATCGGATTCGAGTTTGTTTAGGCGGAGTAATTCAACTGGTTCTGCACCAAATAAGTTGAAGAAGCAACAATCACTCAAACAACGACAACAACAAAATGTATGCAATAGTAAATCATCTCAAAAGGGAAAGGTAAAGGATAATTATAGTAGAAATAATTATGGTTATGGTAATAATTATAACAATAATTTGAGGATTAATCCAGTGTTAAATCTTCCAACTCCACACATTTCTAGAGTTGGTGTAGATTTGTTTAGTTTTGGTTCATTATTTTGTAATAATGGTACCTAAGATAGAAAGAAAAAGAAATGAGACATTTTTAGTATTTTTCTATGTATAGACGACTCATTGCTTGGTGCATGCCCACGAGTGAGCGTGTTTGTATATGAAATTTAATACTCATTTTTACTAGTTTGGTGGTTTAACAAGGACAGTGCCAACGTGAAGCCTTAAATGACAGCCTTTCTTCCAATTCATTCTTTCTCATTTGATTGAAGTATTGTGTAAATAATTGTGAGCTTCTTCAAAAATCAAAACCTCCTGAATTGGGTACCCAAATTCTCTATATATCACACATTTGATATACTCCTTATGTTCCTTGCCTTGATGTTTTATTCATTTACTAAAGGAAAATTTGCAAATTGCAGCCATTTAAAAAAAAATTGCAAATTGCAGCCCAAAAGTTGTTATAAATTGTAAATTGCAACCTAATTCAATTTTTTCATCAGTTTGCATGTCGAAAAATGTTCTTTTAAGGTTTTAGGGGCCATTTTAGCCCTCAAGGCTCCGAATTGAGCTCGGAATTGGCAAAAAAATAACGTAAGTGCCTTGTTTTGCGTAACAAAAATGTATCGATTTGTGGGCACCTATTTTTTCCTGTAAAACGAGGCACTTACGTTAATTTTTTGTCAATTCCGATCTCAATTTGGTTCCTTTAAGGCTAAAATGGCCGCTAAAACCTTGACCGAACATTTTTCGACACGAAAACCGATGAAAAAATTGAATTGAGTTGCAATTTTTTTTTAAATGGCTGCAAGTTACAAAATACAAGTTTTAAATAGCTGCAATTTGCAAATTTTCCTTTACTAAACATGTGATCAAATTAAATACGAAGTACTTCGTATGTTGTTAATTTGTATTATATATATGATGCCATTAAGTAAATAAATAGTACAATTAGATAGTGTAATGGACTAGTGTCATTATAATATCCTCTTATGGCATATATATGTCATGATGTTTTCTAGTAGTATAAATAGAGTTTTATGTACTAGCTAGGTAGATTTTAATGATACTAATGTGGTATCTGATAATACCATTAAGACTCCAATTATACGCCCTCCGTTTCACTTTGTAATTCCCCTTTGAAATAATCACTTAAAATAAGAAAATGAGGAATCCTAATAATTTGGAATTTGATTTAAATTTTCACAAAAAATGATCGAAATCCCTTTTGTTGTGCGATGCTCATATAAAACGTGTATGTACCCAAATCCCCCCCCTAAATTAAAATGGAGTACCAGATTAAAAAAGGTATTAAATGTGTATTCTTAACCCTAAGTGCAGTGATACATATATCATTACCCTTTATTATACTAGTAATTACTACGTATATTACCTTTATTTATTTATTTATTTATTTTTTTTAATGATGAACTACCTTTCATTTTTTAGATGGCATTATATATTCGATGTACTTACTACCCTTTTTTTTTTTTTTTTTTAAATGTTATTGCAAACACATCATATTTTTCTCAATATTTACATCTTTTCAATCTCTCTCTCTATTTTTTATCCACCATTTTTTTTACATCCATCAACAATTTTACGTACTACACGGCTACACCACTCTCTCAACTCCATGTTTTTCGTATCTTTATTACTCGAGTCCAAAAAAATGAGAACAAAAATGACAAGCTTCATGGAATGTAAGTGCCAACCCTAGGCTGGGTGTTGCGAGGTAATGGAGATTGGAGGAGATGTCAAAAGGCGTTAAAGGTGGGTTACATGCACATGAGACCTCGCATACGTGCTACCATTGACCATCAAGACGTTGGATCCCAAACATCTTGGTCATTTTTGTAGGCTATTGATTGACAACCATTAAGATCTCATCACATGTGTAGTACAAATTCAGGAGATATCACTCACTAGGTTTTGCTTTGATAATATACATCGAGATTAACCTTATACGGAGTAATAATTATTATATTGACCTTTAGTATGTATATAACTCCGTAATACGGAGTAACTAGAAGTGGTCAAAATTAGAATATAAATAGTGTAAAAAGTCAATGTCATAGATTTATTGAAAGTGAAGGTTGCATTTATCTAGTGACGCCTTAGTCTTTGATTGCACTGATGATAATTATTTTTCTCCCTAACCTTTACAATTTGCCTGAAAAGAAGAAATGGAAATAAAAAGGGAGGGAAAGGAAAGTAAGGAAAACAAGTTTAATTTCAAGGTCGGGGTCTCGGGGAATAGAGGGAAGGGAGAGGGACAGGGAGAGATCTATTTTTCCTACCATCCCTCTAAGGTTAAAGTATGTGTTCTCTCTGTTCCAAAGTAGTTGCATTACTTTGCTTAGCTTATTAAATCGTCCTAAATTACTAGTTATAATTCTATACCTTACTAAGCATGAATCCATAATTTAATTAATGTGGGTTAAAAACAACTCCTGATCAACAACCATCTAATAAAATATGTTCAGCCCATGAGAAAACCCACATGTAAGTGAAAGTGTTGTCCCACATTGAAAGAGTATAAAAGTGAAGAGGAATATTGAGATATGTATCCCACATTGAAGAAAAGAGAAAGTCGTGTCCACTTTATAAGGCTAAGGGGCTACTTCCCCTCATTGACATATGGTTTTGAAGTGGATCCTCCTTAGTCGTATTAAATGGACACTCATAACAGGTGTGGCCAGGCTAGTTTGACAAAATACTTTGTATAAAGCAAGTCAAGTGAAGTGTCTAAAATCCTATGTTCATATGTTGGTCAAATCGTTGCGACCAATTCATATATAACCGGAGTATTATTTGATGGGCAAAATGAGATCCACAATCCTATAAAGTATAAACACATGATTATGATTTTATGAATAATCACTCTCTATGAACACATGATTATGATTTTATGAATATTCACTCATTGCTAAAATCACTCTCTTTTCTTAATAAGTGTATCACAAGCTATGATTCACAATTCGAAACTTTACTGCATCAATTTCCAAAGTTGTATGAGAATTGCCAAGTAGATCGTTTTGATGGACATTCAAATCAAAGCATATGAAGATTTTACGATTAAATGTGCCAATCGCGTGATTGTATATATTCTAAAACATCAATTGTACTCTATATTTCTTAAAATCGTAATCAATGTTTCAAAAAATTAAAAAAATTTAAAGGAAAATGTTGTACATAGCTCTTAGGGATACATATAGGTATTAAATACACACTACAAAATCGTATAAAGTTAAGAAATCATAAGAATATAAACACTAATTACACTGATTTACGCGTGTTTTTATTATAAATTCCTAATTATTTTATCAATTTTCAAGAGTTTATTTAATGCTTATATATAACCCTTAAAGATACATATAACATTACCCAATTTTAAAATACAACCAAAATACAATTTTATTTTTTTTATTGTATTATAAAAGACCCGTGCCATGCCCGGTTTTTACTAACTTTTGTGATGAATTATAATATTAATTCAACAACAATTCCCCAAAAAATAATACTTGTATTTTAAAATGAATTTTAAAAGCTTGTGAGTTGTGACTATACCCATACAAAAGATGTTAAGGTTATTGATGCATGTATACTCTGTAACATTTTATAAATAAAAAATGAAAGAAATTTATGGATTTTGAGGTTTTATACTACTTCTTATACAAAATGAAAATTTTAGATAAGTCCCCGAAGTACGATATACTCATATATAGTTATACCCTTCGTATTGTTGATAAGCTTCACCGGCTCAACGATTTATAAAAATTTATTTGATTTTATTTTACTTTATGATAATCAATTTTATAAAAAAAAAAAACCCTGCTACTCAGTAACTATTATTTGTAGCAGTTTTTTTTTTTTAAATTAAGATTAGTATTGTTGGAGAAATTATATATGTTTATTGATTAGTTAAGATTAAATATTGTATTATTAAATTTTTATTTGAAATTAAAAATGGTTGAAAATTTTTGCAAATTTTTGTTGACACTGATTAGAAAATAAATTATATTTATACATTTATATAATTTGTTACTAAAATTATTTTCATTTAATTGAAATAAACTTTATTGCCAAATAAAAGAATTATAATATATAGTAATCTTGGATAATAATCTAATATCGTATCTTGCAACATGAAAAAAAATAAAATATTATAGGTTATGCCGTGATGAAGATTTGACATTAAAACAAACAAATAAAAAAAAATCAAAAATAGAAAGGAATTATAGGCGGGAAAAATTTTAATCAAGAGATGACACGTGTCATTTTTATTCACCTTTTTTAGTATATTGTTACAGATTCTCGGAAATACAATTGTAATTAATTTGAATGTGTAGTTAATATTTAAATTGAAATAATTTGAGGTACTTGAAAAAAAAAAAAATAAGTGATGCGTTGAAATAATATCCTTAATATCAATTATATGAATCAATTTTATTATTACTTTTTTTGGCAAAATCTAATAATACTCCGTTTAAAAAATAATTAAAAAGGCGTTGGAATAATATTTTAGGTAAATGTGTATGGAAGAAGTATGTGCATCAAATAAAAGGGAAAATATTTGTCGTAAAGATAATATAAAAGATTTAAAATAATATAGTACTATAGTTGTATCAAATATTAAAAAAAAAAAGATTTTGGTGAAAAATATAAGGGGGTTTGGAGGGAAAAAGCAGTACCAGGATGTAACACGTGTAACTCCCGGTGTCTGCTTTAGTATTAAGTTATTGATTGATTCTATGTTAACGCGATAAACTAGATGATGCAAAGTATTATTAAATAGGGGTATGATTGGCATTTCATCTTAAATTACTTGAATAAACTCGTTAAAAGCTCTTTCAAACATCTTATTGAAAATAAGCTTATTGGGTGGAATCAACTCTTCAAATCAAATGACCATCAAACACCCCAATTACCTTATTGTAGAGGTCAATTAACTAATATTAGTCAAATCAACTAATTTTGCCCCATTAAGCTTACCGCTAAACATCCTCTATAATTGTTACATATCGGTAACTAAATATATTAGTCATTGAAATAAAGCATTGAGCCAAAATAAATTTTATCTATTAGACATTTTATCTTGTAAAATATTAAAATGACTGAATAGACTATTACAATAATCTATTGCTTACGAAAATTTTGAAACATCACAGCTAAAACGCTTACATTAGAGGTTTAGATTATTCACGCTAATACTTCCTCCATTTCTTTTTATTGGTTACGTTTTGATTTTTGACACTAATCATAAGATGAAATAATCGTCTAAATTATTCCCAATAATAAGACATAATATAATCACGTAGTGTCTTATTGATTCGTCTTAACAAGTACCTTATTAAAATGGAAAAATTGTCCAAAATAATCCGAACTTTGCCTCATTTGCTCAAAATAATCCCAACTTTCGATTATTTTTTAACAATCCGAACTTTAATGTAAATCTGCTTTCAATGGTCCCAAGTGACCGACAACTTGTTGAGTAGGTAATTTTTTTTTTAAAATTTAATTTACACGTGTCATCACATTATTGGTCAACAATCAGTTTTAGTTTTAATTTTCTTAGAAATATTTATTAGTTACTAATTAACTAATAATTTAAAACTAACTATTTTCAAATTAAAAAAAAAAAAAAAAAAAAAAACCAAATCAACCCCAGCCACCAACACCAACCCAGCCACCAAAACCAACACCAACCCAGCCACCTCCACCACCTTACCTCCCCTACCACAACCACCCGAAACACCAACCTCACCACAACCACCTGAACCGAAACATTATCCCCATTCCCACCCCCTCAACCACCAAACTCAAAACTTCACTACAATCACCAACCTGAATCGCAACCCCACCATAACCACTAGAGAACGGCAGAACTTCATCCTTCTCTCTCCTCTCTCGCCCACCACAAGCCCACAACATGAACCGAAACCTCCCTCACTTGCCACCAGCTGAACCGAATCCACCCTCACCCGAAGCCCTAACCCCCACCTGAACCGAAACCACCTTTATTCAAATCTGGGTAGGTGGGGTGGTTTCGGGTTTGATTGGGTGGGATCGAGACGAGGAAGAGGGTTTGTGTTTCGGGTGAGGGAGGTCGGCACGGCTCCGGTGCCGGCACGGGTGAGTCTGGGCACGGCCCAAGGTGGGAGTCGGGCTGGCGGAGTAGGCGGCGGGAGGGTGGTTGGGATGGAGGGGTGGTTTTTCTATTAATTAATTAATAGTTTTGTTTTATTTTTTTGGTAAATAAATTAAACATTTTTATAAATTTTTTAATTTTATTTTTAGTTTTTTGTCCAATCATATGCCAACACGAAAACACGTGTCAGGTAACTTGTTATAACAACCATTTGAAGCGGATACATATCAAAGTTCGGATTAATAAAAAATAATCAAAAGTTGGGATTATTTTGAGTCAATGATGCAAAATTCGGATTATTTAAGGCAATTTTTCCTATTAAAAATTCAATCGTTATAATTTTGACAAGTATGTAATGAAAGATATTAATGGTCAAACAAGTGTAATGGCAAACGTGCAAAGTCAAAGCATAAACAATAAAAAAGAACAAAGGGAGTACTTTCTCCGTTAAATATTAGTTGCAACTTTGGAATTTTTTATGTCTTACAAATAATATCCTTAATTTGCAACTAATATGTAAAGGAGGAAGTATTATTTATTAACCAATTAACCCATATATATATATATATATATATATATATATATATATATATATATATATATATATATATATATATATATATATATATATATATATATATATATATATATATATATATATCAAGGTGCTAGGTGCACCCCAAGGGTATAATCTGCTCATTAATAATTTTTACTCATCTAAAATCTTAAAATAACTTTAAAAAAAAAAAAAAAAAAAGAAAAAGAAAAAAAAAACCTACCCTTGAATTTATGTACATCGAATGTATAAAAAAAATGTTGATTAATCCAAACCTTTCTTCCCCTAGAACAACCTAGATCTCTTGACCAAACAACGCTTAAATAACGCATATTCTTGGTTGCATGCTTGTAATAGCTGCAATAGCCTTAAACGCAGCTATTTTAGCATGAAACGCATCCCAACTTGTTCTTCTTCATATTTTAGCTAACGTTCTTCCCGCGTACATCTTTCCTTTTTTTAATTTTTTTGTTTCTTTTTTTCAAATAATCTCTCGTCACTTTTCTTTCCTATAATAATTTTGATCGAAATTTTGATCAAAATTTTCTTCTCCTCTGTTTTTCCTCTTTCATTCTTCATTTTCTCTCTCCTCTGTTTTCTTTATTTTTCTCTTTTGTTTCACTTTTTCGATTGACTTTGTTGCTTACTATGGAATTAGTTGTTATTCCTGAAGAGATCGTTAATGCAGGTTAGTGTTTTGTTTTGTTGATTTGTAATTACTAATTAGGTTTTTTTTAGATTATCTTCAATTGTAATTGTATTTTGTTTAATTTCTATCAATTTGATCTATGTATGAATTTTGATTTCTTATTTGGTGATTCTGTAATGAATTTTGATCAATTTGATTAGGTTTGTGAACATGTAATTCATATGAATTGAATTTACGGCCTTTAATTATGAACATAAGAAAATGAAGAAATAAAAAATAAAATGATTATAAAACTTACGCATTATAAGTATAAAAATATGAACATATGCATTAAAAATATGAATATATGCAATTTCGAAAATGAACATACGCATTTAAAATATGAACATATACATTGGTTCATTTTTTGAATGCATATGAACATAACCATTTCATAAGGTGAACATATACATAAAAAATATGAACATATGGATTTTAGAGAGTGAACATTTGCATTTTAGAAAGTTTACATAAGCATTTCAGAAAGTTTACATAAGCATTCAAAATATGAACATAAGCATTTAAGAAAGTGAACATATGCATAAAAGAATATGAACATATGCATTTCAGAAAGTGAACATAAGCATTCAAAATATGAACATAAGCATAAACATACAAAATATACAAAATGAGAACATTTTATGATCATTAAGAATATTTTTCATATGAACAACAAATATTAATATTATGAACATTTCAAAATATTTTATGAACATAAGGTATCCGTTTGATTTCACTAAATTTTCGAACAATTCCAATAAAAATTTCAAACAATAGAATATCGAACAATATTCAAACAAAATTAAGTGATATTCATATAAATTGAAATAAATTTAAGTGATATTTACATAAAATTACCTTTTTTGGGGAAAATCCGTTTGATTTTTCATTTCGTCTCGAATGTCCATGGCTGGTTTTGAGGAGAGAGTGAATTGTGTTTTATTGTTAGAGAGAGAAAATCAAAGAGAGGAGTAATAAATTTTAGAAATTTAAGTTTGGAAGTGACGGTTTTTTAAAAAAAAAAATTATATTTTTTATTTTGAAAAAAAAATAGCTGTTGGAAGTGACGGTTTTGTATAAATGAGTAAAATGACGGTTGAGTGGGATGCGTTTTAAAGATATGTTCAATTTTTTGGGTGGGCTCATTTTGATTTAAGGCTTTTTTTAATGGGGTGCGTATGAAATTGGGTTTGTAGGCCGGTGTTGCAGCTAGAATAGCTGCACAAGGGTGCAGCTTAGACCAATTGCTTACATAAACTGGTTGGCCTAAACGCAAACCCTGTTGGACATTATCCACTATGTAGGCCTGCTTTAGAAACAAAAGCCCATACTTGAAATTGTCAGTCAGAAATTTTATGGACTTTATAAAAATATATATATTTATGGACTTAATAGCCCAGCCCAAATCATTTAGCCCAAATGATAGGCAACTTAGAGCTACAATTCCGGGTCGGGGCTTTCGGTGGTGGTCTATGACTAAAATTAGGGTATTTAGTATTTCGAGTAAAACACATAAAAAGTGAATTATTTAAACATTAAACATTTATTCAAATTATGATTGCAGATTTGCAGTAATACAAAATGGGTCCAATAGATGAGATCGTTAAACCCGGTTCGTAACGGTCAAAATTACTTCCAAAGTTCCAAACCCACATGTACAAATGTAAATACGAATATTCAATTATATAAGGTGTGTGTCAAACCCCTAGTGTGCGTGTAAAGGAGGATAACCGCTTAACGATTCGTCATTTGAATTTCCATGACTCCTTAAAAGGTACTCAGTACTACCATGTTTCTATCAATGCCTTTGCTTATGCTACCCTCTAAGGACTCTCCCGCCATCACTGTTCACGCGCGAGTACGAGAAACTCGAATATGTACGAAGTCATTGTTCAACCTTTAATGGCTCAAATCGCTCAATGGATGTCATTGTGCTCATCAGCCAGAAGGTGCTTAACACTTCGGCATTTCATAACATATCTAATGCTCTACAAGATTTAAAAAAATTCAAATGGAGGCTAAGTTTTGCAAAAGAGTTGTACATAATACTATAAGTGAGGAACAACGAATCAGTCAGACATACAGATACTACCAGGACAGGATACGTTTGATATGAAATCAGCATTCGCATATGAAATCAGCATTCGCTCTCAAAGAATCAACTAGAAAGAGGCTAAAGGCTTCCGATGAATGGACTACAGAGGTCCATCACCAGTAATAAGACTAATAGCTCTGCACATAAGCAATCAACGAGCAGCAAAAGGCAGGGTATTCGCTCAGGAGATATGGTCAGTTGTAAAATCCATTTACTGTAATAATTTCTTGCATCAAATTTTCATGACAAGCAACATAGCGCATTTTATATAGTTACATGCACAACAGCACAACAGGATCAGCTATTGGCATTGTGCAAATCAGCCCTTGCACACCATATTTTCTATATGCAATATTGCATTTCATCAAATAGCATAAGATCAGGCATCGACCAACACCAATAACGTTCCCAAAAACCAAAAATGAATTGGATGCAATACAAAATTGTGTAAAGAGGATCCAAACTAAATCAATTGTTTAGTGGAATAGATGACAAGAATGCCTCGTTTTCACGCTTTCACGAAACTTAAAGAAACAACAATAACAAGCTACCAAGTTTCAGGAGAATATTATCAACAACATATATGATATAACAATACAAAAACCTATATTTAGGCGGAACACCCAAGAATAAAAAGAAAGGGCGGCAAGTAAGCAAAGTTTTCCACCATTAATTTCCACACTAAAAATTACTTGCCTTCATCAGAAATGCTACTTCCCACATATAATTTCCATTGACACACAAATAAATTCAATCCAAATGCATAACCAAGCGTCCAAGCACATTACCAAAAATCCGATCGATTCTCATCTAAATCGAAAACAAACAAACGCACAAATCATAAACCAAATTTCGATTTCTTCATTATTGAATAAACCGCTCTTATTCCAAAACAAAAAACATAAGAATCTCTATATAGTAGTAACCCAAGATTAGCATCTCTATTCATATAAACTGTACTTACATCAACAACAACAACAAAAAACCCGAAAATTTAAAACTTGCGTTGAATTCCCGGCCAGTAGAGCACATAGATGATGATGATGAACACCTCTGATTAATCTTGTAAAGTTTACCATTTTCTGTCAGCAGGAATAAAAATTCTTCCCTCCATATATCTACACTGGACTAGCAACCAATTCTCCCCACATTACTTATTCTGCAATACAAATTTACAAACAAAATCAATATTCATTCTAAAAAACCCAAATCAAAAATTCAAAAATTGAAATGACAAATAAATTTGAAAGACTGAAAATTTACCAAAATTATCCAGTTTGAGGCTGTTCGTTTACTTTGTACATATCAGCTGATATCTCCGATAACCAATACCCGGGAAAAACTGCCTGAAAATTTCCCAAAAAAATAAAATAAAAAAATCAATCAATGCAACAGCAAAAAAACACTATTAAATATAAATATCCGAAAATTTTCAAGAGAATATTGAAAAAACATAAACTTACATCGATTTGCCTTTGAACAAATTTGGGCCGTTTCTTGGGCCTACGAGCGGGCCGAGTACCCAACATCGCTAGAAAATCTTCCTCAATTTCTTGCTTAGAGAGAGTCCCGGAAAAATTAGCTCTCGGTCGCTCACCGCCATGTTCACCGCCGCTAACTTCACCGGCGTTTCTCCTCGCCGGAGATTTAACCACCGGAGAAGAAATATGTTTCCGATCAGAAGAAGCGGGAAAATTGTTAGGCTCCTTACAAACAGCCCTCCTCGTTCTCAAATTCCAAGGTCTGGTCTCAACCGCCGTCGTCGGTGGAACAACGACGTCGGATTTTTGAAGAAAAGCGGCTTGCATCTGATGAACTTCGGCCCGAAAATCAAGTATGAGTTTCTCACCTAATCCTTCGATCCCAATCTTAGCATTGTCGTCACTGGATCTCCGCTTCCGATGGTGGTTGAACTCGGAGCGAGTCAAGGGTAAGTCGTCGGCGCCGCCTTCAACGGCGTCGTTATGATGATCGACGGCGTTATCTTCCTTGACGCAGCGGAGCTGTACACGGCGACCCCAGGTGACGTTGAAGCAGGGGAGAGAGGAGAAATTGGGGAGAGTTAGAGTTCCTTTGGATCGTTCTGGAACCATCATCGCCGCCATTAGATTGTGTTTTTGTTGTTGTTGTTCTTCCGGTGACGGCGTTGTTTGTGGTCTGCGGTGTCGGTCGCCGTAGTCCGCCGTGCCGGCGGTAATGACCATTAGAGAGGGGAGTAAAGATGGTGGGGGAATGAGAGGGAATTGAAGAGGTGTTTGGTTTGGTTTGGTTGGGTTGGGTTGAGGAAGAGAGAATTGGAGAGGAGAGAGAAAATTGTTGTGATGGGTTGTGTTGAGAATGTGACAAATCGCCGGGAATTACAAAATATATATGAGGGGTGAAGGTGAGGGTGAGAGCAAGGGTAAGCGAAGGAGGGAGTAGCGAACGAGCGAGCGGTTTTGACGTTCGTATTACTTTTGGGACTTTTTTTTTTTTTTTTTTTTTGATAGAAGAAAATATATACAAGAATAAAATAAAATTGTCTTTATGGTCATTTTATAATTTTACGGACTTGGTAGTTGGTATTATTAATTTTTAGGGTAAAAAAGGTGAAAATGAGAAAACCTACTTGAGCTATAATTTCTTCAATTTGAATTTGTTTGATATTAATTTTTAGGGTAAAATAAATGAATATGAGAGAAACTAATTGAGTTATAGTTTCTTCAATTTGAATTTGTTTGATTTAAATGAAAAGGCATAATTTGTACTAAAATAGGTTAAATTGAGTCATATATACAGAGTAAAGAGGGAGCCCATGTTTATAACCAAATGGCAATTCCGTAAATATTTTGCCTTGAATATTGTGCTACAGATTATAAAACAATATATTTTTCTTTGGCCAACTGTCATTAAAGTCTTAAAGTTAACGTCCGTTAAACTCCTTTCTAACTTCTTCCTCCAAATAGAAGAGAGAGAAAGAGAAGACCCACCTTCACGTTTTAACAATGGAGGAACCAAGCTCAACTCCGCTTATCTATATACTATCCTCCATTGGAGTTGCTTGTAACTCAACCACCATTTCCACCACCACATATCTGGCGGCTTTGCCACCAATTAAACGAAAACCCTAAGAGAAAATGGTGAAATAAATGGCTTGGTTAACCCTAAAGGATAAGGTTTATCATCGTTGTGCGGTGGGTCGTCTATTAGGAGCGATGAGGCGGTGCTTAGTGGTCGTAAGGTGGAGTCATAGAGTAGGAGCGGTGGCGGTGCTAGTGGTCGTGTGGTGGGGAGGAATTTTGGTTTGGTGGTGGGTGGTTGACTGGTTATCTATTATGGTAATGGTGGAGTTAGAGGAGAGAGAGAAAGCTGGTGGCTGTCTAAAGGAAGAAGAAGCTGGGTTTAGTTTGTAGAGGAGAGAGAAGGAGATAGTAGTACTCTTTAGTCTCTAACGGCACAAATAAACTCTATTAAAGCAAAATATGTAAAAGCCCAAATTCTCCCTAATGTTCATATATTAAAAGTCAAAAATACCCTTTGACAATAAACATGTAATGTTAATCTAGGTTATAAACTTGTATTTTCCACAGAGTAAATTAAATACTTTTTCCGTTATTTTTTAATTGCAAAATTGCAAATTTTACTCTCGTCACTAAAAATTCATTTGACCGTCTTTTGTGATTTATTTATTAGAAAAAACATATTAATGTGGAGTTTTTGGATTTTGTAAGATTTGTTTCGGTGCATACTTTTAAAATATTAATGTTTATAAATTTTACTAAACTATGATTACATATATTAATAATAGGAAATTTTGTTAATTACGACCTAAAAAACAGAGGCTTTATGAATTAATACCCCTAAAAAAAAGTTTTTAATTACTACCCCTAATTCACCTAAATAGGACCGATTACTACCCAATTGCACTTTCCGATGACTTAAATCACCTTATGACGTCAGTACTCCGATTTAACCACAGCTCACACTAACTCTAATCTAATTAACCTAACTAACCCAAAATTAACCTAACTAACCCAAATTAACACAGTAAACATTAAACAAAAAATTACCCTAACTAATTCTTCTATATAAATCAGTATCCCCAATTCAACCCCTATAACAGCTCTTTCACCATATCCAACTCAAATCCTATCATCCTATCCACTGCAAATCTCCAAATCTTCAATCTCCCTGTCATATTGCACAGTTTAGCTAGCAAGAGGAAGACATCTTAAGAGGTAATTCATTAATTTGCTTCAATGTTGGTGTAAAGTTGTCTGATTTTTAGGGTTTATTGTAAAGTTTGGATTTTTTTTTTTCAGAATTGAACAATTAAGCAAAATAAATCCTTCAATTCAAACCTAATTTAGCATTTGTTTTTAGTTGCAGATGAGTTTGCAAATTGCTCGAGCCAATAGAAGGCTTTGTAGGTGTGGATTACCTACTTCAATCATGACCTCTTGGACAAAAGAGAGTCCGGGAAGACGATTTGTTGCCTGCCCAGATTTTGTGTAGAAACAAACACAAGGGGTTGCAATCATTTTTACTGGCATGATGAAGAAATGACTTAGTGGCAAAGGGACACCATACTAAGGCTTTTGGAAGAAAGACATGAACTGAGAGCAGAGAATGAGATTATGAAGAAGCAATTGGCATCATTGAATCAGGAATCCAGGAAAATTAAGACTAAGTATGTGATGTTGAAGATGAAGCACAACTGTGGAGATGTCAAACTAAGCAACTGGGCTATGGGTCTCATTGTTGTTGTTGTAGTTGGTTTGTTTTGGTTTAGGGGGGTTTAATGCAGTGTATTAATAAGTTGGATTTTGGTAGTGAAATTGTAAGATAGTAGTATTTGGTTAATATGTGTAGAGTAACTGGGAAGTGCTTTAACTTTATCAATAAGATGGTTTGAATTTGACTTTCATATTGTTGTTTGCAAATCAAGGTAATTGAACCAAATCAATCAAGCTAAAAACAGGAGAAGCAAAGTAAATACATTCATTTTGATAAGTAAAGTCAGCATACACAATAATAAAAGCTTGACTATAATTGCCAAGACCAACATAAATAGTCAAAACAGAACATAACTTGGCAAAATAGGCATGCATGCCATAATTGTACTACAAAATAGGACTTAAACTGCCTAAATGTTGAAGTCTTACACCAAACACACTAAATAACAGTTGTACTTTGAACCTAAACAAACAACTACTCTCTCATTTCATCAGTTGGACTACTAGGCTGCTGTGATTGCCCTATTGTTGTGACAGTTGATGCTTGGGATGAGCTCTCTCCAACCTTAGCTTGTGTTGCCTGCTGGTTGTTACCCTGCACAATCCACCACCAAATTAAGGAAGAAAACTTTGTAAGGGAGGCCAAAAACCCCAAAAGAGAAATACAAGTACCTTATTTTTAGGCCTCTTTTCCTTCCCTGCAACCCTTATTGCTCTGCTATGCACCACCCATGGGTCATCAGAGAATGGTTTCCCATCCTTATTCTTGGGTTCAGATGAGGTGTCAAGGGTTGGGTTCTTGCATCTCTTGATGTTATGTCCATATTACTTGCAATTGGAACACTTGAATGGCTTCCCACCCATTCTTGCAGCCTTCTCTGCAAGGTCAGCAACCCTCTCAGCATCCTCTCCAACTTCCTTCTCCCTTTTCTTCTTTGATGGCATGCCTGACATGACCTTAAATGGGGGTGGAAGTGGCTCAGGGAAAGAGGTCTTTTCCCATTGCTTAGGCCCTGACATAGGCATCAATATAGGGAATAAGAAGCTAGGTACTTGTCCCTTGAATAAGCTACATCCACATAATCCTCTGGATCCCCTCTCATGTACAAAATACAAGCATATGCATGGTGGCATGGTATTCTTGTCAACTGCCAAGAATAGCAACTGCATTTCCATGCATTCAAATCAGCTAGATGCCTATCTCCATTGTTCTCAACCTCAAACAACTTTTCTGTACTCCTAGTCAGTATGTTGTACTTCCTAATTCTCTCAGCCCAATCAAATTGTTTCTTAACATAAGGCATGAACCTCCCTTGCATTTTTTGAACTCCCTCCCTTTTCTGACAATTTCTTCGCATAACATATCTTCTCATCCATTCCATGTGTGTTAAAATTGGTTTGTCTCTTGCTTGTTTTAACACATTGTTAAAGCTCTCACACATGTTATTCAAAAGCATTTTTGATTTAGGGGTAGAAGAAAATGCATGCCTACTCCAGCTATGGGAGGGGATAGCAGACATGTATTCATATGCTTTCTTAGACATGGTTTTCAATGTTTGCATATGCTCATTGAATTCTAAGTGCACAATCACAATAAACAAAACAACCAAAGCTAAGCTAATTACAACAACAAACACTGGCTTTAAGCATACATTTAGGAAAATGAGGTGCATACCACAGTTGTAGCCTTTGCTGCTTTCCACAACAACTCCTTGTTAGCCAAACCATTCCACTTCAGCTTGAAGTTTGACCATATGTGCCTCCAACAGAATCTGATTCCAGCCTTGGGTACAACATTTTGGAAAGCTTCTAACAGTCCCTACAAACATTTCACATAGTTAGTTATATGTCCTATTCCCAAAACTTAATCAAAATGAATCAAAGAAAAGTCACTAGAGAGAGCAAACTCACCTTTTGTCTATCTGACATGAAAGTGTATCCATGTCCATCCACTGTTCCCAATGCTGAAGCTAACAGGTCAAAGAACCATGACCAAGTGTCAATTTTTTCAATTTCAACAACACCCCAAGCTAGGGGATAAATGTTGTTATTCCCATCACTTGCCACTGCCACAAGACAGATCCTTGGATATGGTCCTGTTAGATGGCAACCATTTAACCCAATAAGAGGCCTACACCTTGCCTTGAAGCCATCCATTACTGGCTTGAGTGATATAAACATCCTCTAGAAAATGGGAGGGGGTCTCTCTACGTTCTTACACATGCAGAAAGCACTGCTACCCTCATTGTACTTCTTCACCGCATATGCATAATCCCACACTTTTTTGTATTGCTCTGACCCATCTCCATACAACATCATCTTTGCTCATGCTCTTGAAACCACAGCTTGTAATAACCACAATAAACACCTGTATCTCTCAAAACCCTTTGACCAAAACCTTTGGTCTAGTGCCAATCTGGATCAGACCTCCAATCTTCCAAGTACTTCTCTGCCAAGTACTCTGAGGTCACTTTTTTGTTCCTTTCTGCAGCCCTACATGCGTGCTTCAACTTCATTGCCCTAATGAACATTGTTTCTTCTAGCTTCAGTTTTCTTGCAATAACCTTGAACTTGCACAAAGGCTGAAGACAAGAACAATTTCTCTTAGACCTTTTTGGGTCCCATGGGCAAGCACATCTATCTTTACAATAGGCAGTCACCTTCTTCTTCCCATTGTGTAGCAAGTAGTAGTCATATTTGTTCTCTATTGCATGTTGTCTCAGTGCTTTTCTAAACACATTCACTGAAGGAAACCTTAACCTAGGTGTGAGCTTAATTGGCTGCTCAAAATCAACTTCTAGATTGAATGTTTGTGTCCTGTCAGCCTCCTCATCTGACCCATCTATGCTTCCTGGCTCTTCAGAATCATAATCAATTTCCTCACCTAAGTTTGACTGTTTTGCCAAGTCAACTTGTAGCCTAGCTTGAGACCTAGTGACTCTACTAGGGACTTCCTTCACTTCTCTAGCAGGTAAAGTAACTCCTCCAATGCTGCTCACTACAGTGTGTAGAATATTTGCCCCTAAACCATCAGCAAACAAATCTTCTTCCTCTTTGTCATCAAAATCATAATCATCTAAATATGGAAGGACATCAAGTTCATAGTTAAACTCATATTTGTCCTCAAACTGTTCTCTCAATTCATCTCCATCCTCAAACAAATCTTCTACCTCCTCTAACTCATCCCCATCCTTACCACTTTCATTATCTTCTTCCCCACCAAGCCAAACTCTCTTACCTATTGACCTAGGTTCTGGAACAGAGTTAGCTACCTCCTTCCCCTTTTTGGATACCTTTTTCTTACTCCATGTCTTCTCTACAGCCACATCCTCCTTTTTCTTACTCCCTTTATTCTTTGCAGCCACAACATCATGCTTTGTCTTCAAGTTATCTATGTACCTCCTAAATTCACTCTCACTAATGACCTGAGCTTCTTGGCAAGTGCATATGTTTTGACAGGAGATGCAGTTGGTGTTTTTTGGGATGTTTTTCTCCTCACAGGTAGTTTAGATCTTGTGAACTGGTGGGATTGAGAAGAGGTAGGCTTTACAAAAGGATTTGGGTGAGGGTTTGAAGAAGTGGTAGCCCTTTCTATTATAGCTATTAGTAAGGGTAATTAATGGATAGGGCTGTCCATTGATAATAGGGTAGGGCCAAAATTTAAAGGGTCTTGACCCTTTAATATTTTAGTGGATAGGGTCACTAAAGGGCTTTAAGATATAGGGTCAGTAATGAGCTTTTATTGACAGCCCATTAATATCAAAGAAAAATTAAAGGGCAAAAAAGAAAAAACCCAAATTTAAAAAAAAAAAAATTAGATCGGTAAAATCGGTAAACTGAACTCACACACACATTCTCTCTCCTCTTTCTCTTTAATTGAGTGAGAAATCTCGTCGGAGAAATGAGGCGGCGACCGGGAATCGAAGGTTTACAGTCATCTACTGCTACTAGGGTTAGTCCTTCATCATCTTCATCTTTCAATTTTCTTTGATTAATTTTAAAACACCCAAAAAAAAATAACTTAATTTAAACATCGATTTTGAATAATATTGCAGAATCAATTTCGAGTTGTTGGAAAAAATATAGCCTCCATGAAAACCGATGTTATGAAGGAGCAATTATCCATTTTTTGCTCTCAGCTCGAGGATTTCGCCCGCAAACATAAGGTTTTTTCTGAAAAAAAAATTAAGTTTGATATTTTTATTGATTATTATTATAGCAAAAATTTATGGTATGATTTGAATTTCTTTGATGTTCTTCAGTTCTTAGTAATTATTTTAGCAACAATTTATGGTATAATTAGAATTCCATTTTGTTTACCCCTATTCTTAATTTACGAGCTGTTGATTTTTATCTTATTTGTTTTGAAATTAGATGGTATTAAATGGGATTTGTTACAATAAAGTTATTGATGGCCTGTTAATGACCCGTTTCACTATTACCTCGACCCTGACCCGCATTGACCCTGACCCGACCCTGACCCACTAAATATACATCATGACCCGCAACCGACCCGCCCCGCTAATGACCCGCACCGACCCGCCCAATAACCACCCCTAGCTGTTAGTAGTGGAGGGTGTTTTGGGGAAGGGTTTTTCTGAGGTGAGGGTATCTTTTGAGCTGGTTTTTCAATGCAAACATCATCCTTTTGCGCACCACCTACCATTATTGAATTACTTTGTATAGGGCCCACATTCAACTTTTGCCATTCAGCACACTCAAACACAACATACAAAGTAATTACATCTGATTGCCCAACACCTTTCAACAGATTATCAATGTCCCACTGGTCAAGTAACACCTTTCTCCCAGTGTTCAAACTCTTGCCAAATTTACTGTACCAAATTTTGTACTCCCCTAATTTGACTTTGAACCTATCTACTACAAGGCGATTTAAAGACCCAATGCTCATGGTCCTTGTAGACACTTGACCCTCTAAGAACATTTCACCCCCACTCCAAAACACCACACTCCTACTGGTCTTAAAATTCCCCCCATAAAACATTCGAATACCAATATAGGGTGGAATTTTTTTCTGAACAACCCTGTACAATTTTAAAAGCATTCAACAAGTTACAAGAAGGAATCCATTTTAACTTTTCTATTTTATTGCATCAAACAAGTAATTTCACAGTACCACCATAAACAACAACTACCTCAATTATACAATTGAAAATTAATTCAAACCTAGGTTTAAGAACGCATTCCAATTACTCATCAATTTCAATTATGCAAAACGATGTAAATAATGTTAAGCGCATCAGGACAATAACTTTACTTACTTGGAACCAACTATTACAGGGGCCTTTCTCGTTTCTCCTCTAATGGCAATTCCTTTGTTCTTTCCCATTTTTGGCTCAATACACGACGAATGTTGTTTACAGGCAAGTAACTTTGTTAATTAGCGCAAATTTTAAGCATGCAATTGCATTACTGCAAACACAAACATGAATTCTGGGTTTTAGATGGGTTTTGTTAGGGAAGAAGAAGAGTACAGGAGAAAGAGAGATAAGGGAATTTACTTTTTCTTTTTTTTTTTTTTTCCTGTTTTTCTAATTGTTAGGTAAGGTAATTAATGTGGGGTAAGATTAGTTGGGGTAATTTTTCTTTTTTGGGTTAGTTAGGTTAATTAGATTAGAGTTAGTGTGAACTATGGTTAAATCGGAGTAATGACATCATAAGGTGAGTTAAGTCACCGAAAAGTGCAATTGGGTAGTAATCGGTCCTATTTAGGTGAATTAGGGTAGTAATTAAAAACTTTTTTTTTAGGGGTAGTAATTCATAAAGCCTCTGTTTTTGAGGTAATAATTAACAAAATTTCCTTAATAATATAATATGTACGTTGGCAAGCATGAAAACCTCAACGTTGCAATTTAAGAAGAACGAAGGAACCAAAATTTTAGCTTGAGAGTATATTGTTTCTTCTCAAATGATAAATAGAACAATGTGAGTTGAATGATGATGTATTCTTTTACGTCTTTAATCTAAGGGTGTGTTTATTTTATCTTAAATTAAAAATTAAATTAAGAAGATATATTTATAGAATAAGATTTTAGGTTGATATTTTAAAAAGTCAATTGGGTGAGAGAAAGGGGAGCCACACTAATTTAAGGGAGCAGAAGGTAAAAGTATTTATAAACATGGGGGAATGGAAATCAAAACATTATTACACATAGGCGGCTAACGCGCGCTATAGCTAATCATGTCTAGCATCTCTTTCGATTTGGCCTTGTCACAACTTTAGTTGTTGGTAGCATTAATGAAGAAAAATACGTAAATATTATGGAATATTGTGTGGATGCCCATTATTTTCCTGTACACTCTGGAATATTCTAGGTTAGGGTTTAGTGTTTTCTAAGAAAACCCATATATATATATATATATATATATATATATATATATATATATATATATATATATATATATATATTCCTACTCAATGGAATAATAAACTGATCTATTCTCTCCCCAATTTCTCTCCTATTCCCTTTATTTCACACTACGTTATCAGCACCAATTCTCTACTTGGTGTGTATCTACTATAATAAGCACCAAAGCTCTACTTGTGTGTATCTACTATGATCATGTAATCAGGTACGCTTTCACATATGTACATAGTGTACAGGTAGTTAATTTTACAGATTAGGTAACTTAAAGATTAGATTAAAATGCTAAAGTGAAATTAATCCTATCAAATGGTACCAAAAGCCTCTTCGTACAGATTTATTTGGTACAATAAACATGTTTATTTTTAATGTATTACATGATCTCGTATTCAAATATGGATTGTCTATTTGTCTTATATGGGGATGTGTTATCTTATGGAGTCATGGTAAATCATGGTTTAATTGTACCCAATTTTTATTGATCTTGTTGATTTTATATATGAGCTTCTTTTTCCTTTCTTTTATTGTGATTTGCTACAAAGAGTATAATTGATAAGTTAGTTTGTGATCAGTTTATATGCCTTGAAATCAATTAAGGGATTTTGTTTTTTCAAAAATTCATCAATAGTTAGTAATTAATTTGATTGCATCCTTAATTATCATTTTATTTGATTGTGCTTCTTGGAGCGGTATAAGATAAAAAGATTAATTAGTAAATATTATATATTAAAGATTATCTCTCGTTTGAAACAAGGGTCCAACATATAAATTTGTATCCCATATGAATCATGCCTATACTAATGGTATATATAGTGTTAAACTTTGTTTAATTTTGCTCTAAATTTCAAGTGGTTACATACCCTCCAGTTGTTCTTTTTAAGTTTTGGAAAACTTCTATCATATGGAGTACTACTCTGCCAAATAATTTTGATCTGTGTATGTTTTAATCTTGAAACTTTATATTCTAGTTTTGTTTTGAGTAGTGGTAGTTATATTCACTTTGTGATTGGTCTACTATGTAGCTTTTTATAAATCCTAGAATGTGAACTACAATAGTATATAATTTATTATTTTTTATACTTTCAACATCAAATTATGCTATTAAATTACGGTCTATTGTACAAGAAATCAAACTAGTTGGTACAATAAAATGATCAAACCCAGACCACTTTTGATTTTGCTTAACAATCACCTGATGATTTCTTTATGTTGTTGGGTCTCCTAGCTATATCCAAAACAATTTCTTCTACCTTATATAATTCCTTATGACTGTGTCTTTTGCCCAATTCAGCAATCTTCATGAGAGTTTTTCTTTAGATATCATGGTTTTCTTGACTGTTGTTCTAATTTTTTTTTAGTGTTTTGTGGACTATATTGCATACTATAAAAAATGTTATAATTCCATACGTGATAAATGATAACAAAGATTTTAATCTGTTTTGAAGAGGCTATATGGATCTTGAAAAATGCTAGCGACTTTATAATAATTATGAAATGCTATATATTATACTAGTAGATATTTCAATCAAATAATCATTCATTAAGTAAACGGATAATTATGCCACTATTATTTATCAATGTCATGTTTTGCCTGCTGATTTTAGGGCTATCATTAATTAGCCTTATCGTATGTTTTTTTTTTTTTTTGTTATGTGTATATCATATGTTCACTAATAATAATCTAAGAATATTTTAATTACTCATGATATGATTTATTATGAATATATCTATCTCAGCTATTTCCTAAATCTGCATTTATAATTTTTATTTGTCATCATGCTATGTTTATATCTTATACTCCATATTATAGATGACACGTGTTTGGTATATTGGTATATTTTAAGTTCACTTCTAAGGAGAGTCAAACTAATTTTGATTTGTTATGAAAAGTACATATTGGGTGATAAGTCTATTTAAGCTAGCTGCTCAAGGAGCCTAATTTTGATTAAATTAGTGATTTTGATTTTTTTTTTTTTTTTTTTTTTTTTTTTTGGTGAAAATTAGTGATTTTGATGAATATCAAGTAAACTTTGTGAGCTAAATTTTATGGGAATGCAATGAAATCTTTGACGATGATCGTAATATGCTTGTACTTTATGAGTGAGATTACTTGAATTTGGGTGATGACTTATTTTCATTGATCACATGAATATTTGTTTAAAACTATTTGACGTAAGTATCAAGAACTAAAATTTATGAGTATGATTTGGTTCTTTGATGATATGTAGCATTGTTTCTAATTATCCTTATGAGTGAGATTGCTAATATTTACATGATGTCATAACCTTTATTAATTGATGTGTGATTCTATAAAAACAACGTTATGAGAAAGAATACATATTTTTTTAAAAATTTTGGATATCCAACTCTGGGTTGGAATTGATGATTTAATTTATAGATTACTAGACTCAATCCCAGAAGTGAATGAGAATTTATAGGATTAAAAAGATAACAAGCTTGTTTGTATGATATTTTATTGATTACAATTTATTTAAAAATTCATAAGAATATCTATTTGAACAAGAAATAGTGTTATGAGTTCAAGAAATTAATCATGACATTGTGAGCAACTTACTTAAAAATATATTTATTATGCCCATACTTAGAGATTAATTTAGCTGGGCAAGAGTTACGAGTAATAAGAATAATATTATTATGCTTAATATATGCATTGCTAAAAGAATTTATTCCTTAAAAAGTGAAAGAGATTTAAAGGTTGTTGGATTCACTCCACGCCCCATATGCAAGGATTAGGGGGAGATTGTATTTATTCCATTATTTTGTGTAATCTTTACACATAAATAATAAAATATATTGATGGTCAGTTATATCATTGATCATATACTAGTTGTAAATGCTCCAATTGAAATTGATGCCCTAGAAGGACAACATCAATTGTTGATGAACCTATAGCACGCCTAAAGCGTGATAGATCAATAGGTTCTAAAGATAATTAAATATGTTTGAAAAGGAAAGTAGCCACTATTAACAATGACAAATTTGAGGAAGTGATAAATCCCATTACATTTGTAGAAGAAATCATTTTTAGTAAAATTCATATGTTCCATGATTATATAAAAGATTCCAGAAGCGTATGAAATGTCCAACAAGATTAACATGTGTCAAGATTATAGTAAAAAATCTAGCAGAGTATGAGTAATTATTGGATAAAATATTAGTTGATTGTCTTGCCAATTGTATGAAGAAACACATGTTGGTGTTCTAATATCACATCATATTCATGGCCATGCATAAAGTAAGTTTAATAAAGTGATCACTACTAGTGTTGGAAAACTAACCAGAGTTCAAATTTAGAGAAGTGACTGGATTTGATAATTAAATTAGGCCATCCAGATTTAAATATTTAATAATTACCCGTCATGAAAACTTGAACTTTCATTTAATATGAAAAATAATGTGCTGATTCTCTCTCATGTTAGATATATGAAATGAATTGAATGACGAGACATAACGTTGAGATTGAGCTATATTTAGATTGTGATTTAAATTTGTTTTGAACAAATTTCAAGAGATTATATACTAGTTTTGAACAATTTTGCATGTGAACAAGTAATAAGTGGCCAGAAGCTCACTAAAACAACTTGTATGTGTAGAGATTTTGAGTAACTAGAAACTCATTATTAAAATATTTGGAAAATTAGAAGATCACCATATACTGGTTTTACACACAAGTGATTTTATTAGTAAATTAATCTCTTGATTGGGGCTATTTTATGTTAGCACATAAGAAATCAATAGAATAAAAAAATAGACAACTGCACAATTCATGACTCCCTATTAATATTGATCTCTAGAAGAGAACAAAATTTCATTATTCTCTAGAAGAGATAGAAATTTGTTGAATATGATTATCCTACGAGTGAAATTTGTTGCACATGAAATTATATTCTAAGTTGGTGAAGAATTGCCCCAATATTTGAGATATTTTACCAGCTTAGGGGGAGAAGAATTGGAGTAAGTTGGCAAAATTATAAAATTAGTTAGTTGATCCCTCTAATGATACTTTGTAAAATAACATGTCAACTTTTGTATCAAGATATGTTGCACATCTATAATTTGATTTGTATACCGTTATGACCCATCCAGAGGCATAGAGAGATACATTTTGGTCATAGTGATAATGATATTATGTGCATACATTAAGATAGATCTTGCCAATTTTTCTTTGAATTACTACACCTGAATTGTAGATTGTATGATCAGTTCCAATATAAATATGTGATATATGACAAGATAGTGCAGTTGATACTTTTAAAGTATAATAATAGTATATTAATAGCAGAGTGTGAGAAATACCCCAGATAGGTGGTATAGATATCTGAACTATAATAGTTGGCCTATGATATGAAAAAAAAAAATAAAGTTATAATGGTACCTATTGGAGATGTATTCAGATATCATTGTAAAATGGCATGTGACATTGTATCTTCCTGAATTTTATAATACTGGTATCCTATGGAATCGATGAATAATATGTATATGCATGATAGAATGGACTAGTGAATAAGGGATCTGAAACATATGGTCATTTTGGTGTCAACATAATGATAATGATCAAAAGTTTATCATGGACCAGAAGTCCAATGAAATATGGATTTTAAATTCACATTGTACAGTGTCTTGCATTATTTTGAGTCTTACGTCCATGTGTATGCGTGAGTCATAGGTCAATGGTTTATTTATCTCTTGTGTAGAAAGTCATTAGATGCATTAGTCATTGTATATTCAGTTCAATATCTTATCATCATTTATTTATCTCATATTACATGCATAATTAGTTTCTATATACAATAATTGTGTTATATATGTGTGAATGTTTGCCCAAAGTATAGTAAGACATATTTATAACATTGATGGAAATTTACAAAGAGATATTTATATTCCAATGGGCTTACAGTTGAGATGAAATTATTGATGACGTTGATTTAATAGCATGCTATGAATCATGTAAGAATAGTTCCTGAAAAACTTATACACGACATATTTAAATACCTAGCCCTACAAATTTTATATCTTGAATATTGCAATTATAATCAAACTCTTGAAAAGTCAATATGACTACATTATTGATATCTCAACTTGAAGTTTGAGTATTTCAGATTCAATTAGTCTTTGTACTCATTGACGAACGAACTCTCATATTAAATATGAAATTTCCAAAGAATAACATTGATATATCTTTAGGCGAGTATAAATTTCTTATGGTCTAAAAGAGTCATGAGTGATGTATGTGGATAGTTATCTTATATCACTAATTCATGTAAAATTAGATAGTGATATCACGTATTGCCATAAATTATGATCAATTATTGATCATCAATTTCTACTAAATATGTTGATTGGCCTCCAGAAGAAGGCATAAGTATAATTGTTAAGACAACTTTAATTTCGAATGAGATGTGGACAAACACATGTATTATTATCATAAATATGGTGAGATTGAAGATGCCTCACTTATTCATGTGAAGATTTGAAGATTCAAGTTCAATTTGGAAGGATTAATTATCAAGAAATGGTATTCTGCTACACGCGAGAAGTTACCCAACCGTATCACGTCATATTTATTGCACTAGAAGATTTCATGTTATGTATTCATCAGGGGGAGAAAATACGTGTTGCACTCTTTTTCCCTTGACCATGGTTTTGTCCCACATTGGATTTTCCTGGTAAGGTTTTTAATGAGGCATCATTGCAACCGTAGTACGAAAAATGATGTACTTTTTTTCCTTCACTATGTTTTTACCCCATAGGGTTTTTCGTAGTAAGGTTTTAATGAGGCACAATTTTCGACAACGGACATCCAAGGGGGAGTGTTATGAAATATTGTGTGGATGCCCATTATCTTCCTGTACACTCTGGAATATTCTAGGTTAGGGTTTAGTGTTTTCTAAGAAAACCCTAGCTGTTGTATATGTATATATATATCCCCTACTCAATGGAATAATAGACTGATCTATTCTCTCCCCAATTTCTCTCATATTCCCTTTATTTGCAATAGTAAACAATATTTTTAGGGGTATAAATGTTCTCACACTATTTTAAGATGTAAAAAAGGTAATTAACATTAATGAGGACAAATATGTAAATAAACATTTTAGAGGGCATAATTGTCCAAACACTATTCATAAGAGTTATTTCAAACTTTTTTAAAGGTAGGGATAAGTGAATCCAATACAAAGCTAGCGAGGATCGAGAATTTTGTCATAAGACTAGAATTTGAGAAAAAATTAAAAGTTTTGGGTCACTTGGTACCCCAAGTAAAAGTGAAGCCAATAGCATATAAGAATTAGACCCAAATTTTTAATTCGTTTCATTGACTTTAAGAGTATAAACTCAGGCCATAACAAATTTTGGCTCAATGATGCTAAGTATATCTGACAAAGTTAACGCGTTCGGCTTCACTCCACGATTCTAGAGAGAGAAACCTCAAGAACCCGCCATTGTTGATCTTTGAAACTCAGGTTTTCGGCTATGGCCAAAGGCAAGAAGGGTAGGGGAGGGAAGACTTCTAATTCTAAATCACAGAAGAAGCAAAAGAAGACTAAACCCAGACAGTCTTAGAGGAGGAAGAAGTTTGAATCGAGTGAGGTGATGTCGAAAGAGAGCAGGCTTGCTTCTTCTCAGGGGTTAGAGAATTTTCCGCTGGTAGAGGTGCCGCAGGAGGAGAGAGAATCGCATCGAAGAAGGTTGAATGAGTGGCTTGAAGTGATTCACACTGCTGAGAAAGAACAAGAGGTAAATGCTAATCGAATTAGTTGCCCTAATTTTTCCCCCAATTGTGATTTCAATATCAATTCTAGTTATAGACCTAGTAATGATAGCAATTTCTTGGGAAGTATTGGGGTTTTTGGGTCTACTCGTAACAGGGGTGGGAGTTTAACAGGGGGCAATGTGATAATTGCTGGTAATTGTTCCCCTAATATGAACCTTAATTTTCCTGTAATTGGGGAAGTTAGGGGTGGCTGTAATGGCGAAGGAAGTGGAATTAGGGTTAATGGGTTGAATATGGGAAATGGGTCGAACTAGAGGAATTCACTGTTCGATAGAAATAGGGAGGATGGCTTGATTCTCTCTAAGCCTGTTGAGCATGAATCTTCTGTAAAAGTGAGCATCACTATCGAAGATATTCAACCTGAAGTTGAGTTTTGGGAATCTGCAATTGTTTGCTATATTCTGTCTTGCTCCCCTACGTGTGCTATTGTTAACAGCTTTATTAGACATATGTGGGGTAAACATGGAATAGACAAGGTTTCTCTACTGAGAAATGGGGTGTTTGTAGTTAGATTCCACACCATGGAAGGAAGAGATAAAGCTCTGAAGGCTGGGCCTATCCTTTTTTATGGGAAGCCAGTTATCATGAAGAAATGGACTCCTAGGATTGATCTTAAGGATGAAGCTATGTCAAAGATTCCGGTCTAGGTACGTTTTTCTGGGCTAGACCTTAGATACGGGGGTGCTACTGCATTGAGGAAGATAGTTAGATTGGTGGGTGACGTTGTCAAGATAAACACTGCTACAACCTGCAAAGATAGACTAGATTATGAAAGAGTTATGGTGGAGGACCAGTTGGGGGTAGAGTTGCCTGAGAAGGTCACCTTCACTAATGATATAGATGTAGAGGTGGAGCAGAGAGTTGTGTTTGAATGGAAGCCTGTTGTGTATAGTATGTGTAGGGGAATGGGGCACAATGAAAAAGAGTGTTCTAATCAAAAAGTGGCACAGAGAAGGGTACAGGGAGGAATGCAGGGAGTTGTGAAAAAGGTGTGGAGGCAAAAGCAAGTCGTAGAGAAAGAGCATATTAATGTACCACTAGATGAACAGAGGAAGGAAAGAGAGGAAGGTGTGCTGGTTGAGGAGAATGTGGTTCACAAAATCAACTTAGGGCACCATACATTAGACAAGGAGAAAAGTGCTTATGTGATGGAGGTGGGGGAGTGCTCTCACCACCCACATAGATAAAGTTGGGTTTTAGAATGTTCGGGGTCTAAACAAGCATGAAAAACATCAAGATGTTTTATGGTTTTTAAAACATAATAATATTGGCTTGTTTGGACTTCTGGAGACTAGGGTAAGAGCTGGGAAGTTTGCCCTAGCTTTTGCTCAATTTAGAAGTGATTGGTGTGTGTGTGTGCAAACTATTCAGAGCATAAGGGTGGTAAAATTTGGGTAATTTGGAGGTCTGAGGTGTTTGTGATGAAAATATGTGGTGTTACTAGTCAACTAATTCATCTAGAAGTGATTCATAAAGCTTCTGGAAAACAATTCTATTACACTATGTGTTATGGGATGAATGATGCTAAAGATAGAGAAGAGTTATGGGATTCTTTGAGATACATTAGTCAGAGTGTTAATGGTGCATGGTTGATTGGTGGGGATTTCAATCAGATTTTGAATTTGCAGGATAGAGTAGGGGCTCCGGTTACATTAAGAGAGGTGGAGCCTTTTAGAAGGTGTTCGGTGGAATGTGAGATGATGGATGTGGAGGCTAGGGGTGCTTTCTTCACTTGGAATAACAAGCACGAAGGTAGCTCAAGGGTATGTACAAAGATTGATAGGATTTTGGTTAATACAGCTTGGATTGACTAATTCCCTGGTTTTAGATCCATGTTTCTGCCTGAAGGTTTGAGAAATCATTGCCCTTGTGTTTGTAATTTGATGGAGGATATGCAAGGCAGGAAGAAACCTTTTTGTTTCTTTGATATGTGGACAGAGAGCTATAGGTTTTTGGAGATTGTTAAGAAGGGTTGGAGTGCTGAGATTGCTGGGACTGCTATGTACAAGATTTACCAGAAGCTAAAAAGGGTTAAGGTGGAGTTGAAATGCCGAACAAGGATCACTTCTCTAATATTGAAGGGAGAGCTCTGGAGGATGAGAATAAGTTACAGGTGATCCAAGGAAAGCTTCATGATGATCCTCAAAATGAACAGCTAGTATGTGAAGAGAGAATGGCTAGAGAGCATTTTTCTACTTTGCATAATGCCTCTCTTATTTTCTCAGGTAGAAGGCTAAGTTCAATTGATTGAATAAGGGAGATAGCAATTCTGCATATTTCCATGCTCTTTTGAAAAAGAAAATGGTCCAGAATGCTACTTATAGTGTTCAGACAGAGGATGATGTTACATATACTGATCTTGGGAGTGTGGCAGGTGCTTTTGTTGATTTTCTTAAGCAATTGTTGGGTACTTTAATTAATAATGGAGGTATTCATCAGAGTGTAATCTAGGAGGGCTCGGTTCTATCTGACAGACGACAAGAGTTGCTTTGCAGACTGTTTTGCAAGGATGATGTTTGGCAGGCCCTTAAGGGTATTAATGATAGTAAGGCACCAAGGCCTGATGGTTTTTCAAGCAAGTTCTTTAAAAGTGCTTAGAGTACAGTGGGAGAGGAAGTTGGGGATGCAATACTTGATTCCTTCTCTTCTGGGAAGATGTTGAGACAAATTAATTGCACCACTTTGACCCTGGTTCCTAAGTTGGATCAAGCTACAAAGGTCACTCAATATAGACCAATTGCTTGCTGCAATGTGGTCTATAAGATCATCTCTCGAATGATTTGTAGCAGATTGAAGGAAGTGTTGCACTATTTGGTGGATAAGGTACAAGGTGCTTTCATATCTGGTACATCTATTCTAGATAACATTCTAGTTTGTCAAGATATGTTAAAGAATTATAATTGCTAGAGATTCGCTCTAAAATGCACTATTAAGGAAGATCTCAGAAAGGCATATGATTCAGTTGGGTGGGATTTTTTAAAGGAACTTCTGGTGGCTTTTAAGTTCCCTGAGGTGTTTATCAAGTGGATTATGCAGTGTATTACAAAACCAACTTTCTCTCTTATGTTGAATGGCAGTTTGCATGGTTTTTTCCAAGAAAAAAGGGCATTAGGCAAGGTGATCCCATGTCACCTCTGCTCTTTGTTTTAGCCATGGAATACCTTATAAGGCTTCTTAGGAAAGTGGGAGCTAACAGAGGGTTTAATTTTCATCAGAGATGTGATAGTCTGAAGCTTAATCACCTGGTATTTGCAGATGATTTGATGATTTTCACTAGAGGGGGTAGCAGATCTATCAAGCTTGCTATGAAAGCTCTAAATACTTTTTCTAAAGTGCCAGGCTTGTATGCTAATTGTGATAAAACAGCTGTACATTTTGGGAATGTGCCTGATCAAGTTCAGTCAGAAGGTCTCTCTCAGCATGGCTTTGTGAAAGGTGTGTTTCCTTTTCGATATTTGGGGGTGCCTCTGAATACTATAAGGTTAAAAGTGTGTGGATATGATCCTCTCATAGATAAAATCACTAAGAGAATTCATTATTGGTCTAGAAAGCATCTGTCATATGCTGTTAGGACTGTATTGGTGAATACAGTGCTGATGAGTTTACACACTTATTGGGTTCAGGTAATGCTCTTGCCTAAAATTGTGATGCTGATAATTGCGCAACTTTGTAGAACTTTCCTTTGGTCTATGCGTCTATTGTTAAAAGCCCTCTTATTGCCTGAGATTGGGCTTGCAAGAAAAAGAAGGAGGGGGGCTCTAAGTATAAGGGATTGCATCTCTTCGAATATCGCAGCCTTGGATAAATATGTATGGCAGATTGCACTCAAAGCTGACACCCTATAGGTGAGGTGGGTCCATGCTATATATATTAATGAGGATAACTGGTGGGAGTATACAACAACTATCTCTGCAAGTTGGGGCTAGAAAATGATCTGTAAGGTTAAAGAGAGGTTGAAAGAAGGTTTTATGGAGAATAATTGGGAAAGGGGCAAGTATTCTATTACAAACTGCTATAAGTGGCTAAGAGGAGGTGAACAGAGTAGGTGCCACTGGACTAAAAGGGTATGGAACAGACTAAATGTTCCTAAACACTTATTCATAGCTTGGATTGTGGTTCAAGAAAAATTAGGAACCATAGTTAAGCTGCATAAATATGGGGTCTGTGCTAAGGACCTATGTGTGTTGTGTGGTAATGAGAGTGAGATTGAAAGACATCTATTTATTAGATGTGAATACACTAAAGCTTGCTTAGCTATGGTTCTGAAGTGGCTGGGATAGTTGGTAAAATGCCAAAAGAATGATTTAATTTAATTTTAAATTAAATTAAATGTCAAACCAAATAATCAATCAACACTTGTCAACATGTTAGGGAGGTTAGGTGAGGACCACAAGGCCTCCCTTATTCCCCAAGCATAAACCTCCACCAATCACAATCCCCTTATAACCTTGGGCAACAAGGTTCGGGCAGCAAGGCTTTGCATGCTCGTCGCCACGCGCCTAAGGCCCAGCTAGCTGGCCTCGCTGCTGCGTCAGCTTTGTAACCTATCGCTGGGCGCCTACCAGCATATGCAAGGCCCAGCCAACAATGCTAGCTAAGCATGGCATGCGAGTAGCCCGCAAACGTAGGCCAGTAGCATGTTGGGCCTTGCTTGTGCTGCTGTTGTGCAGTGCTGCTAGCCAATGCTTGCAGCATGGCTCGGCAGCCCATGCAAAGCATGTTGGCTCGGCCTTTCCCTATGATCATGTTGTAGCAAGGCCTCGTATCTAATACGATATGTGTTGATTTAACTTATTTTGTTTGTCTCGTTGATTCCTAGAATCGACTTGACGTTCGACTCTCGGCTTCGACGCTCTAAGCTCGGAATCCGACGTCTTAGTTCGTAAAATCTCTATCGACTCATTTAATCCTTCAGATTAATTCGTCGCTTTGGTTCGGTTACGCGATTGGGTGTGACCCGAAGGGTTCAGTCAAGAGCAAGCTGTAATATTAATTATACATTAATATTATTGATCGGAAGCGGCCTCTAGCTGGGTATTCCGATCACTTGACCTCATTGAATAATTAGCTTTCCTAATTAATTGCGAACCCTCTATCGGAATAATACACTTGTTGGAAGGACACCATTCCTTTCAATCTCCCACTTGTCCTTCCGGACAAGTGTGCTGTTTGTGTATAGCCTATTTCCTATGTCACTTAATGTCTCTTCATGAACTGTAAGGTAAGATTCTTTGTCATCCTTATTACGTCCAGAAGTCTTTCTTGATTTCTGAGTTCGACTGTCAATAAGCAGATGATTTCTAAAATCCATCTGAGCATGGCCATGCATTTTCACAGTTTCGCTCTTCGAGAGGCCTTGTAATCAATAAAGACATGTTCCTTACTGATAATAGGGGGAAATTCCCAGTCTTGTATTGTTAGCTTCTCTTACTAAGAGGCCTTATCCGCCCGAGTGTTTCCTTTATAATCCCCTTGTATGGTAGACGTTTGACAACATCAAAACGGACTAGTACTCAAACAAGAGAAGTTACAATACTCATGGTTGAGGAAAGAGGTTCCGATAGCCACGATGAGTAATATACTCATGACGATTGTTAAATCTCTTAAAGTATTCTCATAGGTCAATTTGGTATAGCTCCAAACCAATACCTGTGCAAATGATTTATGACATTCTTGTCCTTGTAGCACAAGAAACGATGCTATAAATCATACTACACACTAATCTCACGTGGTCATTAGTCATCCAACTTTCAAATGACCTTGATTAGGGATAATTTCGATATGATATTCGACGTTCACTTAATAGGTGTTTCTTTATCCAAGACATTGTCTTAATACCCTATTTTGAATATTCTCAAATCGAATGGACTCATTATTTAATTCTAAATTACAATTAAATAGAAATGGAATAATAATTTACAGAAAAATAAAATTACTCCATAAATGAATGTTTCAACATAGTGTTTTACATTAAGATCTCCACAACTTAATTAAAACACATAACCAGGAAAATTAAAGCCAATCTCCAATATGCTTGATTCCCATTGTCTCAACGTGCTTGTTGTGTTTCACTTGCGGCAAAGGTTTAGTGAGTGAATCGGCTACATTGTTGCCCGTTCCAATCTTGCAAATTCTAATTTCACCCTCGGACTTCCATTCTCTTATCATGTGAAATCGCCTCATGACATGTTTGACTTTCTGATGCTCCCTTGGCTCTCTGGCCTGAGCAATAGCCCCACTATTATCACAATAGAGGTCTATTGGTCCCTTTATTGAGGGGAAAACACCAAGTTCACCAACAAACTTACGAATCCAAATTGCTTCCTTAGCTGCTTCTGAAGCTGCCAAGTATTCGGCTTCAGTTGTAGAATCTGCAGTCGTGCTTTGCTTAGCACTCTTCCAACTGAACGCTCCTCCATTAAGACAGAACACGTATCCTGATTGCGACTTGAAGTATGGAAGCTTGCGTCGGTATAACCTTCAACAACCAAATCCTTACTCCCACCATAGACCAAAAATTTATCCTTGTTCCTTTTCAGGTACTTTAGGATATTCTTGGCCGCAGTCAAATGCGCCTCTCCTAGGTCTGATTGGTATCGGATCGTAGCGCTCAAGGCATACGATACATCCGGCTTGTACATATCATGGCATACATGATTGATCCAATAAGCGAAGCATATGGAATCTTACTCATTCTCCCTCGCTCATCAGGTGTCTTTGGACATTATTTCTTGCTGAGAGTTATGCCATGAGACATGGGTAGATGGCCTCTCTTGGCTTCAACCATATTGAATCGTGCCAATACCTTATCAATATAAGTACTTTGGCTCAATCCAATCATCCTCTTAGATTTATCCTTGTAGATCTTGATGCCCAATATGTACTGTGCCTTTCCCAAGTCCTTCATTGAGAAACACTTTCTAAGCCAAGTCTTTACAAACTCCAACATTGGAATGCTGTTTCCAATGAGCAATATGTCATTGACATATAGGATAAGGAATGCGATGTCACTCCCACTGAACTTCTTGTAAACACAAGACTCCTCCGGATTCTTGATAAAACCAAACTTGCTAATGGCTTCATCGAATCCCAAATTCCAACTTCTGCTTGCCTGCTTTAATCTATAAATGGACTTCTTAAGCTTGCATACCTTCCCAGCATTATTGTGATCAACAAACCTTCCGGCTGTGTCATGTACACAGTTTCTTCCAAAATCCCATTAAGGAAGGCGGTTTTGACGTCCATTTGCCATATCTCATAATCATAATATGCGGCAATTGCTAGGATAATCCGGACGGATTTAAACATGGCGACTGGCGAAAAGGTTTCATCATAATCAACGCTGTGAATTTTCCTGTAACCTTTTGCTACCAGTCTAGCTTTGTAAACATACACAACTCCATCTTTGTCGGTTTTCAACTTGAAAATCCATTTGCAACCGATGGGTTTATAACCTTCGGGAAAATCAACCAAGTCCCAGACTTGATTTTCAAACATGGAATCCATCTCGAATTTCATGGCTTCTTGCCATTTTTGCAGAGTCGGGGCTCGTCATAGCTTGTTTGTATGTCGCTGGCTCATCTTCATCCATAACTAGGATGTCTTGATTCTCGGCTAAGAAAACATCAAGGTATCTGTCTAGTTGAGATCTTGGCCTTTGCGGCCTACGTAGGGTAACAGATTAAGCATTTGCATTGTCATTTTGACTTTTAACATTGTCGGTTTGACTCTGACCAATTTCAACAGCTGCTTCCAAAGCACTTTGATTTCCAATTTTGTTAGTTTGACTTTGTTGCTCATCTTCTCGAACTTTATCAAGTTCGATTTTCCTCCCACTTGTCATTTTGGAAAGATGCTTCTTTTCCAAAAGACACCATCTCGAGCAACAAATACTTTGTTCTTAGATTGGTTGTAGAAGTAATACCCTTTTGTTTCTTTTGGATACCCACAAAGAAACATTGTTAGATTTTGGTGCAATCTTGTCAGACATGAGTCTTTTGACATATGCTTCGCAACCCCAAATCTTAAGAAAAGAAAACCGTGGAGGTTTCTTCGTCCATAGTTCATATGGAGTCTTTTCGACAGCTTTTGACGGAGCGCGGTTCAGTGTTAGTGCCGCGGTTTGAAGTGCATGTCCCCAAAAAGAGATAGGAAGATCACTAAGACCCATCATTGATCGAACCATGTCTAACAGAGTTCGATTTCTCCTCTCAGACACTCCGTTTCATTGTGGAGTTCCAGGAGGTGTCAATTATGAGAGAATACCATGTTCTTTCAGATGGTCGTCGAATTCGTAGCTCAAATACTCGCCACCTCGATCCGATCGAAGGGCTTTGATTTTCTTGCCAAGCTGATTTTCCACTTCATTTTGAAATTCTTTGAATTTCTCAAAGGACTCAGATTTGTGCGACATAAGGTAGACATAGCCATATCTACTATAGTCGTCCGTGAATGTGATAAAATAGCGATAACCGTTTCTTGCGGTTATGCTCATTGGTTCACATACATCCGTGTGTATAAGACCCAATAAGTCACTAGCCCTTTATCCCAACTTGGAGAATGGTTGTTTTATCATCTTGCCAAGGAGACATCCTTCGCAGTTTTCAAACGGCTCTAAGTCGAATGAATCAAGAATCCCTTCATGAAGAAGTTTCTTGATGCGCTTAATGTTTATGTGGCCAAGACGACAATGCCTCAAGTAGGTTTGATTCGACTCGGTCGTCTTAGCCCTTTTGGTGGTATCATTAACATTATAAATATGTTTGTTTAGTGAAAGCACATATATAAAATGTGAAATATCATAGAACATTTAATCAAGACATGTAAAACAACCATTGTCATTGTCTTGTGATAAAAAACTATCCGGCGTCCAACGCCAAAGATCATAATATGTTCAATGATAAAGCTTAATAAAACAAAATAAATACTATTACATCTCAAAAGACAAATATTGTGCCTACAAACACGGCAGAAGGACCATCTTCATCGTCCGATTGTAGTCGCACATTCACTTGTGAAGCCTCTCACTTGGTCACTGAAATAGGAGCATAAAGTGAGTCATACATGGTATCCAATACCTATGAATTGCTTATACACAAGTGTTAATGAAGATACATGAGGTAGATGGAACATTCCTCTTTTCCTCATCTTCTCGGAAGATCTTGCATTCCCTCTTGTAGTGGCCTTGCCCACCACAATAGAAGCATCACATCTTCGCTTTGTTCTTGAATTCCTTCATCCTCACTCTCAATGGCATCTTGGTAGCTCCATAGGAGTCGTCCTTGCGTAGCACTTGCACCACCTCATTCAATGAGTGTGACTTCTTCCCGACTGCCATATGCATCCTAAGTGCATCATAGCTCGAGTGGAGTGAGCCAAGCAATATATGACCCCATCTCATCCTCTAATGGGATTCCAAGAAGCTCCATGTGTTTGAAGAGCCTAGTCATTCTAATCACATGGGGTTGGAGGGGCATACCGGGTCTCAGTTTGGCATTGTAGACCCTAGACCAAACTCGGTACCTTTCCTTGGCAAGGTAACCTTCCTCCGGGGCCTTGATTTTCTTGTTCACAAATGACCTAGTCAAGTTATGAAAATTCAAGTCCCGAGTCTCGGAAGACATATTGACTAGCTCCTTAAGACTATTAAGTAGCATGTCCGGAAGGTATGAGGTGAACTTCCTCTTCCAATCCTCTGGAAGGGAGTTCCTCATCAAATTTGTGACCTTGTAACAATCCAAGGACCAAGTTTCATGAATTTCATCACTCATGAGTCCCTTAGAGAAGAAGCTTGGAATGGGAGTGTCTAATATGTACTCTATGGAACTATTCTATAGAGTTCTTCGGAGTTCCTCTTCCCATTCCTTGAAATTGACCAAGTTCAGGCTAAAAGACAACTTATCGGGAGTTCCGGGCACATGTTGTTGTTGTTAATTGCAGACATTTTTCTACAAACGAAAGAATTTGCAATGAAAAACCATTCATAAAACCAATAAGAGAGAAATTTAGAGCATATATGCAAACTTTCAATCTTATTAAGCGTTTTATCCACACATTTAAAAATTGTCCCTTTTAGGTGAGAATAAAACAATTCCAAGACCCCAAAAATCAAAAAGTGATTAAGCATGCTTTGGCTTGTCTTATCACTTAATATTTTAAGGTAAGCAGTCCAATTGCTAATAGCTCTAAGCTATTCATGGTTCGATAAAACGTCGCATCTAATGCTTTTTTGACGTTTATCTCCATTGCCACGACATCTAAGGACTCCTTACTGATATCGTTGAGTTTAACCAAAACTAACGCGTATACCTAGTATCCCTTATGTCCCTAGGAAAGTAGTTATGTCTTGCTTTGGCATAGCCCATTACTATTCTCATTAGTTCGGTAAGTGTCATTTTGGAATGGCAAATTTTAACTCAATTTTATAGTGACTTAGGGTTTCTATGTTGGTTGATTTAAGTGAACTAAATTAATCATCCAACATTCGAAATCCTAAACATGCATCCAATATTGCAATTATATATATAAGCAAAATATATAAGGCGTAAATAAAGATACATTTGGCAACTAGCATGACCCCTTGAAACTTGAATCTTCGAGGGCCTTCATTGCATCTTCTTGGTTTCATTGCCAAATAATTTTTTTGCAAGTGCCGGAAAAATCCGAGGCCTAGCCTCGTTTTAATTAAAATCTCAAACTTAGCAAAATAAAAATCCCTAGGCTTGCTAGGCACCCAAGCCTAGCTACTATGCGCGGGTGCTGGCCGCACAGCCACAGCAGCACGCAACCGCTTGCGAGCACTAGCAGTGTCGCAGCATGCCTAGCATGCTTGCGTGCCGCTGGTGCTAGCAGCATGCTAGCGCGCATGCATGTGCTAGCCGCATGGGCTATTAGGCAACCTTGCCTTGCGGCTGGGCGATGCCTGGCAGTTGCGCCCCCACGCAACATGCATCACGTGCACACACTCTCTCGCACACACTCGCACATGCCTTGGCTCGGAAGCAACATGTGGGCTGCCGCAATCAGCTCTGCTAGCCGAGCCTAGATGCTCGAAGCATCAGCTTCGATTTTGCGCTTGTTGTGCTTCTGGATTTTATTCCCAATTTTTGTGTGACATAAAAATTAATTCTAAATTGATTTTAGAATTAATATTGAGCAATATTGAAAATAAAACAAGTCCAACTTAAATAAATTCAATTTCAGTGCACAAACCAAAATTAATTCAAGAACCATTCTTTAAATTATTTTTGGCTCAACTTGATGCAACAAAAATTGACGGTTATTCTCACAATTAATTTAACTAACATAAATTAATAATGAGATTTGACAAAATAGTTGAATAAATAGTCAATCATCCAATGAAAAAATTTATCCAACACTTACTTATGCACATTTAAATAGTATAACCTTTCAATATGAAGAACAATAATATTTCAAGCATATGTATGAACATTTCAGATTTTAATCAACTTCCAAAATGATTAAAACCAAAAATTTGTTCATTATGGATTTTAGTAAGTTAAGATCCAACCAAATAAACAATTAAAGATTGAATCTTTAACATTTTAGGGGTTTCAAAAATCATAATCGCCATTAAATTTCACACTCCAAGCAACTAATTTGCAAAATGTGAAATTTCAAGTTTATGTGAAATTAAGAGCTCACCAAATTAAGCACCAATATGACTCCATAAACATGCTTAATAAGGGTTAAAATTGCAGAAGATTAATGGTATAGTCAAACACATAATCCAACAATTGCATGCCATAATTAATCAAGATTTAAAGATTTAAAATTTTTCGTTCCAAACGAAAACCCCCTTGAAAAACCACTTTCTGGGTGGATTTTGGCTTCTGGAAGGTCATTTTTAATCACTTTGTAGGTAAAGAATGATATAGAACGTCGATTCCACCACAAATTCACTATTTTTGAGTCGAAATCGGGGTTCGTAGGCCAAAATTAGCATAAATACGATTTTAATCTAATTAAAACCGAGGTCATAATGTAATTAGGATGCTAAACCAGAAATTTAAATCGATTTAAATCACCTTAATTAATTTTTAGTTGTAAGAATTAAATGCAAGAGGCTCTTATACCGCTATTGAGTTTTGCGGTGTCCAACACCGTGCGGAAACAAAACCCATAAACCGGATCGCATGCATAATAATTACAATATAAACAAAAGCATGCAGATAAACAAAACACGAACACATAAAGAGAAGAGAAAGAAAGAAACTCACCCTAGACGCATGCTTCGCTCACTCAATGAGCTCGGGCTTGAAAGCTTCAAGCTCGCAAGTGCGAAACCTCTGACGGCTCACACCCTCGTTCATCGAACCGGAACCGGCCCCTACCCCGTAGCTTAGACCGGGCTAGACCAAAATTAACTTAGAGTTTACGAACTAAGGTTTTCTCGCTTTTGGAGATCCCTCAGTGTTCACCAACTCAAGTGAAATTCTTAATACCAAATGATTGGTATTTATAGGGAAATGTTCCCAAGATTTCCCATCATCTTTCAATGTGGGATAGTTGGTAAAATGCCAAAAGAATGATTTAATTTAATTCTAAATTAAATTAAATGTCAAACCAAATAATGAATCAACACTTGTCAACATATTTGGGAGGTTAGGTGAGGACCACAAGGCCTCCTTTGTTCCCAAGCATAAACCTCCACCAATCACAATCCCCTTATAACCTTGGGCAACAAGGTTCGGGCAGCAAGGCTTTGCATGCTGGCAGCCACGCGCCTAAGGCCCAGCCAGCAAGCCCAGCTAGCTGGCCTCGCTGCTGCGCCAGCTTTGCAACCTATCGCTAGGCGCCTACCAGCATATGCGAGGCCCAGCCAGCAATGTTAGCTAGGCATGGCATGCGAGCAGCCCGCAAGCGCAGGCCAGCAGCATGCTGGGCCTTGCTTGTGCTTCTGCCGTGTAGTGCTGCTAGCTTATGCTTGCGACATGGCTTAGCAGCCCATGCAATGCATGTTGGCTCGGCCTTGGCCTATGATCATGTTGTAGCAAGGCCTCGTATCTAATACGATATGTGTTGATTTAACTTATTTTGTTTGTCTCGTTGATTCCTAGAATCGACTTGATGTTCGACGCTCGGCTTCGACACTCTAAGCTCGAAATTCGACGTCTTAGTTTGTAAAATCTCTATCGACTCATTTAATCCTTCGGATTAATTCGTCGCTTTTGTTCGGTTATGCGATTGGGTGTGACCCGAAGGGTTCAGTCAAGAGCAAGCTGTAATATTAATTATACATTAATATTACTGATCGGAAGTGGCCTTCAGCTAGGCATTCCGATCACTTGACCTCACTGAATAATTAGCTTTCCTAATTAATTCCGAACCCTCTATCGGAATAATACACTTGTTCGAAGGACACCATTCCTTTCAGTTTGGAGAGTTCAGAGGTTGATTGACAAGAAGTGGAGTGTAAATGATTGTAAATGGTTTTATAGAATTTAAATAGTTGTGTAGTTAGAAGTTTTTTTTTGTTCTACTTTCTGCTTAGGGCCTGTTGGGTCCTTAGTTTCACGGGTATGCCCCGTAGATCTTGTATAGCTTTTTGATCTTAGTATATTGCTTACTTACCAAAAAAAAAATGCTAAGTATTAATATCAAACAATACATACAAGATTGATCATAACAGCCAAACAAGGCCCAATAAAAAAATTCAAGCGGACAAACAAAAGGTCGAAACCTAGGTATATATCTGACGCCAGAGTTCAAAGGATTTTAAAATGAAGATGAGCGCCAAAAGGAAGGGAGTGGGCGATAACCGCCATTCAAGATAAGAAGGATGAACTGCAAAGAAACTGCACCCCACGATGCAATAACTGCCATCAAAAACTTCTATAATAGCATAACGGAGCACCAGAAACAAAGGACATCAAATTAAACAGTCAAGGTTGCATTTTACTTTCGCTTTAGCTTTCTTTAATTAGTTCTTAGCTCTTAACATTCTAAGTGAAGAAGCTACTTGTATTTGGGATAGCATATGTTTAGGGTAAAAGTTCCCTCCCAACTAGACCAATGAGAGTCGTCGTCAAACCAGCTCATCCAGTCTAACCAATCAGAGCTGGACACATGGCAGTCGGATCAATCCAATCCGAATGGGCCATAAACCCGTCCTACCCTTGCTACTCGAGGAGGTAAAAACAGCATTACAATGAGGTTAAAACCCTATTTTACGTGCATTTCCGTACACTCTCATCATTAATGATGGTTAACACTCGTTGAAAAGCGATTAGTGTTCCCTAAGTGCAATTATACCATCTCATTTACTGCTTTGACTTTTCATCTTCCGGTACTAATTTGACCGTTGGAGGCGAAACTCTGTCAAACCGGGGCTTTGTTGTTTTGTAGGTGTATGGATCGGGCAGGCCATACGTGGTATTGTAACTTTCTCGAGAGACATCCAAAAAACCCGAAACAACATTATTATGCTATAACACTTAGCTTGGGAGAAGTTACATTTCTAATTGGGATTAATCATGGTGGTTTTTCTCGCTCAACTCCTTGAATTTAATTTAATTGTCATCTTGTTTATTAGTCTAAACTTCCTACTTGTATTTGTATTCTAATTTGAAAATCAATTAATCTTGTCTTAAATTTATGCTTCACAATTTTATTGCCCTTTGTTTGGGAGAAAACTGGAACAAGCTAAGATAGTTCCAGGCCAAGATAATAAATGTAAAGGTAGCATATACTTCGTAATTTCTAACCCTAAATTGCGGGATCGATTCTAGCAAGCAATATTCTTCAAACTTTTCAGCTAGTATCTACGTATTGCAATTATCGTACTATACCAAAGCTATATGCATTTCTTCATTCCCGAGAAATTCAGCACATTGGATGAACTTCCAATATTGCACCTAGTTATCTGTGTTTGTTTTTTAATATTAACTAGAACATATATGTGGTAATGCAGAGGATATATTTCATGTATGAAAATTATAATTAGATACTTACTCCATTTTTTAATAAGTGCTCCATTGTTCTTAATCTTTGACCAATAATATCTTTTTTTATCAATCAGTAAAAATCATAACAATTGAAGATTGTTAATTTATTAATTGAGACGATTCCAACAAGTACCCACAAGACTATATTTTTTCTTATCAATAAATCACAAACATTAGTCAAAATAGGTCAAGTTAATAGTGCAAAAAGTGTTAATGGAGCACTTAGTAAAAAACGAAGGGAGTATTTTGGTTCCTCAAAAATAACATGAAAGTTAAGAAAAAAAAATGAGGAAAATTAAGTGGAATTAGAGCTGGCAAAAATTGACACGACACGAACCGAACACGAAAAAAACGGGTTAGTGTTGAGATTCTCAACACATTTAATTAAACGGGTCAACACGACACGGCACGTTTAATTAAATAGGTTGGGTTAGTGTTGAGATTCTCAACACGAAATTAACACGACCCAACCCACCTAACATAAAAATCCAATAATTTATGGAATTAATGATTCATATATTGAATTATACCAATATTTTTCAATTCAACATGACAACATGACACGAACCGAACACGAAAAAAGCAGGTTAGTGTTAAGGGTTTTCGACACGTTTAATTAATGGGTCAACACGACACGACACGTTTATTAAATGGGTGGGGTTAGTGTTGACCTTCCCCAACCCGTTTAATTTCCGACACGAAAACAAACACGACACGACACGACACGATTTCCAAGTCTAAGTGGAATAGGTAGTTATAGGGTTTTTTTTTATATATATATATAAATTTAGTGGAACAGGAAAAAAATAATAAGTTGTGTAGAATTTGAGGATCAAGGGTTTAATTTGGAGGGATGTGGTTAAACATTGAAAAAAAAAATTCTGCAATTATATTATACTTCCTTTGTTTTCTTTTAAATGCAACACACCTTTTTGACACGCTTTTTTAGAAGGTGATTCGAATAGGTAAACGAGCTAATTTATCAAAATAATTTTAACACCACGATTAGAGAAGGGTTAGCTAATATGTGTATAAATTATTTTGATTAATTTGTATTTTTACCTACTCTAATTGACAGATGAGGGAATATTTTCCTCGTCATTCTCATTGTCAATCACCAAATATATACAAGTATAGACTTAATGCTAGGCTATAAACTAGGTAACAAATTACACTAAACACGCCTAACTGTAGCTACAAAACAGGAAGATAATTATGAGTAATTATCTTCTTTGATTACCAATATATACAATATATTTAACACATCCCCGCAGTCGAAGCGTTTCGGACGCTGAGACTAGCTCGAAAATCTTCAAATAAAATTTGCGGAAGACCTTTGGTAAAATTATCCGCTATTTAATATCGTGATGGCACATGAAGAACTCGGACTTCCCCGTGTGCAACCTTCTCACGGACAAAATGGATATCCATTTCAATATGTTTTGTACATTGGTGTTGTACTGGATTCCCTGATAAGTAAATAGCATTCACATTGTCACAATATACAAGAGTGGCCTTTTTAACCAGACAATGCAACTCCAATAATACCAACATGACTCGGAAACCACATTTGCCACACCACAATACTATCACCCAAAAATACACAGTAACCAGAAGTAGACCGTCTCGTGTCAGGGCACCCACCCCAATCTGCATCAGTGTATGAGACTAGAGTAGAAGAAGAAGATGAATATAAATGAAGGCCGAAATCCAACGTATCCTGAATATATCGAATAATCCGTTTCAGAGGTGACATGTGATCAACCCTCGGATCATGCATATGGAGACATACTTGTTGCACGGCATAAGAGATATCAGGTTGTGTAAAGGTGAGATACTGTAGAGCCCCTGCAAGACTTCGATATAAAGTGGGATCATCAAAGGGAGTACCAGATGTAGCACTGACCTTTGATTTCGTATCAACAGGAGTTGTCGACGGCTTACACGAAGACATCCCTGCACGCTCTATTATTTGTTCGGCATACTTGCGCTGTGAAAGAAACATACCACCCCTATGTCGAGTCACCGCAATACCAAGGAAATAATTAAGAGGACCAAGATCCTTCATAACAAACTCAGAGCTAAGAAGATCTATTATAGAACACTGCAAAACATCAGAAGAAGTAGTAAGAATTATACCATCAACATATAACAAAATGTAAGCCATATCCGACCCCTTGCTGTAAATGAACAAAGAATTATCACTTTTGCTATTAGTGAACCTAATAGACAAAACATAATAAGCAAAACGCTTGTACCAAGCCCGAGGTGCTTGCTTAAGACCATACAATGACTTACGTAAGAGACAAACATAATCTGGATGAACACGGTCTTCGTAACCGAGTGGTTGATGCCTATAAACTATTTCCTGAAGTTCACCATGAAGAAAAGCATTTTTGACATCAAATTGATGAATAGGCCATGCTTTTGATAGAGCAAGACTAAGAACAGTTCGGATTGTAGCTGGTTTAACAACCGGACTAAATGTCTCCCCGCAATCAATGCCAACCTATTGTGTTTTTCCATCACCTGCAAGACGGGCTTTAACAACCGGACTAAATGTCTCCCCGCAATCAATGCCAACCTATTGTGTTTTTCCATCACCTACAAGACGGGCTTTATGCCTCTCAAAATCACCATTAGGTTTAACTTTGTGAGTAAAAATTCACATAGACCGAAGGACATTCACATGCGGAGGACGGAGCACCAACTACCACGTCTTATTTTTAATAAGAACATTATATTCATCATCCATGGCCATTTTCCAGTTTGGGTCACGAAGAGCCGCAACCTGGTTACGAGGCAAGGGTGACCTCTTAACCGCAGTGTGCATGGAGTATTTTATATTTGGCTTAAATATTTCATTACGGCTACGAGTTATGACAGTGGGCTGTTGAGGAATATTTTGAGGAGTGGAAGGAAGAGGTGCGGTCTGTGTTTGTGAAATGGGAAAGGGAAGAAGCGGCATTGGGCCAGAAGGAGAAACCGGCCCAGAAGCCAGACTGGGCTGCTCGCTGATGGGCTCCAGCGTCACAACAGGCTCAGAGATGGGAGAGCGCTGCTGGACAGGTGAATTGGGCCTGCCGTGTTGGGTTGGAGCAGCTGGACTTGAGTTTTGATAATAGTTAAGCACATATGGTGACAAACCATCATCAAGAAAATCATATGTATGTGAAGCCGGGGAATGTAATTTAGAAAAAGGAAACACATTCTCATCAAATACGACATGGTGACAAATAATAAGTTTCCTAGAAGACAAATCATAGCACCTGTAGCCACGATGACTGGAAGGGTACCCTAAAAAGACACACGGAGTAGACCGGGGTTGTAATTTATTAAAAGTTGTGGAAGGGAAAAGAGGGTAACACAAACAACCAAAAACCCGTAGATGAGAGTAGGGCGGAACCTTTTGATAAAGAACTTCAAGAGGAGACTTATTTCCCAATAGCTTACTTGGAGGAATATTAAGAAGATATGTTGCCATTTGAATGGAATGATGCCAAAAAGATGGTGGTAGAGAAGCATGAGCAAGAAGAGTTCTAGAAATATTATTTATAGTCCGAATTTTACATTCCGCTTTCCCATTTTGAGAGGAGGTGTGAGGGAAAGAAAGGCGAAATGACAAGCCATTAGTTTTACAAAAATCCCAAAAAGGACCATTATCAAACTCCCGACCATTATCACATTGCACATTTTTGATAGTACGTTCAAATTGAGTAGATATATGGGCTTTAAACGCTAAGAATATGTCATACACCTTAGATTTCCTAGCCAAAGGAAACGTCCACAAATAATTTGAAAAATCATCTAAAAATAAAATATAATATCATTTCCCTGAAGAACTCAAAACCGGAGAGGACCAAAGGTCATTATGAATAATATCAAATGGCATAAAAGTACATGAAGTAGATGAAATAAACTGCAACTTTATATGTTTCCCAAGTACACAAGACTCAAAAACACAAGAACTAGAATATTTAGTACAATCAATGCTTTTATTTTTTCTAAGCACATCTAATATAGGAGTTGCCGGATGACCCAACCGATCATGCCATAGCTTGGGAGAAATGGCGGCAAAGGTAGATGAGTAAGCTTGATTGTTGAGAAAAGATGAAATGGGATAAAGGTCACCTTGACTATCACATCTCATTATTGGAAGCTCTGTCCGATAATCACAGAAAACCCAAAAGGATCAACTCAACCGACACAGAATTATCAGTAGTAAACTTTCTAACAGAAATGAGATTTTTAATCAATTTGGGAGCATGAAGAACATTTTGAAGGAAAGAGGTTGACTCGGGGAGGACAAATTAGAGTGACCAAAGCCAAGAATCGGAATTTTATGACCATTACCAACAACAATATTATGATTAGGATGATTGCTCAAATTCAAATAAGACGAGAGATTACCAGATGAGGGCGTCATATGAGACGTAGCTCTAGTGTCCATGTACCAAGAGGGGTCGGGCTGTTGAAGAGACATGGTGTGCATCGCGACCTCGATGTCCGTAGGTACAAATGGTGCGGACTAACCAAGAGATGGACTGGACTGCTGCACATAAGCTTGCTGCTGTGGTCTTGGGCCCAAGAGGCCGGGTTGTCGCTGCTACTGGGGTATAGGAGGTCTGACCCATCCTTAATTAGGGAATGGGCAAGCTCTGCCCATACCAAGGCCACATGTACTGCTGTTGTTGCTGCCATTGCGATGAAGGAGCATTAGAGTTCCCTCCGTTCTGTCCTCGGCCACCATTCTTGCCACCACCATTGTTGCGGCTGCCACCAGCAGAACCGACTGATTTCCGGCCATTGTTGTTCTTCTGGCTGCCGGATTTCTGACCACCAAATTGCTTCCCCTTAGAGTGACCCTGCTTATCCGAAATCAAGGAACCATCATCTTGCGAAGTGTGAATCATAGCGGACTCGGTGGCTGCCTCCTTTGCCATACCCGCCTCTTCCAATGTGAGCATGGAACGAGCTTTGTAAAAAGAAGGAAGAGGGTTGCTTTGCCGGATTAACGTACCCACACCACAGTACGCCCTTGTGAGACCCCCAACTAATTGCAAAACCATACGGCTGTCCGAAATCGATGCCCCAACGTTCTTTAATTGATTCGCAAGGGACTTAAGACGTTGACAATAAGCCGAAGCATTCGGGAAATCCTCCATAGAAGTGGTGGAGAATTCTTGTTCCAAAGCAACGGCACGAGAATGTTCGTTATCTTGGAATATATCACGCAATCTATCCCAAGCTTCCATAGTCGTAGAGTCGGGCTCAATAATGGTTTGCAACAAGTCATTAGAGATAGTAGAATAGATCCACGAGATAACCGTGGCATCCAAAGTAGACCATAGTTCCTTCTCCTCATCCATAGAGGGAACCTTCTCCTTGACTTTGGCCAGAGGAATAATATGGTGAAGGACCTTGTGAGATCGTGCGTGAATTTTAAACAACTCTGCCCACGTAGAGTATTGAACATTTTCTATCTCAAGTGTGATAAGAATATGGTTCTTGATATTAGGGACGACAAGAGCCGGATGAAAAGATGATTTAGAATCACCCATGGAGATATGCAGGTGGTAAGAAGAAGAAGACAAAGAGAAAAAGAAGAGCAGTGGGCGGAACAGAGCAACTAGGGCGCAACGGAATTAGAGAAGATTGTACCTTAGGCTAACTGATACCATGACAGATGAGGGAATATTTTCCTCGTCATTCTCATTGTCAATCACCGAATATATACAAGTATAGACTTAATGCTAGGCTATAAACTAGGTAACAAATTACACTAAACACGCCTAACTGTAGCTACAAAACAGGAAGATAATTATGAGTAATTATCTTCTTTGACTACCAATATATACAATATATTTAACACTAATCACCTCCTTAAAAAGCGTGAAAAAGAGGCGTGTTACATTAAAAGAAAATGGAGGAAGTAGTATAGATTTGGGAGATAATGATGAAATAAACTACTTCAAAGTGGTATTGGGATGAAACGACATAGGTCTAGTGGAGGCTTGATCCCTATCTATAGCTCATCTGATCTCTAATTCTCTATAGCCTAACTAATTTTATAATTGGTACCTATAAAAATATCTAAAGGATTTAAACATAGCCGAAATAACTTTAATTTATAATTGTTCAAATTTGTCATACTAGTAAAAAAAGATTATGACTTTGCGTCTTTGCTCCAAATGACAACACTTAGAACCAATACTTGTTCCAATTCAATTTTATATATATATCCACTGTAAAACTTTGTACTCTTATATCATTTAAATCTACTCTTTTTCTTCTCTTGTTGTTTTCTACTAATTAATCAATTAGCAATCTTACTCTCTTATTTTTTTTGTCAACTAATTAATTATCAATGTTTTTTTTTTTCCCTTTTCTAATTAGTGACCATAAGTGATAATAAACTTAAAAGATAGTGTTAAGTCCACTTTAATTTAATATTAAATCATTTCACAAAAATTTGGATTAGTGAAATAATTATAAATAAAATAATTATTTCAAAATTATATTTACATTTTTTATTTAAAATACTTAATAACAAAAAACGTGCAAAAAGTATTTTGCATGTCATTTTCATTTTTTATTGGAGTATGTTTCAGTTTAATGTAAATACAAAATTGCGCATAAACCAATGCATAGGTTAAAATAGGAAAAATTAAAATAGTGCAAAACCATGTCGTATGTATTTGTTTAGGAAAATGGAATAAACTTTATTAAAAAAATTTAATTGAAAACAATATTATGATTCGGTAAAGTCAAAATTTATCTCTTATGATAAACAATTTGAAGACATTATTCATAATTTGAAGGAAGAAGTTATTAAAATAATTTTAATATGCTAAATATAAAATATATTGCAATGATCACATTTAATTGAAATAGATACGAAGTAAAACGAAATATTATCTCTATCACATCCAATCATTGATGATTTCTCATATTTTACAAATTATGCTTTTGTTAAATGCATTATATTAATCAATGATTATTGTCAACCATAAAAATATTTTCGGTTCGATATTCTGTTAAAACTGGGTATGCTTTGTTACAAGAACCAATGCAAACAACACAATTTGTCTCAGACTAACACTTTTTGGAAAATCCTTTAGACCCTTGATATACAACTAAAGTGGAAACTATTCTTAAGGTAGTTGTTAAATAAGGGGTTAGTTGTTAAAAGTGAGCTTTATCATCGAGGGGTTCCTATTCCAAGTTTGTTCTGCAATCTTTGTCCCACAAAAGTTGAGGAATTCGATCATCTTCGAAAATGTGATATTGGTAGGGAAGCTTGGTAGGGTAGAAGCCTTGGCATCCGCTCAAGATTTTATGGAGATCTCTCCCATAAATTGGATCCAAGATTATATCCGACTTTTTATTGGTCATGATGGGATTAAGAGTCCCCATATAAGTATCTTCGTTGGCACTCTTTGAACCCTTTGGTTATGTAGGAATAATAAGGTGTTCAGGCCAAACTCACCATCTACTAAGCCATTACTTTACAGGTTTTGGATATACTCCAGACACATACTATCTTTACTAAAGAAAATACTGCCATTAGCAACCTTTATTCTTCTCCTAAAGATGGTGGTTTGCAACCGCCAGGGTTTCATGCAGCTCAGTTAGGGATACATCAATAAGGGTCTGATCTAGTTCGAATGCAGATTGATGCATGGGTCATGGTTCAAAGAATCTCAGTATGCGGGAATGGATTGGTATCTTGATAATGAAGATCCTACGGATGATCGAATTATTGGTGGTGGCAATTACGGGGTTTGTACTTCAACTTTGCACGATGAAGCATTAGCTTGCTTCTATGGGCTACAATGGGCTTTCCACTCCCACATAAAGTCTGCTATGGTGTTTACAAATTCTTATAATTTGGTTTCACTTCTTCGTGGTGATGGACATGGAAACATCAGGTACATGTGGCTCATCCAGCAAATTCAGCTGCTTAGATTAAAGTTTTTGCATTGCAATGTGCACAAGGCAGATAGAGACGGGTTCAAAGGGCTCACAATATTGCAGGAGAACCGGCAGTACATTTTATTTGCTTTTCTAGTACTAAGTAATTCGTTTTAATCCTTTATCAAAAATAAATAAATAATATTTTCATTTATTTTTATGAATATAGACCCATTTTCTAATATATTTGCAAACTTACTGCTAGTAAGAAATTACGTAATTAATAAATTCAGTTATTGCAATAAAAGTTAGTATCTATCTACTTTGGAACTAATAAAAAACATACATTAGTACTTAGCTTGGTACCAACCACCAATTAATATACTTTTATTCTTTTAATATTACAATGAGACTGCACAATTTTTTTGAGTGGGAAAAAAAGAAAGAAAAAAAATATATACAAAATTGCTAATGAGATTGTAAGCATAAACTAAAAAAACAAGTCCTACAAAAGTAAAGGTGTTTGGTATTTGTAGTGTAAATAGAGATAATTGGTTTTCTAACATGGGTGTGTTGAAAACTTCCTTAAAACACAAGTTGTACAATATTAATAAAACGAAGCAAGAACATATATTTATACCAAATTGAATGATATTTGTGGATGGGTAGTAAAAAGGACTATAAAGTACTCCCTACTTCTATCAGTATTTTATTACTTGCTCCATTTCTTCGATTACAGAGTTTTAAGAGAAATAATAAAAAGTATTATTTTATGATGTAAGTGGGGTTGGTTGAAAAATTAAAAAAAAATCTAAAAATGCAAAAGTAAGTATAAGTAGGGAGGAGAGAGATATGAGAAGAGCATTAGTGGGAAGCAAATTAGTAAAAACTGTTGTTAAAAGTTTCTAAAAAAGAAATTGAGTAAGTAATAAAATACGGTCGCAAAAGAAAAGTGGAACATGTAATAAAATACAGAAGGAGTACAAGGAAGTTTCACCAAGTATCTTCTAGTTTTTAAGAAATTCACCAAGTGTCCTTACTATTTTAAAATTCACCAATTATTGAATTTACTAGCGGTCATTAACACCTTTAGTTATGAACCCTTAACTATCCCATTATCCCATAATTAAATAATGCGAAGAGTCTTGAAAAATTGATCAGCTAAGTTAATTCGGTTTTAAAGGTTCAAAATTGAAATTAAATTTGGCAAAATAAGACTAAATGCCTTAATTTGCATGCAAGGAAATGTCTTGATTCACGTGCTATACTTTTTTAGCAGTGAAAATTATTTGGTTAAAGTTTTGAGGATCATATTAGCCCATCAAGATCAAAGTTAAGGTCAAAATTAGCAAAAAAAACTAGAAATGCCTCGGTTTATGTGCAAGAAAATGCCTCAATTTACTTGCTTCGGATTCGAAGCCGCAATAATTGCTCAACTGAGGGTTTGAAATTCAATTTGAATCTTTATAACAAATTTGAAGTCAAAATAAAAATAAATAAATAAATAAATAAAAATAATAATAAAATAAAAATGACCCAAAATGCCTCGTTTTACATGCAAGCCCCCTCCTAAGATTTTTGCGGCTTGCAAACCAAGTCATTTTCCAGCACACAAACCAAAGCGTTTTTAATTATTTTTATGTCAAATTCAACACCAAAACCTTGACCAAACAATTTTTGCGGCTTGCGGCTTGGAAACAGAAGAATGCAAATCGAGGGATTTCCTTACCTGCAAATTAAGGCATTCAATTCATTTTTCTATTTTTTTGCTAATTTAGATCTTAAATTTGACCCTCGATATCCAATATAACCGCTACAACCTTAACCGAGCAATATCAAAGCTCGCAAACCAAAGCACGAATATCGAAAATCGAGGCATTTCCTTCGCACAAATGAGGCATTTCAATTCTTTTTTTTAGCTAATTTAGACCTTAAATTTGACCCTTGACATCTTATCCTAAGATTAGGCACATGTCATGTTATCATTAAAATTTTTCCTTTCAAAGCTATAAATAATGTCATCATGTTACAATTTTATTTTATTAAAATTCTGATTAGCTATATTATTATTAGTATAAATTTCCGTAAACCTTAACCAAGCAATATCAAGGCTCACCAACCAAAGTAGAAAAACCGAGGTATTTTCCATTATATAATTAAGGGTTAATAGGTTAACTAAGGGATAATAACTAACGAAGATAACTACCACCATTCATTAAGGACATTTGGTTAATTGTTTAAACACTCGAGGTTATATTGTGAATATTAAAAACAGCAAAGACATTTGATAATTTTTTTAAAAACTATTTGATGAAAAAACCCTAAACTAAAGAACTAGAACGAGTAGCTTCCAATCAAATAAAGTTGCAAAAGGTTGTTAATTGAATAAAATTGTTTATAAACTCATATCATGAAGTTAAGGGCTTTTATTTTTTATGTTTTCAGCTTTCTGTTTTTTTAAAACAAAAAACCAAAATTACACAAAAAAAAAAAAAAGAAAAAAAAAAGGTGTTTTAATTTTTCTATTATCAATTTTCAAAAATGATTTTAACAAATTTAACTAATTGTTGATTCATTATATGACATATATCATATGATTTTGAAAAACAAAATACCAAAAAACAAAAAACCATAACAATACCAAACGATCCCTAAACTATGCTGAAATTTGATGGCAAAAGATAGAGCAGACACCTTAAACTTTCCAAGCACAAGATTAAAATAAAGCAACCAATACATTTACTAAAGAAGCATAATAAATGCCAAGTTCTCAAGAATCTAAACCAACTACATTCGATAACAAAATTTAAAGACACATAATGATTTCGTAAGTCTACAGTTTTCAAGTCAAAATTTTAAAATTTCATCAATAGCTTAGTATATAAGATCTCCGGAACAGCTTCTGCCATGAATCCATAACACAACTTCAGCTGTTTAACGGTACTGTAAATGCAAAGAGGAAAACTAGATCAGGCAATGTCATGAATGGTAAATGTAAGTACAAACAAAGCTCAAAACCATATAGCAATCCATCAATATGGCTAAATAACAGTCCAATTCTACTAAACAGAGCAGTTGATAAAATAACTATGATGTATTTAGCTAATTTAGACGCCTTTATCCATCTTTCTTCAAGAGAATTAAAATTAGATGCCAAAGAAAACTCCACACTCTGCCCCATTGGGGAAGCAGAAGTTATGAAACGACAACAAAGGAAGAGAGGAAAGTTGTATTGGAAATTCAGGCACAACACAAACCAACTACGGAGTAATTCATAATCCTTCCGCGTAGGAGCAAACACAAGTTATAATTAAGTTTTGAATAGGGCACAAACAGTTCTCATGATTGCAAATAACCACTAAGACTGAGCACATAGGATCAAACGAATAATAATACTCACAATTTGCAATCAGGTAATACGGAGTAGATAGATTATCAGTATATCATAATGCAAAGCACACCCAACCTTTCATTAAAAAAAAACTTTTAAAATCATAGCTTGTACAAATCTCAAATCAACTCGCAAACACACAATCCAATCTTCAGCGTCAACATTGATTTTATAATCAAAACCCATTCTCTATCAAAAGATTCATATTTATTGGGCGAAAATTACTTCTACTGACACATACTTTCAATTATAAACCTTTTTCAACCGCTGAAGAATTTCAATTGCATATTTTTAATAACATCACCTTTCCTTTCGGATACAAAATTCATAACCCTCATCACAATCACCGAATAAGGAAGCTAAATATCACTAGCCCAGAACATACATTAAGCTAAAGAGCCAAGAACACAACCATTACCAAAGGTCCAAAGTATTACATACCCACATCACAGAATAATCACAGTCAAAAAAAATTCAGCCTAAGAACAGCTTCCCATCGATTTCAGTATTCGCATTTCTAAAAGATCAATTAGTTCAAAGCAAAATCGTCTGAAAACTAGTACCACCAACAGCAAAATCATTTCAAATTCAATATTTTCATCATGTAACATCCCAAATAAAAAATAACTCGTTTCACCTCTTTATTAACAAATTTATGAAACCAATTTGTTACAAAAAAAAATAAAAAAAAGAAAAAAAAAGCCATCATTCAAACAAAATCAATCGTAAAATCCACAAAACAGTAAATTCAAATCCAAAAACTACGACAAATAAAACAGAGAATAAGATGAGAAAAGAAAGAACCTTGATGAAACCGATTTCCTTAGCGTTGCTACGGAAGCACTGTCTGCAGCACATCAGTCCATACTTGCGAATAATTGCATGAGGATTGCCGCAAACTCGGCTGTTTCAAAATTACAACAAAAAAACAATTAAAAAAAATAAAAATGAAATTAAAATAATCTGGAAAAATGGTAAGAGGAGAGAGAAAAGAATACCAAGCACGAGATCCAGGACCATAGTTCTTAGGGTGAGCGTTCCAGATGTTAGAGTGTCCCATTTTTGGTTGGTTCGTCTGAGAAACCTTTCAGAGGACAGAGAATACGGCGCTGCTGTTCTTCCGGAAAACCCTAGTGATTTCTTCAAGAGGTCAGGATGAATGATTATAAGGGTTTTATTAGTAGGTTTTCACCTAATGCCTGTTATATGAAACGCACCGTTTTTGTTTTTCATTTTTAACTAGTTTTTTTTTTTTTTTTTTTTTTTTTTTTTTTTTTAAGGAAAAATCCAAGCTTTATAAAAAAATTAAAAAAATTAATCAGCACGTTTTAGTTTTAGATAAGGCTGGTCACATCATGTGGCCGCTTATAAAAGAATAAAGTAACCTATAGACCAAATAACCCTGCAACATTAACGAAAAACCCCATGATGGTTGACCACACATAAAATTTGTGAAAATCAGCAAGTATCTATTAAAATCGATCTTTTTATTAAGTCTAAAAAAAACCTTTTTATATAAAAAAAAAAAGGTAAAATTTAAAAATATCTCTATTTACAGGCATGTTTGGCGGTATCTTTTAGCAACCGATTAAAAAATGAGTGTTTGGCAATTTAGACGTTGGAGTAGTGTTTAGCAATCAACAAAAAGTTACATCCAATAAAATATCAATCAATTACTTAAATTACGTTCAAAATTAAAGAAATTGCTATTTAATTTTTGTTCATGAATACAATCAATCAATTAATGTATTAATATTATACTTCAATCAATTTTCCTTCCAAAAAAAAACAACAATCAATTAAATAAGGGTCTGGCTTGTTTGTGATCATTTTTTGAAACCAAAAACAGGAAACTAGATAAAAAGTTGTTTTCAACCTTTTGTTTTCAGTTTTCAAAATTATCATGATTTTAATAAGTTTGACCAATTTTTTTTATTCAGGGGTCGTTTGGCTCACGGTAATAATCAAAGGGAATGGGATTCCATGGGAATCATTCCCTTTGTTGTTGTTTTTTTTTTTGCATTTTTATCATTCCCTTTCCCCTTTGATTACCCAAAAAGCTTCTACTCCCATTCCCCACCCCCCTAGCCTTTCCCATTCCCTTTCCCCAACCACCACCGTACCCACATCAGCCACCCTTACCTAGGCCACTTCTCGCTGGAACTTCACTGCCCCTCACCGGAATCTCGCCGCCATCCCCCGACCCTCGCCGCCCCTTACCGGAACCTCGCCGCCCCTTCTCTCACCGGAAAATCATTCCGTTACCCACGCATAACCCTCCCCTCCACTTAGATTCATCGGCCGCCTCTCCCCCACCCCTCGCCGCATCACGGCCAGCCTCGTCATCACTCGCCACCTCTCCCCGCACCCCTCGCCGCAAAGTATAAGATGACAAACAAGAAATCAACGAATTCTGCATGGACGCCATTGATGCAATCTAAATTGGAAAATATTGGTGGATCTGAATTTAGTATGTGGACAATGGAGTATGTACCTGCTTATAAGCTTCAGATTGATGCTGATAGACTCACTAATTTGAAGTTTGAAGGATGGAAAAGGACTATGGGAAATTGTTGGGAAGTTTTCTTAACCCATTCACAAATGGTAAGGGATGAGCTGTGCAGGGGTGGGGGAGGGCGGCGAATGGCGGGGGAGGTGCGGTGAGTGGTTTGGTGGATGGATGGTGGCTGGAAAAGGTGGAATTAGGTGGTGGTGTGGTGGTGGGATTTGTTTTCCTTTGTTATTAAACAAACAACATAGCAAATTTCAAGGGTTTCATTCCATTCTCCTCCATACCTTTTCCCCATTCCATTCCGATTCCACTTTGCGAACCAAACGGCCCCTCATTATAGACATATATCATATGGTTTGTAAAAAACCAAAAATCAGAAAACTACAACGATACCGAACGAACCATAATGTATTCTTAATACAATAAAAATCATCTCCAATCAAATTCGGGGGCTAATAAAAGATAAAAGGGAAAAAATGTCAATTCTTCCTATCCATAAATTATAAGCTTATACTCCATATTATGGTTACCCAATATGTTAATATGTAATATATATTTTGGAAAATTTGTCAGAAAAAACCTTTTAAGACAATCTTTTTATTCAGAAAAACCTTTTAAAAATTTCTTGGCATTTTAAAACCTGATTGTGAAAAAAATTTATTGAAGACAACCAACGATCACTTTTCGGCATTGACTTCTCTCTTTCCGACATTGGCCCCCCATGTGACATGCACATGGTCATTTTTTTACTAATCCCACCCCCTTTTTCTTCTTATTTCCCTCTAGTTTTCTTAAGTCACTCAGCTCGCTATTGTTTAACCTTGGTTAATTACAATTAAATTAAATTATAAATAAAAAAAACCCCATCGCCTCATGATCTCACCTCTCACATCATTCCTCCTACGGAAGCGATTTGATCGTGTCCTTGTCATTGATTTATCTTTGGGTATAAATATACAATTACAAGAGATAATCTTGGCTACTGACTAGCTACAAATTAGGCTATAAAATATACACTAACCAAATTAGTTATATACAAAGTCAAACCAGAATATATTGCCATATATTTTAACACTCAATTAGTTAAATAATTTTCCAATTGGTCTTCAATTAGACTCATTTGTTCAATTACTGCTCATCTTATATGTTCAATTATTCGCTTTTTTAAAAATAAGGTTAGTTAATGTTGACCCTCTTGGTATTTTGATGATTGACAAACAAACAAGATTTGACTAATGGTGTTTGATAGTCTTTGATAGAGTGAAAAGATTTAGGCAATAACAATATCTACCCTGTTCCGGAGTAGGAGCAACTAAATTGGAAGTTCAATATTCGTATGCAAGCTTTCAAGATGAAGAAGACAAATTCCAATCCTTAGTATTCACTGTAAGCACTAGAGTTTTTATGTGCAGAAAGGAACTCAACTTAAAGTTTTAATCAGAAAATATTTTTAACGTAAGACTTTAAATCAGTTTTTATTCCTTAATTAAAGGATAAAATAAAATCAGTTTTTAAAGAGATATATTTTCTGTAAATAAATAAAAGATAAATAATTGTTTAATTAAAAGATAAGTTTGTTATTTTTAAATTAAATAATTATTTAAAGTTTTATCCTTTTAAATAATAAATATCTCTAATAAATATCTTTAACTGATTATTAGACTAAGTAAAAGTTGTTAACTATTTTTAAGGAAGCCGTTGAATGCTTGAGAGAAAAGTCAGGGAGACCATATTCCTGACTCCCTCAACGTTCACTTTAACTCCCAAAGTTAAGGTGTACGTGAGATCATGAGAGGAGTGGGAACATGGTTGAGGCTTCTCATCTTTCTATATAAAGCATGCAACAGATTCTGATTTGAAGTACAACAAACAACAACGAGAAACATTGAGTTCATTGAGCTTAAGTTTTCTAAGAGCTTTCACGTTCAATATAAAAGAGTGATGAGTTCCTTTCTGTCTTAATCTTCTTTAGTGCATTAGGAAAAGTCTTGTAATTACTTTTGTAATTCGGGATTGGGGTTTGAGAGAATTGTAACTAAGAGACTTGAGTGAGTCTGTTAGAGAGTTGTAAGTGATTCAGAGTCGAATCATATAAGAGAGTTAAGCTGCGGTAGAGGGACCGTAGCTGGGATACTGAACTTGAGTGTAGGCAGAAGTTTCACCTTTGTAAAAGAGTCTTTACATAGTGAAAATATTCGAAAAGCCTATATCATGTGTTCTATCTTTTCTTACATAGTTTAATTCCGCAAAAAGTTCACTTTTCTCTATATACTACAATTCACCTCCCCTCTTGTAGTAGACATCGAACTAACAGTTAAATAATTTTTCAATTGGTCATATCCCCTTAAAATTATTATTCTTATGCTTCTTTTAGTTTTACCCCTGCTATTGTAGTACGAATTATAGGAGTACAATTTAAAGAGCATTCACATTTTGTAAAGTTCCAATTGTAATTGACACAGGGTGATGTTCTGAAATTATATATAGCGAAGGATTTCTGAGGTAGTATTAGAAAGTGGCATATTGAAGTGAAGTGGTTATAATTCATATTGTGCATTTACTGAAAATGACTCTAAACTAAAGGCTTGCTTGATTTTCTGCAATTGCTACTGTTTGATCATATTGAGTTGTTATCCTAGCATCTTGATTTTTGTTAAAAATGCTTAACTTGGGATTATGGGTAGATATTGGCTCTGGCCTAATTGCCATGTTTTTTCCGAATTTTGTCTCCATTAGATGGATACTAACACTCAAACAATGCTCAAGAGGCAGCTGATTTGTGTATGTTATTTAATTTTTCCAACCCCATATAAATCATCTAAATATTACTATTTTTTTAAAACTAATGGAATTGCAGCTGCTGCTTGGGGGAAGAGGGGCAAGCTTATTTCTTGCAGGGAGTACTATACGTATAAGTTTCAAATGCGTGCTGGAAATTTCCTCCTACGGGCTGGGCAGCTATTCTTGCAATATATTGTAGACATGTATGTGAAGATAGAGAATACTCGGCTGGATTTCTTTTGGCAAAATCAGGCACAAATTAGAGTTGAGCTATATCAGGGTTTAGTAGATACACATGAAGGAGGTGAAGCAAATGCATCGAATGTAGGTCAGTATGTTATCCTCCCTACTTTTTTTTGGGGGGGGGGGGGAGGGGGGGATGGCGTTATCTCAATGCTATCGCTCTTGTACAACGTTTTGGGAAACCAGACTTATTCATAACAATGACTTGCAACCTAAATTGGCCAGAAATCAAAGCAGAGCTAGCACACGGGGAAAAACCACAAAACCGACCCGATCTTCTAGCTCGTGTTTTTAGAGCAAAGCTTATAGCACTGAAGAAAAAAATAAAAGAAGAACAAGTGTTTGGTGAGGTGGCTGCATTTATTTATGTAGTTGAGTTCCAAAAACGTGGCTTGCCACACGTTCATATGCTCATTATTATAAAGCATAGAGGAATGGAAGGGAAGTGCAAATACGACTACCCTAAGTCTTTTTCGGATATTACAAGCAGCCATGAAAGCGGCTATCCTGAATATAGACGCCGGGACACTGGTGAGTCTATTGTGATTCGAAGGAAAAGGTTGGACAACCGCTGGGTCATTCCATATAACCCTTATCAATCTGCCTTATTCGACTGCCACTTGAATGTGGAGGTATGTTCAACAATTCAAGTAGTTAAGTACCTTTACAAATATGTTAATAAAGGACATGATTGAGTATCATATAACGTAGCAGCTTCAGCAGGCCCTGTAAATGAGATTGAGCAGTTTCAAGCAGGCCGTTGGGTTCCCCCTTGTGAAGCCGCATGGAGAATCTTTGGGTTTAACCTGTTTGAAATGATCCCTCGGTATTAACATTGCAAATTCACCTGCTTAATCAGCACACTATGCGGTTTTCTCCCACTGAACAACTAGCCTCTATTGTTTCAGATAGGCGCCGAGCCCGTACTTCATTAACTGAGTTCTTCAGAATGAACTATGCTGTCCCAAATATACCAAAATACACATATGCAGAATTTAATGAGCATTATGTGTGGAATCAGGCTACAAAGACATGGGCTAAGAGGGATATTTTGCGAACTGCAATAGGGCGTCTGGCTTTTGTGGCTTCATCCGAAGAGGAGAGATTTTTTCTGAGACTGCTACTAATCAATGTAAGGGGACCAAAATCCTTTGAAGATTTACGAATAGTAAACGACCACCTTTGTGCAACATTTCAGGAAGCAGCCTTGAAACTTGGTCTACTGGCATAAGATGATGTCGCTGGTAAATGTATGGCTGAGGCTGTTACTGCGCAAATGCCAACAGCTTTGCGTAAATTATTCGCTACTATATTGATTTTTGGAATGCCCAGAGATCCCCTAGCCCTCTGGCAGAAGTACTACCTTTATTTGTCCGAAGATTTCAGGCACCAAAATGCAGGAATGGAAAAAAAGTGAAGGCCCTTACTGTGCAAGGGGTAGAGCGTTTCTTAGAAGAAATGGGGAAATCGTTGGAAGAGTTTGGCCTAGGGGTGTTGATAAGAAATACAGACTCCGGCTACGAAAAATAAAGGATATTGCCGATGCACTCTCTGCCACAATACTGGTTGAATACATTGAAGCCATTGACAAGCTCAACCCTGCCAACGCGATGCCTTTGATTGCATCATTAAACATGTGCAGCTTAACAAACCCGGTTCCTTTTTCATTGACGGGCCGGGGGGCACTGGCAAGACATACCTTTATTGTGCATTGTATGCTGCTGTAAGACAAATGGGAAAAATAATTCTTCTTGCAGCTACTTCTGGAATTGCTGCCTCAGACATAGTCACTGGGAGGACAGCTCATTCGCGTTTTAAAATTCCTCTTGATCACACAGCTTCCATGTCTTGAAATGTGTTTAAACAAAGCAGCTTAGCTGGTCTTCTACGAGAAAGCTCATTGATTATTTGGGATGAAGCATCAATGGCAATCAAGGAAAATGTAGAGTCATTAGACTTGCTTCTTAGGGATTTATGTGATAGCCGTACAGCTTTTGGTGGCAAGGTTGTGGTCTTTGGTGGGGACTTTCGACAAGTATTGCCTGTGGTACCCAAAAAACCACAAAAAGAAGCCGTACAAGAAAGCTTAGTCTCTTCTTATCTATGGCATGGTTTCAAATGAATACGCCCGTGTGAAAACATGCGAGCCCAGACAGATCTTTTATGCTCTGATTTCTTTCTTGCTTTAGGAGACGGTCATATGCAAACAGAAGAGATAGCTGACATTCGTCTACCAAGACAACTGGTTGTGCCATTTGAGGATGAAAACAACTCTCTAGACTAGCTTGTGAGCCAAATTTTTTCAGAACTAAGTGCAGGTTGTTTCAATTCGAGTATCTTTGCTGAACGTGCAATCTTGACTCCTCTCAATGATGATGTTGATGAGATAAATACTCTGCTGATTGCAAAACATCCTGGTTAGGCTATAACCTATAAGAGTTTTGAAGTGTTGATTGATGAAAATTGCAAAATTTACACAACTGAATTCCTAAACACTTTATGCCCCGGAGGAATGAGCCCACATGAATTGGTTCTTGTGAGGAGGGTAGCCCGTCGTCGGGGATCCCACTTCCTCTGTGCCCATGACCCTTTAAAAGCCTAGGACTTTACACTTTTGAAAGTGTGTTAGGATTTGAATTCCTAACTGTTTGGGGGACCTTGAATTAGAATAGATTCTATCATTACTTTTTTTTTTTGTAAGAAACTAATAGGGAGACGCCAATAAGCTTTAGGAAAACTCATAAATCTCATTCATGCCTTTCTCCTAAGTAGAGTTCAAGGGATATTTAGCACGAATCATAAGTTTACCCATGCCCAAATTAGTCTACTTATACCAGAAATGAGTTCGGGGGCGAGGGTATTAAAATAATGTTCCCTTTTGGGGGGAATCGCTATTCTAGCCCTAGTGCTGCCTCTACTAGCTCATCCTTTTTCACAGTTTCATCACCAAACAATATATGCAACGTGGTACCTAAAACTAAGTTAATTGATTTTATTTATACGCGTCAATCACATGAAAATTACATTACAACGAATGTCGTTATTCTTATTTAATCCAAATTCGTGAAAGGATAAAAGTAAACAAGATTCGCCTTGGTTTAAGTGATAAAATTTGTCCAATTCTAGTCTTCTTTTAACGAAAGAATATTACGTCAAATTAATTAATTAAATGTTTATTTTAACGTGATCAAACAACACTAATTAATTAATTTAAGGGTTTTAGAACAAGAAAAGTAATGTGATTTATCTAAGTATTCGGAAATTACCACTTTTCCTTGCTAGATATTCGTTTAGAATGCTTATGACACCTTCTTGTTGGGGAACCTCTACCGTAAGAACAAAACAATTAAAGGGTGAGTGTTTGTGACAAGAGGGTTTATATTTGCATAAGTTCACAAAGATGTTACTGATGACTTTTAGGCTATTTTTCTGTGTGTTTAGAGCTCGTATTGAATCTCTATTTATAGGGAATGGGTGAGATTAGGGTTTTGGAGTTTCTTCCGCAGCAGGTGGCGTGCGAAGGTTGCGCGCGGCTTCCGCGCAAAAGTTAATTAGTTGCGCTGCACAAGGCAGCGCGACTTCCAGTCTTGCGCGGAGCTGTATAGTAAGATTCGATTTAGTATTTTTCTAAAATTCAGAATCTTCCGCAAGCGCAACTCTGTGGGTTGCGCTGGATGCCTCGTGCAACCTTATGAGTTGCGCGCGCCCTGCCAGCGTGACTTCATAAGTTGCGCGAGGAATTTCCTGCGGCAGCCCTAAATTTTAACCTTGGCGCTCTAAATCCGTCCGAAATTAGGTTTAATCTTTGGATTAGGCCTAATTTCCGATCGGGCTTAGTATTTAATGAGTTTTAGTTCATTTAGTTTGGGCCAAGCTAGCTAGTTTATGTGTTTAGGCTTTAATCAGTATTCCATAAGCATTCCTTACTCCAATCTAGCACAAAGATGAAATCATTTATCGTCATAGTACTTTCGTTTTGGACAGGGGACCAAAAGTAGATGTCTACAGTTAGCCCCCCATTTTGATCGAGTCTAGAATAGACGATGATCAAAGTAGTCAAAGATGTAAATTCGAGACTCATTCTGCAAAGTTCCTTAAGGACAAGGAATCTTTCACTAGTGTTGAGACTGTCGAAACTATTCTCGATTCGCTAAATGTTCAAGACAAGTAGCTACTAAGATCAAGGTAATTTGAACTTAGCACGCTAAAGAATATAAGTTGACCCTTTGCTGGTATAGAACACTTTTTCAAGTAAAGGTTGTCCTGGGTGATGTCATGTTATGAGAAGGTACCAGGTTTAAAAAGATTAAAAGAGGGTGCTCAATATGTTATCGGTGGTCTAAAGTCCCTCGATTTGTCATTGATACTTTAGTTCATGATTCCAATAAAGGAAAAGATGATAAGGGGGGGGGGGATGTTTTGGCATTCGTAGCCTAACACTTGAATAAAAGATTGACATACGCTGACAAAACAAATATTTGATGACGGAAATACATGTCTCGGAGGAATATATCCAAATCCAGTGAGAGAGAAGAAAATTGGCAACTCCCTCAGCAGTATTGTCCACAAGATGAAAACACGCGTCTCAGTGGGGGCACGTGTCTAGATAGGTGCACCTTCAATTGGGGTCGCTCTTTATACAGGGGGTGGTCGGACACCTTAATTGTCCGGTAAAGCAAGACAGCTTTCAAGTTAACCGTATTTGCTTCCAACGGGGGTCGTATGGTCGGTGCGCCTTGTTTACTCGTTAAGCTAACGCCTAAAAGAAAAGGTTCCATCATTTTTTACGCAGATCACGTTGCTAGTGCAATTTTACGCAACACATACGCCATACAATTTTACACTGTACGATACACGGTATTCTTGTTAAGTAACGACAAAAATACGAAAAAACATGGCATTTCTTAAGGGCAGCACAGGAAAAATGCCAAACTATCTATGGGAGCTTTTATGTAAAGTACCACTATGTAATATTTTTTAGACGCTTTCCGAGAAATATCCAAAACGTATGCTTGGGCAGGCACAAAGCATGGTGGCATATAGGATGATGCAAAAAATTATCAAAGAAAAAATAAATTACAAAATGCAAAGCAATTAAAAGGATTTTGATAATTCGCGTGTTAATATGTCTAACAACGCACCCAACCGTTAAAAAAAAAAATCAAAACGGATCAAAATCCATATACCGATATTTTAAGTGACCAGTATCCGCGCTCAACTCTAGAGATCGCGCTGTCCAGGTGCGCGCAATGTTCAGAGTTGCGCTGGGACGTCACGCGCAACTTTTAGAGCTGCACGCGACATTTTCTTCTTTGTTCGCCATTTTCGCCTCTTTCTCTCTCTACAAAGCTTGGTTTTTGTTGCTTTTTGAAGCTGAAGAAGGAAGATCTTGTACCCAAATCCTTTTTGCCAAAATCCAATGTAAATCTTCTTGTTATTTTCGCTCATTTTTGACCGAATTTGGGGAAATTCGAATAAAAAAACCTTAAATTCTGAATTTTAGGGTTTTTTATTCGGCCCATAATTCTTGAAATTATTTGTTCCATGTTGTTATACTATATTAAAGGAGTGTTTTGCAACAAATTTCATGAAAAATGGTTAAGTATTGAACCTCGTATGAGCATATCTTTGTTTACGTTCGTTTTCGTACTTTTCTTCGATTTTCTAGTTCGAATTTACTGTTCTTGCTTGGTCATTTGGTAATACTTGTTGATTATGAGATGAATTATAGTGTTATGCCTACAATTATGCTCTTGAATCCTGTTTTGAAAATTTTGAGTTTGAGAAATAGTGCGAAATGCATGTTTTTTCTATTTATTTATTTTTATTTATTTTTTTTTTTTTTACCATTTTCAAGCTTCAAAATAATTGTTTGGTAGATGATAATTATATTTGGGTGATTATTATTCATACACAAACTATTGGTTTCTAAGATTCTTAGAAATAATCTTTAGAATGGTTAGTTGAACTGGTATAGGTTGGCTTTATGGGTGTTTAAGCCCCCATTTACTAAGTTCAATTTGTAGGTTGTTGTAGCCCCCAAGTATTGGGTGGCATTTGACTTAGTATTTTGTCCCTTTTGCAGCCGTTATGCTGCCAAAATGGGTCTAGAACTTAGTCTTATGTTTTTCTTAGGACTTAGAAAATATATTCAATCGTGTAGGTTTTTTTTTTTTTTTTTTTTTTTGAAAATTCCATCGATTGATTGTTCGTAGTATGGAAATTTCCCCATTTGTGGACGCTGAGGATGTCTTAGGAGAACCAGTTCCTGACGAGGTAGTTCGCTCTCGAAAAAGGGTGGCATGTGCTCGTGAGGAAGGCTGGGAGTGGCGCATCGTCACGAGGAGTTAGTTTGGGAGGCTCCTCCCAACTGGGATCTGCAGGTCCTTAAATGGGACCCGAACCATCATGTTTCGATTTAAGGTTGGCGCGACATAGTGAGTGTCCTGTGTTTATTTCTTTCTTTTTCTTTCTCTTTTTTCTGTTTTTTTAGACCCGTCCTAATCAGCCAAAAGTTTTTTAGAGTAAGCCTAGCATGCGCCTGTATGGTTCAGGTGACTTGAGAGGTCGATTTGACGCTCTTTCCGAGGTAGTGAAGGAGGTGATAGAGCTTTCGGGGGTTGGTCCCTAGCTGGCAGCTCTTCGCGATTTATCGAGTTAGCCTGCGTCACTAGCTTTCCTTCGCGGGCTGTTGTAGTTTGGTGGGATTCCACAAACACTTTTCACTTCCTGTGGGGAGAGATGACGATCACCCCTTACAACTTCTCCATGATTACGAGTTTTCCTTTTGGAGGCGAGCTCATGGTATCGAGGAACGTAAAGAGATCAGACGAGAGACTGCGTGACCTTGTGGGGGATCGTCTTGCGGCGACCCTCCATGTGTATGCGCAGTCTTGTTTGTACTTGGTTCTTGCCGATGAGTTTTCGGCTGATGAGGTTGGTCGACAATGTACTCCTGAGCAGCTGGCTAAGATATAAATTACTCACGCTCTTTTTGTCACTATTTTGAGTGATCGGGGAGCTGAGAGTGTTTTGCTGTCCGGTTACTCATTTGCCTCAAGTGAGTTGGACTAGGTGGGTAACCTGAACTGTGCGGAGGTGTCATACACCGTATGCTTACTGCTATGGGCAAGACGACACGAGTGATGGATTCCGCGGCAGCTACTAAGGTGGCCCGAATCTCCATTTCCTGGCACGGCCGTATTCTTGAGGTACGTTTTTATATTTATATGTTTTTTTTTTTTTATCTTTCTACTGATTCTCAAGCTAATCACGTTTATATTTTTTTAGGCCTGGGGTATTCGTACCTGCCTTTTGTAGCTCCTAAGACTCTCGGGCCGTCTCGCTTTCCTATGGGCCATTTTCTGGTCCGGATAGGGAAGAGACGAGTTACTGCAGCCGGCGACTTTCGTCGTGAGTATAGTTTTACAACATATATTCATATTATTACGTTTTAGTCATAATTTTTTTTTGACATGATGTTGCATTTTGTAGGTCGACCTTCGCCCTTGGGGCTTGGTCGTAGGGGTCCTAGAGGCTATCCGGGCAGGCGGCGTACGCTGCCATTTTCGGAAGCTTTATCAGGGACTCTCCTTGGCTCACCGGACAGACGCGTGGTTTTTAGGCGAGCGCGTTGTTTGGCAGTTCTCGTCCGAGGAGCCTTTAGTTCTTGTGGACCCTCCTATTCGGATGTTGCGTCCGGACCTGCTATCTACCGAGGACCGAGCTCAGGCGATCCTTAGTTATCCTACGGAGCATCTGATGCTGTTTGGGGCTTCGTACCAGGCTTTTATTTCATCTAGGCTGACTCCTTTTCCAGCTTTTGTCCTGATTCGTCTTTCTTTCTTTTGATTTTATATATATTATATTTGGACATTTGGATATCGACCTGTATTTTGTTTTTTGTTGTTATATTTTTTTAGAGGGTCGAGTTGGGCGGTTGGGTGCAACTTGCGGCAGAGATCTCGTACACCGAAGCTTTTGGATCGGTGATCCATGAGATTCTTCCGGCGGCAGAGGATGAGGACATACCGTACATCCCAGAGACGGTCGAGTCGGTATGTTTTGTTTCGCGTATGTACATAAATTTTAATCTATCATATACGTTTTTCATAACCTTTTTTTTTGGAACAAAGGAGACCATGAACGACATGGTGAGGACCCTTCAAGCATTCCGAGCTTCTTATCGGAGGGCCCTCGTGGCTTTGTCATGTCGTGATCATCGGATGGTTGCGGTAATTTTTTTCTATCTATCTCTCTCTCTTTTTATTTATTTATTTATTTTTTTTATCAAATTTATTACATGAATGTGTATTAATCTTTGATTTGGATTTTGCAGGATGTGTAGCAACCTTCTGGGAGTCGCCGAGCACCATGATTCCATTTTTCATTATCATATATATATTTTTTTGTTTTATTGAAAATGTATATATGTTTTTTATTTTTATACATACGATATTTGTACATACGACGTATTTGTAGATATCGCAATTTGCCTTTTATTGTATTTTTATTTTCCACAAAATATTTGCGCAAAAATTCCGAGGGAGGGAAAGGACTCCTGACTTACCCCCCTCGAAAAAAGAATGACTGAAAAAAGAAAGGGAAAAAAAAGGAAAGACAAAAAGAAATAAGAAAAGGAAAAAAGGAAAAAAAGGAAAAGAAAAAAAAACAGAAAAAAATGGAAATAAAAGGAGAAAGGGAAAGAGGAAAAGAAAGTAAGTAATAAAAAAGGCAAGCGTGTGAGTTAATCATACATATTAAAATTTCCATAAAGTGAAATACGAAAATAAGACAAAGTCTCGCTGCATCAGATTGGGCGTGCGCGGGACACCTACGGGTAAACTTTCCTTTGAGCGTATTTTGCCAAAAATCGGACCGTTTTGGTCTATTTAAACATGGTTACGTCTAGGCTTTTGATCATCTTGCATTCATTCGACACCAAAATAATGAGTATTACTCCTAAGAATTTATTACTTTATTTTTTTTAATCTTACAATGGTGAAAAATTTTGAGCAACGATTGAAACAATGGGTATTCCCTTTCAAGTGAGGACAAACTTGCTTTTAAAATATACCATCTAGATGCCCTAATAAGTTACATGCAACTCAACATTAATTTTGATTTTCATCATGCCGCTGTCAACCATTGGGACTCTAACCACCATCTTTTCCTCTTCAAAGGGGATGAAATAATCCCATTACCTAGCGAGTTTGAAGCTCTACTAGGTATCCCTCCAAATACTTTATGTAAAGGAAAAAATGCAGATTGTTGGTTTGAAGGATTTTCTTGCAATTTCTGTGTACACTTTTCACTTAAATTTCTGTGTGCATACAAACTTATGCATAAGGAATTATTGTTATTTCTTAGTTTGATACCCCCCCCAACCCTTTTCTCTTTTTTTGAGATATGTTGATTGATTTTGAAGAAAATATTGAAAATACCCTTTCCTTTCCCCTCTTTTTTGCTCAAAAATCTTCTTTTTTTTCATTACCGTATCACTTTTACCTGCAGGATTTGAAAAAGAAGCCAAAATACTTGGTAACTTTCACTGTTGGATTAGCTCAGAGGGACAACATTAATAGTAATTAATTACTATTTCTGGTGGTGCTTTCTTATAGGTGATGATACGATTGTTTAGTCCTCGTAAAAGAACTCTGATGTTTATTTTTCTTTATTGTTTCTATTAATCTTTACTTTTTCTATTGTGCTACTTAGTCTGAAAACCTTACAGTAATATAATTTTGTTCAAATTACATAGTGTCATTTTGTGAAGAGGCCATGAATTGTCAAGTTGCTGCTGATAAAGATATTTTGTGAAGAGGCCAAAATGAAAAGTGTCTAATTCTTCATATTCTTTACTTATAGATCTGAAGAATTTTGAGAGCTGTTTTCTTACTAAAACATCTGGAAACTTTTGCGTCTGAAGATACATTCTGTAATCTGAGCTGAAATGATAGAAGTGGCTATTTTCTACAAGAAAAAACCATGTTATTAATGTCTTGTCCTCCCCATATACAATATGTGTGTGTGTGTGTGTGTGTGTTTAGTAGCTTTGACAGGTATAACAGCAGCAACAACCAGCACCAGACAGGCACAACACCACCAGACAACAGCTAACAGCCAGCAGATAGCCAACAGGCTTTGCAAAACCAGGCCAGCAACCAAACAGCAGCATCTCAGCAGCTGAAAGAGCAGGCAACAGAATCAGCAGCCTGAACCAGCACACACCAGCTAGAGCCTAAGGAGCCAGAAACAGAAAGCAGTAGCCAGCAACAGCTAAACACACCCTGCAAACAGAAACCAGCAACTAGACACAAAGCAAGCAACACAGCCAATAGAAAACAACAGCTTACAAAAGGAAAGTTGACCTGACTGTTAAATCAAGGGCTCTGCTTCTCCAGACCTTGACTCTGTATTTTTTTTTTCTTCAGTTTTTTAAAGTGTAATATTACAAGTTATTGAAGAAAATATATGTGTCTTATGAATATTATGATTATATATAAGTATTTGGTACAATTTAAGTGAAAAAAATGCAAAATTTTTTTTATTTTTTTTTATTTTTTTTTGGGCATTTTTGGCACCGATTTTGGAAAGAATCGATGCTAAAAGTTTTTTTTTTAAAATTTGTTGGGGACTTTTAGCCCCGGTTCTAAGTCAAAACCAGTGCCTATTGTATTGAAATAAAAAAAAAAAAGTGTGCCATGGGTAATTGGCACCGGTTAACCGATGCCAAAGAGTGTATTTAGCACCGGTTAACCGGTGCCAAATCTTTAAATAGCCACCGGTTTTGAACTGGTGCCAAATCTTCAGAGATTTGGCATCCCTCAAATACTAAACGGTTCAAAACCGGTGCCCATAGGGTGGTTTGAACCGGTTCCTATTTATGTTTTTCGCCTAGTGTTTAGTCCAAAGAAACCCATGAAGTGAAGGCTCAAAGGAGCAAGGTGGATGGAGATCCATGAAGGTTCAAGTGGAAGCATTTCAAGTCTAGTTTCTTAGGACTAAGAGAGCCATACTATGTCATGTTTTATTTTATGCATTATTACATTATGCATGCTAGATTTTAATTTATGTTGTTGATGATGTGCTAGAGTTCACTATATTAATCACAACATAATAAATCTAGGTCCCGGTAATATTAAGATTGCTTTTCCAATTAAAAACCGAACAACTCTTTGTTTCAAGGTTACCTAAACCAAACAACCCTTCGATGATTCATGATAGGTCATGCCAAAGCTGGGTGTCATTTTTATATCTTAGGTAGCTTGGGGTAAATCAAGTTTTACAATTTTAACTAGTTATGCTCAACAAGGTTACCTAAAACGTTTAGAACCTTGAAACAAAGAGTAATAATTAAACATGTGATGGTTAATTATTCAACCAAGAGTTACAAAGAGTTTACTCACCTTGAAAATGTAATGGTTGATGGTAGGGCCAAAGTCCGGTTAATTATTACACAAATAAAGGATCTTGGAATCACTTAATTCAATTGGGATCATTTAATATTATATAAAGTGCTTTAAATTAACCTATTTAATTCGTTTATGGTACTTTAAATTTTAAACAATTATTGAACTTTGCCTTATTATGTCATAGATGAATAGCAATTCTGAGAACGCTGCTTTACCACCAACAATGAGATCGAGGCTCAATTTTCTCAACTTCAACGATTGGAAACTTAGAAGTGTTCTAAGGAACGGAAAAACTCGAATTTCGTTTAGACTTACCAATCGAGGGCAGATTTAGTCCAAGCATGACTCCTAAGAAATATCTAAGAAATGTTTCAGAGTCCAAGAGAGTTGTGTCGGTCATATTATCTTCTATTTCGGAGGATTGGGCTAGAAGATTTATAGACTATGAACCTTATCTCCTATTCAATTGCTTACGTGATATTTGCAATGGAATAGCACCCCATGGTGATGGGAAATTGGATGGAACCGTCAAGGAAATCATTAATATGATTCCCAGAAATGATGACTCCTAGACTGGAAATATTAGGCATGAAACTTTCAAGATTACTGGTGAAATTATTACCAGAAAGCTTATGCCAGGACAGTCAGTACAAATTCATGTGGATATGATGGTTCAACTATTCAATTACATGAATATGTTAGGGAGACCATTTCAAGATCATGAGGTTCATGATATTATTCTGCATTCATTACATGATGGTTTTGACCTGAAGAAACTATCATATGATGATGAGGATTCTGCAGTCAAGCTAGTTGATTTGCTTAAAAATCATGCAGAGAATCACATGAAAGGAGAATGAGCCAGTGCTTCACTAAGGATATCCCCACTACAATGACATGTGAGGTAAGGAGTCACCTAATAACTTGTTATAAACATTTTAACTTTCACTTAGGTATGTGATGCCAAGTTGCAGTGCTAACATTATTTATGTTGTGCATAAGCTACAAAGAAGTGAAGCTAGCTTGGAAATGGAGCTTGAAGGTGCACGAGAAGTGTTTAAGTGGCCAGAGAAAGCTTCATAGTTTTATTTCTGATTATTTTATGATGATTTTAGACTTATTTCTGGGTTTTGTTGAGACAATTTTTCAATTTTTGTTGAAATACTGATTGGTTTACTTGTCATGGGAAAGCGTTGATCCATGACAAGGTAATGAATTGTTTTCATTTGCTAGCTATGAGTTGATTTTGTTTTATAACATTGATATTAATAGATCACAAAAGCGAAAAACAAATGATTCAAAACCAACCTACTTATTACATAGTAAGGTTAGGTCACATAAACCAATTGTGCATCCAAAGATTACAAATGTACGAACTCTTATTCTTGTTTGATTATGAATCATTTGAGAATTGCGAGTCATGCTTGTTAGGTAAGATGATCAAGTCACCTTTTAGTTGAAAGGGTGAAAGAGCTAATGACCTTTTGGAACTCATACATATGGATGTGTGTGGACCAATGAGTTCAAAAGTAAGAAAAAGTTTAACTACTCCATTACTTTAACTAACGATTTAAGTAAATATGGCTATATCTACTTAATGAAGTAAAAGTTGGAATCATTGAAAAGTTCAAGAAATTCCCGAATGAAGTACAAATTAGATTGAGTAAACAATTAAAACACTACGATATGATTGTTGTGATTAATATTTAACTCAAAATTTTGATGATCATCTGAGGAATTGTGGAATTATTTCACAATCAAAAGAACACCACTATTAAAAGGTGTGTTAGAAAGAAGGAATCAAACTTTGCTTGACATGGTTCGATCCAAGATTAGCTTTAAAGATCTGCAAATATGCATTAGAAAACAGCTGTGAATATACTAAACAGAAACCTGTCCAAAGCAGTTGAGAAGATGCCATATGAGTTATGGACTGAAAAGTTCCAAAGTTGTCTTTTCTCAGGATTTTGGGGTTGTGAAACCTATGTAAAACGTTTATAAGGCGACAAACTTGGCCCTAAATCAGACAATTGTAGTGGGTTATCCCATATTAACAAAAGGGTATTACTTCTACAATCGCGTAGATAACAAAGTGTTTGTTGCTCACGATGGTGTCTTTTTAGAAAGGGAATCTCTTTCTACAAAGCCAAGTGGGAGTAAAGTGTTTCTCGAAGAAATTCGAGACGAGCAACAAATGGATGTGGATAACACCACATTAGAAGCGAAGGCGCATGAGTCAGCTAATTTGACAAATCATTTGTCGGAGCAAGCTAATTCAACTAGCGAGACTCCTATCGTCCCACTTGAGTGAATAACTTCAAAGAGTTGAAGAAAATATTTCTACTTCTATCGTTGCTCTTACCCCTCATAGGTCACTCACAATAAAAAAAATAAACAGTTTGTTAAAATTTTGATAACTGAGGATTCCAAAATTTTCTTATTGGAATGTGTGGAACCCACAGCCTACAAGCAAGCTTTGGCGAGCACCAACTCCGGAAATGGCTTAAGGCCATAAAATCTAGAATGGACTCCATGTCTGAAAAGGGAGTGTTTGTCCTGATAGACTTGCAAATGGGGTCAAACTTATTGGTTGCTTAAGTCTATTCGGATTCTTCTAGCGATTGCTGAAATTTTCGATTATGATATTTGGCAGTTGGATATCAAAACCGCCTTCTTGAATGGGTTCTTGATGGAGGATGTGTATATTACACAACCTGAGAGTTTTGAAGATCTAGAAAATCCTAGAAAGTTTTTGCAAACTTTAGAAATCCATTCATGGATTGAAGCAAGCATTAAGGAGTTGGAACATTCGTTTCGACGTGGCAATCAAACAGTTTGATTTCCTTAAGAGCGGAAAAGAATCTTGTGTATACAAGAAGTTTAGTGGGAGCGATCTAGTTTACTTAGTCTTGTATGTAGATGACATATTGCTCATAGGGAACGAGATACCGATGCTTGAGTCATTCAAGTAATGGTTGAAGAGTTGTTTATCTATGAAAGACTTAGGAGATGTAAAGTAAATATTGGGAATTAAGATCCATCGAGAAAAGGTCTCGAAGGATGATTGGACTAAATCAAGAGACTTATGTTGATAAGATTTTTGATAGATTCGAGATGCAAGACTCTAAGAGAAAATGCCTTCCCATGTCTCATGGTATTACGCTCAGTAAAACTCAGTGCCCTCAAAAGCCAGAAGAGTTGAGTCGTATGGCTAAAGTACCTTATGCCTCTCCAATAGGGTCCATTAGGTATGCCATGATATGTATAAAGCTGGATGTTACATGTGCCTTGAGCACGTGCAACAGTTTTCAAGAAAATTCAGAAGAAGTACACTAGAAAGCTGCTAAAGAACAAATCCTTAAGGACTTGAGAAGGATTAAAGGAATGTTTCTAGTTTATGGTGGCAAAAGTGAATTAGTTGTCAAGGGTTATACAGATGCGAGTTTCCAAACAGGCAAAGATGACTTTAGATTTCAATCTGGGTACATTTTTTGTCTGAATAGAGGAACAGTAAGCTTGAAGAGTTCAAAGCAGAGCATTGTCGCATACTCCATGATAGAATATGAGTATTTGGATACAGTAGAAGTAGCTAAAGAGGAACTTTGGATCAAGTTGTTTTGTGACAAAAATTGTGCCTTTGCCCAATCAAAGGAGCCAGGGTCACATAACAAATCCAAACATGTTGAGATGAAGTATCACCTCATTCAAGAGATCATTAGCTGGCGAGATGTCAAGATTTTCAAAGTTTCATATGAGTGAGAAAATCACTTATTTACTTACTAAACCCCTTCCTCAGCCAAAGTATGAGAGTCATACTAAGGTTTTTGGATTGAAGCAAGTCATGTAATTTAAGTTGTATATGTTTTGAGAAAACTTATCACATAAGTAATACATCAACTTGTAGAATTATGTTTAATCAGAAATTTATTATTCTTATTTAATTATGGTTTTGATATTAAATAAAATGTCCAAAAATAATTATGAATTGATGGGATCATCAAATACGTGATTTAGTGAATGAAACCCCACAGGTGAACTAAATTCATAAATTATTTAAGTTCCTAGTTCCAAATAATTAAATTGGACATAAATGATTTCAATAAATGGACTGGCATGTAAGATTGATTGGATAGCGCAGTTTCATGGGCTATAGAAGCATAGAGATGCTTGGTCAATCACATGGATATGCATGAATGATGCATGATCGAACTATTGACCTACTTTGAAGTTCAAGTATAGAACTTCCGGATATATTATTGGATTCCTCTAATATGAGTGGAACACTGATTTCATTCATTGATTGATTTAACTGTGGTACATCCAAACATCATTCCGTAAAAGGGGACTATAAAAGATGTTTCCTGGTTACTTCAAAACTTGAGTGGGAGCTTTGGTTTCCACAAGATTGGATTGAGTTTTCTTATTTAATTAGGAAATGTGTCATGGCCGCTTGAAGAGGGAGAATTCAGAAAATATGTGGCCGCGTTCAAATGTATTACTCAGTAATCATTTGGTTTTGTAATTCTAACTCAGATTTCAAGAAATGATTTGTAGATTAATATGATCTTGACATGAGATGCAATTATATTATCAAATAAACACATATTGACTTAAGGAATTTGAATATTGCACACTTGTCACAGACAAGTGGGAGATTGAAGGATTTATGTCTTCGTCAAGTGCAATTACTCAATATATAATGGATCAAATTATGGAGATATAATTAAGTTTGTTCTTTTGGGTCGTTGTTATATCATAGCTAGAGGTAATAATGATCTTTGGGCTACTAAAATAGGCCAAAGCCCAATTGAATGGATCATATAAGGTCACACAAAGGGCCTAGATTGAGCATAAGAGGAAGAGACCCATGATAAACCTTACCACTCTAGGTGGCCGGCCACGAGGTGGAGTTTGGAGGGCTTTGGGCTTCCTAACCTAGTCTAGTTATAATAAAACTATAAATAGACTAGGTGCCTAGGTTTTCAGTAGAACTGTTTTATTGTTAATTGAAACCTGAGTTAGCAAACACGAGACCCAACCCTCTCAAACTTCCCTCTCTCTCTCACGGCTCTCTCCTCCACCTTACCGCCGGTTATGTGCGGTGGTGGTGTTGATCGTGGTGGTGGCCGGTTGTCCATTAAAGGTGGTGATCATGGATTTCCCCTTCACTCGACCAACAATCTAGTATTGGTGGACGGCTTGATCGAATCCCGTGGACTAAGTAGAGGAGTCACGTTTGGGGCTCTATTCTCTCCCTAATTTTTCAATCAATTTGCTACGTGGAGATCACGCTTCAAAGATATAATTATGTGATTCTTGTGTGTCATGCATGAGATCTTGTTTTAGGTGCGTATGAATATGATTCATGAAATTCCGCTTAGAGTACCTATAATCCTACAGATTTTACCAATAATGTCAATTCCCCAAGTTGAGAATGGCCAAGGGGAAGTGATATTATATAGTTAGGATGGTGGAAGTTGTTGTAAGTTAGCAGACATTTGGCACTCTGGACATTTCTTAAAATATTGAATGCAATCATGTTCCATTGTGGACCAAAAGTACTCTAAATGTGATATTATTTTAGCGAGCAGTTTCCCGTTCATGTGAGGTCCACAAACACCTTTGTGAGTATCTTCCATAAGGCGTGTGAATTCGGATTGGTCTATGCATAGTAAGCTTTGACCATTAGGCCCTTTTTTACACAAACAACCACTAATTATCCCATAATGGACTGCGAGCGTTTTCAAAGCACACTGGTCTTTAGATGAAGTATTTGCAGGATATGTGCCATGAGTACTATATTAGAGGATATGATCATACCAGGGATTTTCCCCTTCGATGTCGTTTAATTCCTTTATCGCGTTGCAATAAGCTGGTTCATCTCTTCTTTCAAAGCTTAATGGCATCATATTTAATTAGTTAGGAATATTGATCATTGAGGCTAATTTTGCTAGCGCATCGGCAAAATGATTGTCATCCCTTGGGAGATATTTAAAATCAATATAGTCAAATTGCTTGAGGAGTTTCTCTAGGTGTGCTTGATATAATATCATCGTGGAGTTTTTTATTTTCCATTTATAGAGTATATGATTTATTATTAGACTGGAATCTCCATATACCTCTAATTTTTTCACACCTATGCTAGCTGCTGCTTCTAATCCAATAATGCACGCCTCACATTCTGCGGCATTATTAGTAGCCTCAAAGTCTAGTTTGGCAGAGATTGGAGTATGTTCTCCCTCTAGACTTATGAGTAACACTCTTACGTCACACCCTTTTTATTAGATACGCCGTCAAAATACGTTACCCATTTGTCATCTTGTGCCATGAGAATTTCCTCATCTGGAAGATGAGTGGTTTCTTCACGACTTGTTTGAATGGGATGTTGAGCCAGAAAATCGGGTATTACTTTTCCTTTTATTGATTTTTCAAGAATATATTTGAGGTCAAATTCGGCCAACATTACCAACCATTTGGATATTCTTCCTTGTATGGGTGGTTGTTCAAACAAATACTTTATTGGATTGTGTTGAGAAATCACATGATGAGTGGTGTTTGGAAGCATGTAATGTAGTAGTTTTTTAGTTGCCCACACTAATGCTAAGCATGTTTTTTCTAAAGTGTTATATCGTGTTTCATATTGTATAAACTTTTTACTAAAGTAGTATATTGCACGTTTTATTTTGTCTACCTCTTATGCGAGCATGGCTCCCATAGCCGTGTTTGTGACAGTGATATAAAGTCTAAGAGGAAGTTTGGGTACTGGTGTAATACTTCGTATTTTTATATGTGTTTTAATTTAAATTATTATATTATAAAGTATTTGAATAATTCGAAATGAATTATTTGTGGTATTTTATTAATTTAAAAAGGTTTATTTTAATTAAAAGTCCATTTTTATTTATTTAAATGCTTTGAAAATATTCTATTTTATTATTTAGAAACTTTGGGGCACATTATTTTATAAAGGAAATTTTAAAGTCAATGGAATTTTAAAGGAAGTCAAATGACTAGTTTGAATAGGAGAAGGGATCATTAAGGGTAGAAAGAGAATTTAAGGTTAGGAGGGTTTTGAGAGGGGGTATAAATACCCATCTTATGAGCAAGTTAGATCTTACCCAAGGTGGAGAATACCCAAGGTAAACTTTCTCTCTCTCTCCTCTTATTTTCTCTCCCTTAATTTTTCCCCCTCCCCTTTTTGCTTTCACCATGCACGACACCCACACACACACTGCATGGGTGGTTGGCTGCCACCACCACCACCGGCTGGCCACCACCAACACTCGCCGGCAGCCGTCCTCCCTTCCCTTGTGTGTGTGGTTCAAAAAAAAAAAAACTCTCTTGTTTTAATTTTTAATCTAGCCTTGATTCAATTGTTATTTTGGGGTTTTGTAATGATTTTTATGATGTTTGATTATGATTATTATGTATACAATTTTAAGATTTATTTTTTGAATTAAAAAGCCCCAAATTGAAAACCCTAGGTTTCTAAATTAATGTATATTGATGAAAATGAAACGAATGGTGTCCTTCGAGCAAGTGTATTATTCCAATAGAGGGTTCGAAATTAATTAGAAAGCTAATTAATCAGTGAGGTCAAGTGATCGGAATGCCTAGCTGGAGGCCGCTTCCGATCAATAATATTAATGAATAATTAATATTACAGCTTAATCTTGACTGAACCCTTCGGGTCACACCCAATCGTGTAATTGAATTGAAGCGACGAATTAATCAGAAAGAATAAATATGTCGATAAAGATTTTACGAACAAAGACGTTGGGTTCCGAGCTTAGAGCGTCGAAACCGATCGTCAAACGTCGAGTCGTTTAAAGGAATCGACGAGACGAGAAAATAAGTCAATTGACAAGTCATCGGACCTAGCCTCAGATTAGCCGAGCCAACCGAGGACTAGGCTGTGCTAGCTAGCATGGCTGCTAGCCATGGACTAGCCTCGGCAGCAGGCCCAGCAGCCACGCGTGTGGGCTAGCCGGGCATGCTAGCCGAGCTAGCTAGCTAGCAGCGTAAGGGGGCCTTGCGCTTGTTGCCTTGTGGGAGAGCTAGCAGCGCTAGCATCAGCCCGCAAGCATGCGAGCAGGCCAATGCTAGCAGCGCTAGTACCAGACCGCAAGCACGCGAGCAGGCCTAGCAGCAGCCTGCTAGCTCGCGTGGGCTTGCGACATCACAACAGGCCCAGCCGAGGGCAAGGCCGCCAGCTAGGCGAGCCTTGAGGCCCAAGGCATGTGGCCGGCCTTCCTTGTGTTGACCAAATATGTGAGTTGGTGGGTTTATGCTTGCTCTCCAAGGATGGGTATGTAGACCTTACCTACTCCCTCTCTCATGTTGACACTTGTCATTTGACTATTGCATAGCTTATTTAATTTTAATTTGGAATTAAATTAATTGCTTATTTTCACATTTTACCATCTATCCCACATTGAAAGATGATGGGAATTCTTGGGGACATTTCCATATAAATACCCATCATTGGGTATTGGGAAATTCACTTGAGTTGGGGAACACTAAGGGATCTCCAAAAGCAAGAAAACCTTTGTTCGTAAACTCTAAGTTATTTTGGTCTAGCCATGACTAAACTACGGGGTAGGGACCGGTTACGATTCGGTAGCGAGGGTATGAGCCGTTTGAGGTTCTCGCACTTGCGGAACTTGAAGCTTTCAAGTCTGAGCTCAACGGTTGAGCGAAGCACCCTACAAGGGTGAGCATTCTTTCTCTTCTCTCTCTTCTCTTATGTTTATGTTTATTTTGGATGCTTGTATTTATGTTGTAATTATTATGCATGTGATCCAGTTATCGGATTTTGTTTCCACGCGGTGTCGGACAGCGCAAAACCCAACAGCGGTATAAGAGCCTCTTGCATTTAATTTTTACAATTAAAAATTAATTAAGGTGATTTAAAATGGATTTAAATTTCGAGTTTTGCTTCCTAATTAGATTAGGAACTCGTTTTTAATTGGATTGAAATCGTATTTATGCTGATTTTGGATTGCGAACTCCGATTTTAACTTAAAAGTAGTGAATTTTGGGTGGAATCGACGTTCTAAATCAAAATTTACCCACTTTGTGTTTAACAATGGCATTCCAGAAGCCAAAATCCACCCAGAAAGTGGTTTTTCGAAGGGTTTTTTCGTTTTTGACAAAATTTTTTAAATCTTTAAACCTTGATTAATTATGGCATGCAACTGTTAGATTATGTGTTTGATTATACCATTAATCTTCTGCAATTTTAACCCTTATCAAGCATGTTTATGAAGTCATAATTGGTGCTAAATTTGGTTAGCTCTTATTTCACATAAACTTGCAATTTCACATTTTTGCAAATTAATTGCTTGGAGTGTGGATGTTTATGGTGAAAATGTATTTTTGAAGCCTCTAAAATGTTAAAGATTCAATATTTAATTGTTTATTTGGTTGGATCTTAAATTTCTAAATTCCATAATGAACTAATTTTTGGTTTTAATCATTTTTGAGTTGATTAAAGTCTTAAATGTTCAAACTTGTGATTGAAATTTGATTACTCTTCATGTTGGAAGAATGTAATTTTTCCAAATTTACACAAGCTAGTGTTGGAAATTTTTTTCATTGGATGATTGTGTTTTTCCAACTCCTTTTGTCAAATCTCATTATTAATTTATGTTGGTTACATTAATTGTGAGAATAGCCCTCAATTTTGTAGCATCAAGTTGAGCCAAAAATAATTTAAAGAATGGTTATTGAATTAATTTTGGTTTGTGCACTAAAATGGAATTTAATTAAGTTGGACTTGTTTCATATTGCTCAATATTATATTGATTCTAAAAATAATATAGAATTAATTTTTAAGTCACACAAAAAAAAAATCGAAATAAAATTCCGAGGCACAAGCACGCAAATCGAGGCATGGAGCCTCGAGCATTTCTCACAGCCAGCTAGGCTGCTTGCGCAGCCCGCTTGTGGCTGCCGAGGATGCGGGACATGCTTGTGTGTTGGTGTGTGCGAGCTTTGGTGCAGCATTGATGCGGTAGGCCCTTGCGTGGGGTGCGGTGTGCGGCTGCTAGTCACCACTAGCCCGCACAGCAGCATGGCCTTTGAGGCCACCACTTGCGTGCGTTGCAAGCACGCTGCTAGGGCCAGCATAACACGCGAGCGATGCTGTCAGCCGCTAGCACGTGGCTTGGCGCAGCAGTGGCTGTGCGTGGCAGCACCCACGTGAGGCAGCCTGGGGTTTGGTGCCTAGCAAGCCGAGCCTCGTGGCTTGGATGCTAGGCACTCGGTCGTAAGGGGCTATTAATTTTGTGATTTTGCGGTTTTTCGTTTTAATAAAAACGAGGCTAGGCCTCGGTTTTTCCCGGCACTTGCAAGATTTTTGGAAAATTTTTGGGTTAATCGGCTTAATTAATTTTTGGAAGATTGCGTTCCGTTTTGTATTTTTGTAAATCTAAATACGGATTGCGTACCGTTAAGTATTTTTACTTAAATTATTTAGATTAGTTTTAGCTTTTCTAGTAGTTGCATTATTGGTGGTGATGTCTCGAAGACGGCTTTTCTAAGAAGACGAAGCCAAGAAGATGCAACGAAGGCCCTTGAAGATTTGAAGACTCAAGTTTCAAGGGGTCATGCTAGTTGCCAAAATGCATATTTATTTATGCCCTATATATATTTTGCTTATATATATAAAATTGCGATGTTAGACGCATGTTTAGGATTTCGAATGTTGAATGATTAGTTTAGTTCATTTAAATCAACCAACATAAAAACCCTAAACCCCAAAGAATATTAAGTTAAATCTGCCATTCCAAAATGACACTTACGGAACTAATGAGAATAGTAATGGGCTATGCCAAAGCAAGGCATTACTACTTCCCTACGGAAGTAAGGTATGTTGGTGTTCTTGCCTGGTTAAACTCAACGATATCAGTAAGGAGTCCTTAGATGTTGCGGCAATGGAGATAAACGTCAAGAAAGCATTAGATGCGACGTTTTATCGGACAAAGAGTAGCTTAGAGCTATTAGCAATTGGATTGCTTACCTTAAAATATTAAGTATTAAGACAAACCAAAGAATGCTTAATCACTTTTGATTTTTGGGATCTTGGAATCGTTTTATTCTTGCCTAATTGGGACAAATTTTAAATGTGTGGATAAAACTCTTAATAAGGTTGAAAGTTTTGCATGTACGCTTTAAATTTTAAACTTATTATGTTATTATCTTGATAAATGGCTATACTTTGCACTTATATTTGTAGTATTCTAAATCAAATTGTAATGTTTCCAACGATTGGTAAAAGGAAATCTTTTGAGAATGGTTCTCAAGAAAAGAAAAGCCATTTTTAAAATACAACTTCTCATAAATGACTTTTATGGCTTAGTCCGAAAGGACAATTGGACATCATGTATTCAAAATACTAGGCAGTTTTGATAAACATGAAGTATTGAGTTGAAAAACTCAAATTGTCGATAGATGACAACCAACATATCTTTTCGCTTCATACACTAATGAGTAGGACTCATTGATGTTGTAATTCAAGTACGAATTAAAAGAAAAGATGGAACTTTATTTTAGGGTGCATTAGATGCTCAATTATGCCTAACAAAGTATAAAGTCAAAACACTTATAGAAATGGTTCTTAAAAGTTATGAGATGATGTATGGTAAGAAATATAGGAAACAAGGAACAAAGAAAAGGAATTTGAGATTCCAATTCTACCTAAGAGTTCATGTTATCGTAGTTAAACTTAGCAACTTATCTTAACAAGTATTAGATACTGCTTGAGTGTTCCACTTTCGAAGTGACCTCAAAACAAATGAAGTTAAGCTAAGTTATTGAATTACGAGCTTGGAATGAAGCTAGTAGTGCTACACCAGTTGTAAGTTCATTAGCTTTGTTTAAAGACCTTTTAAAGCCAAGGCTGGAACAAATAATGGTTATTGTGTTCCATAATCAGCAAACGATCCGTTTACACACGGAAAGACTCTCATTCAAAGTAAAAGAACAATAGTTGTTGGTTTTATTTGAATAACATAGTTACTTAAGCCATGAGTCAAGGATGCTTGATTATAAACAAACATTTCTCTAACATGAAAACTCAAAAGGTTCAAGTCATGGACATGATCTGTGTTCCAAACATCTTTAGCAATGTCACATCGACAAGAACTTACTTAAGGCTCTAGTAGATAGACTCTTGATAGTTGATCGATTCAAAATCGTTCTAAGGCACGCAAATCTTACTTGTTGAAATCGACAAAGAAAGGAGCTATTGTGCTTGGTATAGGAAATTGACTCTGAAAGCTAAAGAGAATTCCATTACTTCAACGTTTTCACAAGAATTTGAAAGAATATGACTATATTCATCAAATGTGAACAAACTGGATCTTGAGTAGCTCAAAAGTTCAATGAGGTATAGAATCGACTTGGCAAGATATCAAAATGTCTAGATTAGATCGAACGATGTTTGCTTGAGCCAAGAGTGATCATCAAGGTTATGAAATTGGAATTTCATAATTAGCTCCACAAAGAATATAGTATGTCTTCACGGAGACCTCGATGCCATTTGGAAATGACTCGAACGATGATGGATCACATCCCTTCCTATAAAGTTATTAAAGATTTGCACAAATGACTAATGTTACACTAAATAAAATGTCAACGCTAAGAAAGGACACCATATTCAGTTATGGATAGAAATAGTTTCTAGCGTCTTTTCAAGTATATGTCTAGGGCTCTTAGCTCAGTGGGAGTTCATTGGCTCAGTGGAAGCTAAGTGGCTCAATAAGGGCTAAGGTAGCTCGAGTGGGAGCTAACTATTTGTTTCACAACGAACTTTTACCCAAAAACAATATACATGTCTCTTTGTAAGCATTCAAGTGAAACTACGGGCATTACATCCACAACCTAATTAAGAATATAGTATTTGTTGCTCTAAGTGGTGTCTTTCTGGAAAGTAACACATTTCCAAAACGACAAGTAGGAGGAAAATGAACTCGATGACCATAGAGATTAGCAACAAACTAGAACTGAGAATCTCGGAAGACTTTAGAAGGGCTTCATGAGAATGATTGATCAAGAATACTCAAAGGACTTTACAAGTGCCATAAGAGAAAATTCATTACTCACAAAACTTTAGAAATATTGGAGTTATATCAATATAATCAAAGGGCTTTAAAAGCACCTTGAAACTCAGTGTTTGATGCAATTACCCCATATAGGTATAGCATTCACCAAAGGCTTATTTCTATTAAGTTAGAAATAAACCTAGGACTTACAAGCATACTATTTACTATTGGATGGTAAGGAATAGTGCCTTGTAAATTAGCTACAACAAATCCAAATTCCGAATAATGGTTAGAGGCCATAAAATCTGAAAAGACTCCATGTTTGAAAATCATGTTTGAAACTTGATTAATTTGCATGAAGGGTAAAGACTCATCAATTGCAAATAAATTTTCAAGGAGAAAACTAACAAATATGGAAATGTATATGCATACATACCTAGATTGGTTGAAAAGGTTACAACTAAATTCACGGCGTTGATTTAATAAAACCTATTCACTAATCGGAATGCTTAAGTCTTTTCGTGATTATTCTAGCAAAATTGCGCATATGAAATATGGCAAAATAGATATCGAAACCGCCTTCCTAAAAAAAGGGGGGGGGATTTTGGAAGAGACTATGGATATAGTCTAAGGTTTTAGTAAATCTAAATAATGCTAGATTTGAAAGCAAGCTCAAGAAATCCATTGGTGGATTGAGAGAAGCATTGCATATAGGAACTAAAATGTGTTTTCTCATAAAGTTAGAAAAAGGTTTGGCTTATGGAGAAACATAAAAATTCTTATAGATAAGAAGTTTAGTGGGAGCAAAAGTCAATTTTGTAAAGGTCCAACAAGAAGTTTATGAACTATGTTGTGAAATAACTATCAAATGCTAAATTCTTAGATTTGAACGTATTTTCGACAATGGACCAAGGTTAGGCGACACTTAGTACATAGTGGGAAATAAGATCTATTGGATAGACTCAATAAATTGTTTGAACAAGTAAAGAAATTTACCGTGTTAAACATGAAGGACTTGAAAAATTTTCGACCCATATGTATAAAACTAAGTAAATGTTTGAACTAAGTACAAGCTAGACAACTACTAAGTCAAACAAAAAATACTCTAGTAGAGACTTTCAACCGTATCATATAGCAAACCGTTTAGCAAGACTCAGTGAAACTAGATGAGCTAAAAGTCACATGAATAGGATGAAATTGGGAATACTTCAGCAATTGAATCCATCATGTATGATACGATATGGAATCGTCACAGGATCTGCATGCTTAGAGCATGACAAGTATAAAATACCAATCGACTTGAATCTAAGCAATGAATCGTTAGATTATGACAAGAACATCCAAAGTACTTGGTTAAGTAAAAGGATGAGTTCTTGATGCATGGAAACAAATATAATTTGAGTATTGATGTTGCGAGTACAACCTTAGCAAGGATCAGATCCTTAACAAGGAAGCCATTTATAAGCACGAGCTTAGATGCGTTGTGGCTTGAGAATGGTAACATGGACTAGCATCCATGTGCAATGTGCGGAAATTTAAGGTAAATTTTCATGATCACCAACGGTTAGGGTATCCCAAATCATTGTGAACAAGTTGGACTAAAATCCAACCAAAACATCATTAGGAACTCTACTAAAATATATGTTTAGAATATTGTTGCCTTAAAGGAAATAATAAGGAAGTTGTTCAATGGATAGTTTATTGTTGAACTTTAATTTGATGATTGTAGGTTGCCAAGTTGGAGATCTCAAATCATGAAAATGAGTGGGAAGCCATCACTTGCACAATAAATCCTAAATCGCATATAATCCATAACATTCTAAAATCTTATCATCTTATTATGAGATTTTTTTATAATGAAGATGCTAAGTTTTGCAAAGTAATCATAACTAAACCTATGCAATAAGTGAACCACAACATTCACAATTGCATAAAAGAAATTAAGCATATTAGATATGGGTGTGATTTCTATAAATGTTTTGTTAAGAGTATTACTCTTAAAACATTTGGGAAAACCATTTATATTAAGATGAAACATTTGAAAGTTTCATAGTGGAATAAAATTTACTAATTATTCCACAAAACTATTTTTTTGTGGTTTAGAATTAAATAATGAGTATGTTTGATTTAACAATATTCAAAATAGGGTATCAAGACCATGTCTTGGATAAAGAAACACCTATTAAGTGAACGTTGAATATCATATTGAAATTATACCTAGTCGAGGTCATTTGAAAGTTGGATGACTAATGACCGCGTGAGATTAGTGTGTAGTATGATTTATAGCACCGTTTCTTGTGCTACAAGGACAAAATTGTCATAAATCATTTGCACAAGTATCAGTTTGGAACTACACCGGATCGACCTATGAGAATACTTTAAGAGTCTTAACAATCATTATAAGTATATTACTCATTATGGCTATCGGAACCTCTTTCCTCGACCATGAGTATTGTTAGGTCTCTTGTTTGAGTACTAGTCCGCTTTGATGTTGTCAAACGTTTTCCATACAAGGAGATTATAAAGGCAACAGTTGGGCTGCTAGGGCCTCTTAGTAAAGGAAGCTGACAATGCGAGACTGGGAATGTCCCCTATTAACAATAGGGAACATGTCTTTGTTGTTTACAAGGCCTCTTGAAGAACGAGACTGTGAAAATGCATGGTCGTGCTCAGATGGATTTTAGAAATCATCTACTTATTGATAGTCGAACTTGAAAATCGAGAAACACTTCTGGACGTAATAAGGATGACAAAAAATCTTACCTTATAGTTCACGAAGAGACATTAAGTGACGTAGGAAACAGGCTATACACATAGAGCACACTTGTCTAGAAGGACAAGTGGGAGATTGAAAGGAATGGTGTCCTTCGAACAAGTGTATTAGTTCGATAAAGGGTTTGAAATTAATTAGAAAGCTAATTATTCAGGGAGGTCAAGTGATCGGAATGCCTAGCTGGAGGCCACTTCTGATCAGCAATATTAATGAATAATTAATATTACAGCTTAATCTTGACTGAACCCTTCGGGCCACACCCAATCGTGTAACCGAACTAAGGCGACGAATTAATCTGAAAGATTAAATATGTCGATAGAGATTTTACGAACAAAGACGTCGAATTCCGAGCTTAGAGCGTTGAAACCGAGCGTCGAACGTCGTGTTGTTTCAAGGAATCGACGAGACGAGAAAATAAGTTAAATGACAAGTCATCGGACCTAACCTCGGATTGGCCGAGCCGACCAAGGACTAGGCCATGCTAGCTAGCATGACTACTAGCCATGGACTAGCCTCGGCAGCAGGCCCAGCAGCCATGCGTGTGCGCTGGCCGGGCATGCAAGCCGAGCTAGCTATTAGCGTAAAGGGGCCTTGCGCGCGTTGCCTTGTGGGCGAGCTAGCAGCGCTAGCATCAGCCCGCAAGCATGCGAGCAGGCCAAAAATAGCAGCGCTAGCACCAGCCCGCAAGCACGCAATCTGGCCTAGGAGCAGCCCGCTTGCTTGCGTGGACTTGCAGCATCATAGCAAGCCCAGCCGAGAGCAAGGCCGCCAGCTAGGAAAGCCTTAAGGCCAAAGGCATGTGGCCAGTCTTCCTTGTGTTGACCAAATATGTGAGTTGGTGTGTTTATGCTTGCTCTCCAAGGATGGGTATGTAGACCTTACCTACTCCCTCTCTCATGTTGACACTTGTTATTTGACTATTGCATAGCTTATTTAATTTTAATTTGGAATTAAATTAATTGCTTATTTTCACATTTTACCAACTATCCCACGTTGAAAGATGATGGAAATTCTTGGGGACATTTCCCTATAAATACTCATCATTGGGTATTGGGAAATTCACTTGAGTTGGTGAACTCTAAGGGATCTCCAAAAGCGAGAAAACCTTTGTTCGTAAACTCTAAGTTATTTTGGTCTAGCCATGACTAAACTACGGGGTAGGGATCGGTTACGGTTCGGTAGCGAGGGTATGAGCCATTGGAGGTTCTCGCACTTGCGAGACTTGAAGCTTTCAAGTTTGAGCTCAACGGTTGAGCGAAGCACCCTACAAGGGTGAGCATTCTTTCTCTTCTCTCTCTTCTCTTATGTTTATGTTTATTTTGCATGCTTTTATTTATGTTGTAATTATTATGCATGCGATCCGGTTATCGGGTTTTGTTTCCGTGCGGTGTCGGACACCACAAAACCCAATAGGGAATTGATTGTAGATGATTGAAATTATTGAAATAGGTTGTTTTAATAATTACATCAATTTTACATGTTGAATTCTTATATAAAGGTTAGAATTATGTTTCTTGCAAGGATTTTTAACTACCCGTTAATTGGGAATAAAAGTAGGGGTTTTAAATTAATTTTCAACTTGTTTTAGAGGGTTTATAAGTGATTTAAAGAGTGTATATATTGCTGGAAATTTATATTGAATAGGTATTAATGTCTCTTTGTAATTTTGGGTTGTAGGAGATTTCCAAGTAAGTGATTTCGTGTAGTCGTGGCGATTTTGAGATCATATTCGAGGTACGTTCGCATACTCGGTAATTATTTAAGTGTATAAAAGCATGCTAGGCTTTGTTTAATTAATTCCAAGGTAGTATCATGATAGGTATTGATTGAAACTGTTGATTGGATTGATGTTGGTGATTGATTTGCGAAGTATGAATTATTTGTGGTGATTTGATGATTGGAATTAATTATGTTGGCATGTTGAATATGAACCACACTTTTATTATGGGCATGATTGAGAGCATATTTATTTAAACTTAATGTTTAATTTGGTTTGGGATATAAATAGGAAATTTTGTTATAGTTCATATAATTTTTGTTGGTGCTTTAAGCATGGGAATTGAGCTATTAAGTGTCTTAGTATATAGGAATAAAATGTATGGCGGTGCCTAAGTGCACTTAAGGTGTTCTAAACACCAAGGGATAGGATTTGCGGTGCTTAATGCGCTTAAGGTGTTAATTAACGCCAAGGTAGTTTAAAAAAGGTTCAACATTAAATTTATGTGGTCACTAATTATTCAAGAAATAAATTGGTGTGTTTGATTGCTTGAATGATTTATTATGATTGATTGTATTATGGTTTGAGAGTCATCACCAAGTCTTAAAATATGTAAATCACGTAAAGTGAAAGAGATTACGCACCAAAATTCTTGGAATGTATATACCTCGAGTATGAACATATGGGGGGAGTTATGCGACTTTATATTTGACGATAACTGCTACTGGGAGTACAGGACGCTGTATTTTCCTTTATTTATTTTATGCGTAGGACGTCCAGTCACTTTCATGTGGCATCTGCCTACCCGGTTAGCTCCCGATGTAGTTTACCTTAATTTAATTGGGGAAGGGATTTGGTGGGAAACCCGTTCAATGCGTAATCAAATTGAATACGAAATTTATTTAGCTATTTATTGGTTGGTTGTGTTGTATGCTTGTAAACAGGTTCAACAAGGTAAGTTGTGTGCTGATAGGATGAAAGCATGTTAGTGTGTACTGTTTACGCTTATGTACTCAGCATTGCTGATTGTGTGTTTGTATGTTTGTTTGGCCTTGTCTTTATCTTGGCCCTACAACAACCCATTTCTAATGGCGAGTAGTGGGGACAAAGTAAAGAGAAGCTTTTCAGGTGATGAAACATATTCATGATGGGCATGAGTGAAGAGCGAATCATGCTTAGTTTCTATAAGAATATGATGTGGTTTATTGTTTTGATTATCATATATTTTTCTTGTGAGACTAACACAAAGGTTTTTAAAATTTGTTTTGGGTTGATTAGGGCCTACAATGGTTCATAGTTGTAGGTTGACTTCGTTTGACTTTGGTTTAACTTTACTTTCGTTTGGTTTGACTTTTTAAGTTTACTTATTTTGAATGATTTTTAAAGTGAATCTTCCGCTGTGAGTCTTTGATAATTTCCTTAGCCGTTTTCACGGTGGCGGTAATGTCTTAGAATCCTAATTCGTATTTTTAAAAGAGCAAAACAGGTATTTTAAAGGAAAGAAATTTCTAGGGTGTTACAACTAGTGGCGCTAAAATTGGAGGACTTTTGAGATAGTTTTTCACTTTTTCAAAAGCCTCTTGGCATTAGTCGTCCCATTCATTTTTTCCTCTTTTTTCAATTTTTTGAAGATTGGCTCACAAGTCATTGTTAACTTACTAATAAATCGACTAATGTACTGTAGTTTGCTAAGAAACCTCCTAATTTGTTTTTCTATTTGTAGGGGAGGCATGTCAACAATTGCCTTTATTTTCGAGGGATCGATCTCAATGCCATGTGTGCTTACTACGTATCCGAGTAACTTGCCGAAAGTTACTCTAAAAGCGCATTTTTGTGCGTTTAATCTCATCTTATACTCTTTGTTTCGAGTAAAGAATTTACGTAAAGCTTTTGTATGACTCATTCTATATTTGGATTTTACGATCATATCATCCACATATACCTCTAATTCTTTGTGCATCATATCATGCAAGAGAGTCGTAGCTGTTTTTTGGTACGTAGCTCCTGCATTTTTAAGACCAAACGGCATGACTGTGTAGCAATAAGTACCCCAAGGGGTAATAATAAAGTATGTCTTTTCTTCCTCTTCTTTTGCCATGAGAATTTGGTTATAACTTACGTATCCATCCATAAAGGATAACATCGCGTGTTCAGCCGTGTTATCCACCAATATATCAATATGTGTTAGAGGGAAATCCTCTTTGGGGCTAGCTTTGTTAAGGTCCCTAAAGTCGACACACATGCGAACTCGTCAATCCTTTTTATGGATTCGGACGATGTTCGCTACCCATTCTGGGTAATTACATACGCGAATGAAACCTGCGTCCAATTGTTTTTGTACTTCTTCTTTTATTTTTAAAGCGACGTCAGGTTTTATTCGTCGAACTTTTTGTTTTACTGGTTTAGACATAGGGTTCAAGGGAATGGTATGTTCTGCGATTTCCCTATCTATTCTAGGCATGTCCTTGTATGACCAACCGTACACTTCTTCGAATTCTTTGAGCGTCGATATGAGGATCGTTCGCTCTTTCGGATTTAACGTTAAGCTAATTTTGACTTCTTTCTTATTTTCATTTGTTCTTATATTGATCATTTTAGTTTCTTCGATCACAAGATTCTTTTGTTCTCATTCATTCATTAATTCAATCAATTTATTAATATCATCATCTTTATTAGTTTGATTATTATAGAATTCAAAAGATTCAAGAGAAGGCATATACTCGAAAATAGAGCTCATTTTATTAAAATCAAAAGCAAGTACATCAAGAAAGAAATCCTTTTTGGGATCCTCGTCCTTAGAACTAGAAAATAAAGACTCTATAATAGCCACAAGGCCTAAATTCTCAGCTTCCTTAAAATCTAAACTAGACTCATTGTCAGATTCTTCAAATATTCGTCCTTCGCTTGTGATGATTTCCAGCTTGTCACCTTTGTGGTTTGTCCATTTGAAGGTCTTTCTCCATCCATGCTTAAAAGTGTTATCAAGAGGGGTGATCAATGAAGTTGGATCAAAGGCTTCGTCTTGGATGGCATTTTGATTGGTTATGATAGCAACATGATTTTGCTCTAGTCCAAATAGCAGGTTATAGGCTTGTCTATCATAGCACCCTAGAGTTGGGTGTTTTGATTGAGTGATACTTAAGTCATTATTCAAAAGTAGCAATCGTGAAAAATCTCGAATCTAGGTTTCTTGATACCTTCAAGAACTAGTGGTTCTGGAAAATCATAGCATGGGTAATTCTCTCCCTTCTTAATGAATTTCCCATTAAGGGTTTGGTTGTAAGATGGGAGTGAGGGAATTATCTCCTTTTCATTATTCCTACGCACCCTCATCTTGGCATCGTGAGCTTCAAGTTCTTATTTAGTTGGTTTGTATCACAATCCAAAGGAGAAACTTTTGTTTGGGATAGGAAGCAAGATATATTTCTTCATTCCTAATCCCAAAGGCATCCCAGGAAAGTAACTACTCTTAAATAAGATGTTGTTTAAAATCAGGGTTGAATATGGATCAAGTTTGAAAGGGATTTCAGATCCTTCATCCATTTCTAGTGTGCAAATAGCCTCGGCGGCGAATCCCCACATATCTTCTTCATCATTTTCATGATTTATCTCTAGAAGAGATTGATCGTTAATTGCGACTTTTAGAGGAGAAGCATGTATAGTCATAGGAAGACCTTGATAGTTCAACCTAATCATTTGATGGAGCGAAGATGGTATTGCTCCAAGTTCATGTATCCAAGGGCGTCCAAGGAGAAGGTTGAATGTAGGTTTAGTGTCCATGACATGGAATTCAACCATCTTTTGAATTGGGCCTGTGGTAATTGGTAGCTTAATGGTTCCACATACCGATCTCCTTGAATTGTCATAGGCCCTAATGCTTTGTGTTGTTGCATTGAAATCTTTTTCAGCGTCTAGACCTAGATATTTTGAGGTTTGTAATTGGCACACATTAACGGCGGACCCATTAACAACTAGAGTAAGTGGGATATTGTATCCCTTGCACCCCACAGTTAGATGTAACGCATTATTATGGGTGGTGTCTTTTGATGGAAAATCATCACTAGTGAAGATGATTGATTTGTCGGATTTTTCACTAGTAAGCTAGCTAACGAGATCCCCAGGAGTTGTGTCCGCACTTGAGAACAAAGCAGTTAAAGCATTAATTAGAGAATTCCTATGTTCTTTAAAGGTACTTAGGAGTTCCCAAATACTAACATTCGCCTTAGATTGGCGAAGTTGTTTTACCAATGGATCCTCCACCTCAGGTGGAGGTGGTGTTGGATTTTGAGCTTGACCTTGGTGGGTCGAAGATTCATTTGGTTGTGTTTGATAGATTTGCCTAGAACGAGTCAAGTGATCGATCTTGTTTGGGTTATCCTTAGCACTCGTGAACCAATTTTACTCTAAAGGTGTTGAACATGCCCCCATTTCTAAATGCTCCATGAGTTGTGCTTGATGCCATTGTTCTTCTAAGGAAAGGTTTGATAACTCTTGTGATTTTCCCGGAAATTGTTCCCATTCAAGCGCTTCGCTTGTTTTGACTTGAAGATAAGGTAGAGGTGGGATGACGGCATATTTTGAGACATATAAGTCTTTAAAGTCATCGTCCTATAGTCCACACGCCTTATTAGTTTCCCCTATGAGTGTTGCGGTTAGAGGTTTCCATATGGGAGTGATGTAATCTAAGGGATTGAACACACCATTCCTCACATGGTCCTCATCAATGTGATATATTCCCAATGGGGAAACATTATTATTGGGCTTAGGCGTGGGAATTTCCCCATCGTCTACTAGATCTTGAACCTTGTGTTTCAAAACAAAGCAATGTTCAGTATCATGCCAATCACCGCTATGATAAGTGCAGTAAGAATTTCCATCCCATTAAGGATGTCTTTTTTCTATGGAAGCAAGAGGTGTTGGCCCAGTTGGCAATAGTAAACCATTTTCAGTCAATTTTAATTTTCCAGGAGTTCCTTATAAGTTAAAAGGAATTGTGTAAATTATCTTTCTTTCGTCCATGCTCTTCGATTATTGTTATTATTATATTGTGTGGACGTTGCGAAAACATCAATAGAGGATGAAGTGTTATCATTCCCCTTCTTGTAGTTGTTCTTAGGTTGATGATGATGAGACTTGTTTGCCTTTTCTTTTGCGAGATCATCTTCAATCCTAGTGGCCATAGAATAGACCTTTTGAAAAGTGTCTAAACCAAGGTAACTTAGATGTTTGTTGTACTTTTCATGACAATTGTCAATGAATTTTTGTACTAACTCGAGTTCAGGCGATCTTTGGGCAAGCTGGGCCGCCATTTCACGCCATCTACCATAGAAAGCAAGGAAACCTTCATCGTCGCCTTGCTTAAGCATTTTAAGTTCACGCAAAGTTGATTTGAACTCTATGTTACTCTCATATTGGGTGATGAAAGCCGAAACTACATCTTCCCATGCACTCTTGAATTTGGCATCTAGTCCATAGTACCACTCTCTTGCGGCTGGGTCTAGGGATAAAGAGAATGTCAAAGCATACAGCTTAGGATCAACTCCCTTTAAATCCATGGTGCTAGTAAAACTCATTAGATGATTTTTTGGATTATTGGTTACCTTATACATTGGTCAGTCTATAGCCACAAAATTTTCAGGTAGAGTAAGTCCTACAAGAGGAGCAAACTTTTCTGCATCAAAGTACTTGTTCCCAATAGTAGAACGAAGAACAAGCTTCTCCAACGTCTTCTCTCGTTCGGCTACAGCATCCATTTTCTCTTTTATAGCTAAAGCCTCGACCTTTTTCTTTTCGACCTTTTCAAGTTTCTTAATTCTTCTATCCTCGGCTTCTTGAGCCTTTTCTTCCCTCATACGAATAATCTCTTCTTGGAGTTGTTCAATGGTTGACATTATTAGGCTAGGATGAGTTGACAAAGGGAGATAGTTTGAAAGGGATGGATTGCTAGATCGTAAACATAGAATGCGAGCGCCTGGGTGTCTTCGTTCCCAAGCTTGGTAACCAGCCCTAAAGGAAGTACGAGAAATTAAGAAAACTAACACGCTTGTTTTTAAAAGAAAGAAAAAAGAATAAAAGAAAGAGGAAGAAAGAAAAGACGCAAAACTACATTCCAAGGGATACCATCGCCTTTCAACAATTCATAAATAATGATATTGTTTAGACGAGCCAGTAGTTCACGAAGAATCAAAGTGGTCTTATAGCAATAGGCGCGCGCAAGGTTTAGAGTTGGGCACGACTGGTGCGTGCAACCTCTGAACTTGTGCTGGGCATAGAGTTGCGCGAACCACCTGTTCTAGCAAAATATTTTTATTTTTTTTCCAACGATTATATATTTTTTTTTCAATGATTTTTTTTAATGTTTTTTAATTATTATTAATTTACATATATATATATGATATCCCTTGAACGTGACTCAAAACTACGAAGGGGCAACTTCGTAGTTGGGAACCTAAGCTAAGACTAAAAAAGAAAGACTTTTAGGAAGAGGGATCGCACTAACAAGGTTCTACTTAAAGCACCAAGCTAGTACATTCCTTAACCAACCCAAATTAATTCACCCATGTCAAGGGACATAAATGAGCTAATCCAAGTTGGGTCTTCCTAAAAGGGGTTAGACTATCCTATACACGTCACAAATAATCATGCAATCACATAAGCATTGAAGAGGAACCGTCAAAGCACAAAATTCCATTCTAAAGTCAAGGCTTGGGTGTCAAGGTACCATATCTTAAGAAGCAATGCACGAACCAATCATTCAACGTGTTGACCCATAACATGGTTCTCCCAACATTTTGTTGGCGATATGGGTGGAATGATTGTTATTGATTTTGGGATAAAAGCCTAGTATTGGCGACCCCTAGTCAATGAGCCAATCCTCAATGGTTAGAAGGTGCTATGATTATGCATGATGCAATGTTGCTTGTTTGACTTTTACTTTTGTGAAGAAGGAAGATATTATGCGATCAAGCCTCGCTCTCTAACTAGAGATTATCCAAGTTAGCCTTCGTTACAACTCATAGGTAAACTAAGTTGGAAACCTTGAACCATGACTAAAAACTAATCTTGTAACCTCTAAGTCCCCAATGGAGTCGCCACTGTGAGGAGGGTAGCCCGTCGTTGGGGATCCCACTTCCTCTATGCCCATGGCCCTTTAAAAGCCTAGAACTTTGCACTTTTGAAGGTGTGTTAGTATTTGAATTCCTGATTGTTTGAGGGACCTTGAATTAGAATTAATTCTATCATTACGCTGGAGGTTGTTCATGCCATCAACAAGCATGTTTGTGCAAAATCACCTGTGTTTTTGAAATATGAGGGTATTAAAATGGTCTCTAATTATGTTAATGTAAAATCTTTTGCTCATTTTGTTTCAATATGGGACGCAAACAAGAGTCCGGAGTATGTTTGTATGAACACTTTCCCCCAAAGTATTCAAACTTTGATGGACTTTAAGTTGCAATAATATTACCATCTTAATTTTTCCTAAAAAAAAAAATACACATTAGCCTACTAGCTCAATAGGTAGAGCATTGTACCAATGCACAAAAGTTGTGGGTTCAAATCCCATGTAGGTTCATTTGTATAATGTGGAGACGAGAGTTTGTATGTGAGTATAGTTGTGACAATTTTTTTTTTATAGTCGTTAATCATTTTAAGCCAATTATATGTTAGTATAACTTAGTGCTAATTTGATTTATTTTCGTGTTTTAATTCTAAGTTATTATGGTTTACTTTCGAAAGTTTTTTTAGTAATTTATAGAGATAACCTATGTAGGAATCGAACCTACATCCTCTATGCATTTGCATAGTGCTCTACCAATTGAGCTAATAGATTTTAGCATATGTTCTTTTTTTTCATTGTTCTAAAATTTACCGAAAATGTTCTAAAGTTTTAATTTTTTGCTAATACTTTAATTTTTTCTGCCTATGCTCTTTTTTATGTTCTAAATTATTTTCCTATCATCTAAATTTTTTTCACCTTATGCTCTAAATTTCTTCCCTATAATCTAAATTTTTTCACCCATAACTCTAAATTTTTCTGTCTATGCTCTGAATTTTCCCTATGCTCTAAATTTTTTCATCGTATGTTATAACTTTTTCTATCTACATTCTAGATTTTTCCCTATATTCTGAAATTTTTCTCTATGTACTAAATTTTTCTATCTATGTTCTAAATTTCTTTCTCATGTTCTAAATTTCTTTTTATGTTTTAAATTTTTCTATCTATGTTCTAAATTTTTTCTCCCTATGTTCTAAACTTTTTTCTTATGTTCTAAATTATTTCACCCTATGTTCTAAACTTTTTTCCTATGTTCTAAATTTTTTCACCTTATGTTCTAAATTTTTTTTCTATGTTCTAAATTTTTTCACCCTATGTTCTAAACTTTTTGACTATGTTCTATTTTTTTTTCTTTTCATATTCTACATTTTTTGTGTATGTTCTAAATATTTTTCTTAATTCTAAATGTTTTCCTATGTTCTAAATTTTTTGTCTATGCTCTAAATATATATATGTTCTAAATTATTTTCATATGTTCTAAATTTTTTTTCCTTATGTTCTAACTTTTTTTTTCTATGTTCTAAAACCAAGGCTCCTCTTTTAGCCTACAACAATTTTGTAGAAGCCATAATTGTTCTAAATGACTGTCAAACTTATGTAACAAATAACATATCTCAAAATTCAAGAATCGAGAGAAGACATTTATCAATACTTTGTTGTAAAGTAGGAAAAAAAAAATGCATACATATCTTGTTCTCAAGGTAAGTTAGTTCTAAAAAACAATAAGCTTAATAGGGCAAAATCAAACATAATTATGCAATTTCCGTTACAAAATCAAACATAAAATAAAAAATCAAACATAATTGATGCAATTCCGTCACAAAAATCTCTGAGAAATTGAAAAAATCGAACAAATTTGATGTACCAAATCGCCTGCAAATTCAAACCCCAATTTGAAAAGAAAAAAAAAAAGCATAAAATTTGAACATTAAAATCGTTGAAAAATAAAACCAAAATAGCTAAAAATTCGTGAAAAATCATACAAATCACTGTACAAAATTTCTGTAAAAGAAAGAATACAAATGATAAAAAAAATTGAATAACAAACAATCAGTGACATCTAGGGTTTATATTTGCGAAAAATCTACTAAAATCGAACCACAAAATAACAAATCTAAACAATGTATAGACGAAAACAATGATTTCTAACGAAATTGAAGGAATATCTAATGAAATCGAAGGAACATATACCTGAATTTGAAAATTGCGAAATCTAGGGTTTTATCGCAAAATTTTATACTTTTCTTGAATAATTTGACTTGTTTTATGATCCTTCTTGTTGAATTTATGCAAAAAAATGAAGGAAAAAAATTAAAAATCCTTCAAATTGCAGCTTCTACGGAGATTTTTGGGAGTTTGAGGAAAGAAAAAGTCATGAACGTTTATCGAAGAGAGAGAAAGTTATGGTTGCTTTTTTTTTTTTAGCTTGCCCCAGTTAATCTCAGTGATAAACAAGTTTTGTTTATCACATGGCAATTTTGTAAATATATCAACAATTTCATCCAATCACCATCAACTGTGGAGTCCACATTAATGAAAAAGTTGTTGATTTATTTACGAAAATGTCATGTGATAAACAATTTTTGTTTATCACTGAGAGAAACTAGTATTTTCTCTTCTTTTTTCTTTTTTTTTTTTTTTTTTGAGGAAAGATTAAATTGGTTTTTGTTTTGTTTTAATCCTGACCGCTTATCTCAATCTAGTCCTACTGTTGAGATTTATTCTTATATAGGATTGAATATATATATATATATATACATATATATATATATATATATATATATATATATATATATACACACACACACAAATTGCTAGAATGAGAAATGAGAAATGAGAAATGAGAAAATGAGAAAACCACTAATCCCGTGATACATCATCTTGGTTTAAAATTCAAATTCTCTCCTCTTTTTATTCTTAACTTTCTCATATTTTGACAATTACATGTGTTAGGATATTATTAGCTTTCTCATTTTCTCATTTCTCATTCTAACAAATATAAATATATATATATATATATATATATATATATATATATATATATATGTATACATATATATACATGTATATGTATATACATATATATATGTATGTATATGTATATATATATGTATATATATATATGTACATGTATATGTATATATATACATGTATATGTATATACATATATATATGTATGTATATGTATATACATATATATATGTATGTATATGTATATGTATATATATATATATATATATATATATATATATATATATGTATACATATATATACATGTATATGTATATACATATATATATGTATGTATATGTATATATATATATGTATATATATATATATATATATACATGTATATGTATATATATACATGTATATGTATATACATATATATATGTATGTATATGTATATATATATATGTATATACATATATATATATATATGTATATATATATATATATATGTATATATATATATATGTATATACATATATATATATGTATATATATATATATATATATATATATATATATATATATATATATATATATATATATAATGTATTATAAAAGGTAAGAAGAAATAACATTAGGAAACCCTCCTTTATGAGGGAAATCCCTAATGTGTCAGTTTGAAGTATGGAAGCTAGATTAGAGCTAGTACAATCATTAATTAACATGAAATCTGCTACTAAATGACCTACATTTGCAATCCAATCTGCTGCTAGATTCGGCTCTCTATACACGTGTCTGATGTTCAAGTTGTCGAAGTTTGTCAATAAAATGCAAGAGTCTTCAATGATGTTTTGGATTTGCCAAGGGGTGGACCACTTGCCTGTAATTGCATTGACAATGAGTAAGTTGTCACCTTCGATTACGATGTTTGTGGCACCATAATAAAGTGCAAGCATTATGCCTTTGTGAAGAGAAGTTGCCTCTGCGACGAACGCCTTTGTATTCCCGAGATTGTAGGTTGCTGCCGAAAATAGGGCACCTTTGTATAATGGTTACATATTCTATTTTTGACAACTTTTGCTCCCTTTTGTCCAAGATCCACCATTGGTACAAACATGGTCCTTTCAGTCGATTGGTTTGCTTGCTTGCTTGTTTCCTTGGATCCTTGATCATTTTTAAAACTCCTCATTCTCCATTTTCACGATTGTGTTCCTATCTTGGTACAAATATGACTAATTAGCCACAATTTCAACCACAACTTGCTGACCTACAAAATACGTCATACTACACCTAGTCAAAAACTTCAGCTTTGGAAATATGATTACATTCTTGATTACATTTTGTTGACAAAATTGCGTTTAGAATCACCTAGCCATATACGAAGTACTTTAGTTATACAAGTATATATTAAGCAATAAGTCTTGTGTAAGGCGGATATACGTTAATTTTATTGTAAGACGGCCGGTTTGAGGGTAACTTTAACTATTTTTATGTTAACTTCAACCCCTTAAAGGGTAACTTTTAATTTTTTGTTGGTTTGAATTTTATTTTAATATGTGATTTCTTATAGATTTATGATTACATAGTATAAAGGCTAATATGATTAATCTAATACATTATAATTTTATTGTAAGATAAAATTTATTATTAGAAAATATAATTGTTGTAGTATAAAGGGCAATTTTAAATACTTGTAAGATAACTTTAACCCTTCTTCAAAAAAAAAAGATAACTTTAACCCTTCTTCAAAAAGAAAGATAACTTTAACCTGTTTTACAATAAATTAAAATTAATTAGTAACCAAAATGTTATACTATATTGTTTCTATATTGGCTGCTATACATTCCTTATGTTGAAGTGTTCTACACTTGAATGTTTCAATTTTCAAAGCTTAAACACCAAAAGTCTTCACTAGCTAGAAGTGGAGATTAAAACCACTAATTCAACTTTTTTTAGTTCTTCGAATTTGATTACGAAGCAAACCTCCGAAAAGTCTAACATATGCAACATTCTGATCACACTATTATAAAGATGTACATATGTAAATGATGTAACTGAACAATTGAACAAAATCATAACTAACAAAAGTGATCGAGTTGGATAAGAGCCTAGCATAATGTCTTCAGCAACCGGAAGATCCTCCATGAGTTCGAATAGTCTTATGACTCTTCTCTTCATGTTGACGATCATATTCGTTGGAATAATGGCAGCGCGAGTTCAATGTGGTAGAGGATTCAATCGTCGATGGATTCATGTGTACGATACGCTCGAAGGTAGACTTCCTAGAGGGCCGGCGGTTCCATCCGGGCCTTCACCATTTCATGACATCGAGTTTGATGAAAACAAGTCCGCTCATATGGATGATGATAAGATTAATGACTGTGATTTATGTCCATGAGATTCACTATAGGAACTCAATTCAGGAAGTATATTTTGACTCAATTTTCCGTCGATGTCTATTAGCTTAGGACAAATCAAATATGAATGTCTTATGATTTGTTCTATGAGTACGTGATTTTCTTGAGTACTCTGTAGTTCGTTAGTTTCTAATTACAAAAATGCAATAACTTTACTAATTACTTATGTTGCAATGCATAATCCCCCTTTTATTGACTGTATCCATATCATTCCATGGAATGTAGGCAGCAAGCCATGAAATAAATGTTGGAGGGAGATGAACCTAAGTTAGAAATTTTTTTATTCTAGATATTAAAAAGTTGGGTTTTAGTGTTTTATATTTACTATAGAATTTTGTTGTATTAGTCTTTTCATTCAAAAGGTAATTAGAGTAAAAAAAATCATGAGGCCATGATCATCTAGATTATTAAAAACTTGTTATACATCTATTTTAAAAATCGAGTAATTGTTTCATTTTATATAAAGAAGATTTACAATATGGCAAATTATAATTAATTTAGATGAAATATAATTTTGGCTTTTAGGTACCATTTCAAATACTTTAACCAAATAAGTTAGCTAACAGTCTGACAGAATGAGATCTACTACAACATTTTGTTTGTGAAAAATGCGCTTAGCTATGTTGAAAAAACAATCCTCTCACAAAATAAGAATGTTAAACAAACGACCATTCTTTTTTTAAAAAAATAAAATAAAATTTCCTACTGTGGTTAACTTGAGAGTGTTTTTTTCTTAAATCATGAATTTAAATTATAAATTATGGCAAGTAAACAACAATTTAGAGGAGATTTTTTTTCCTTTTTTGTTTTCTTATTTGTATAATACACAATACAAGTACAAAGAATATAACACTAAGGCCTTGTACTGATTAGTTTAACTTATTTTTACTTATTTCAGAAAAAATAAGTTCAGATTAGATCATCATTTTTTGTGCGATTTTTTATCGCTATATATCTTTAATTTTGTAATTAAAAAATATATGAAAATTACATATTAATAAAATACACATTATTACAAATCTAACAAGACCTCACTTAATATATTTTTTCTTTATAGATTATCGTACACACACGATTAAAGTTTGGTCAAACCAAACAATTAGATCAAATCAGATCAGATCTAATCGATCAGATCAATTAGATCAGATCAGATTAGATTAGATCAGATAAGCAAAAATAAGGTGAACTAAATTAAACAAGCCCTAACTCATACTCATGACAAGAATCAAGGTTGGTTTTAGTAATTGGAGGACCTCCTTCCACCTCTGTGAGAGGGTTCAATTCCCACCTCAAGCAAATGATGGATGTATTGTGTACATGATAAGGTGGGATTACATGCATATGTATAATACACATTGTGTATACATCCACTTGATTAGTTACTTACCTTTTTGAAAGAGATTAGTTACTCAACTATTACTTGTAATTCACAAATCAATAATTCTTGTATAAGGCGGGCTTACATTAATTTTATGGTAAAACGGTCAATATAAGGGTAACTTTAATAATTTTTAGGAAAAATTGGTAAAAATAATCCCAAGTTTCGCCGGTTCGCTCAAAATAATCCCAACTTTAGATTATTTTTAAATAATCTAAACTTTGGGGGTTATTTGCTCAAAATGGTCCCATGTGACCAGTAACCTGTTAAAGAGGTAATTTTTTTTTTTGGTTAAAGTGACACATGTCACTACGTGAATAGTTAAAAATTTAAAAAAAATAGAACAACCCGCCCCAACCCACGAAAACCTCACTACCACCCAAGTCCGACAATACGGCGTCCCTCCTCCCACCGGCCCAGCCCAAACCCCCTTCCCCTACCGCCAGCACCGCCCTTTCCCGACGCTTTTTCCCAAAAAATTTCCAACGTGAAACCTCCAAGTCTAACCCGAAACCCTTAAAAAAAAACCAGCCCACCGCACAAACCCCCCAAATCGATGTTTCGAGGGTGGGGGAACGCCGATTTGGGGGGTTTGTGTGCTAGCTAGGTTTTTTTACGATTTTGGGTTTTTTCTGCATTGAAGGTTAGGTGATTTAGGGGGAAGGAGGAGGGAAGCGTCGGCGCCGGCGTGAGGGAAGGTTGGCGGTGGTGGTTGGGAGCCTCGAAAGCAGCCGACGCCGGAGTTATTGAAGGTTGTCGATGGTTGGTCCTCTTTTAAATTTTTTTTTTTTTTTTTTTTTTGAAAAAAAAATTCAACCAATCATGTGGTCCACATGTCCCCATAACCTGATAAACAGGTTAGGTGACCGCTTAGACCCATTTTGAGCGAATAACCCCTAAAGTTCGGATTATTTAAAATAATCCAAAGTTTGGATTATTTTGAGCAAACTAGCGAAAGTTGTGATTATTTTTACCAATTTTTCCTAATTTATGGTAACTTTAATCCCTTTAAGGGTAACTTTAATTTGTAATGATTTTGATTGTATTTTAATGTGTAATTTATAATGAATACATGTTGTAAAGGCTATTATGATTATCCTATTACATTAAAAGTGTTTTTTAAGGGTAAAATTTATGTTAAGAAAATGGTAATTTTTGTAGTGTATTAGAGTAACTTTAATTACTTTTAGGATAACTTTACCCGTTTTACATTAATTTAATGAAAGTCTGCCTTAATCAAGAATTTGTGCTCACAGATAATTCAAGTCAATTTTTGCCAGGGTAGTAAAATCCGTGGGGGAAAATACAATACTCACAACTAATACTTGCAGACTTATAGTTAACAAATATTAATCAACTGATTTAAACTAATTAAGTAATTAAATTATAAATCAACTCATAAAATACTCCCTCCGTCCCATATTATACTTCCTGTTTTCCTATTTTAGAGAACCAAAATGTTGTTCCTATTTCTATTTTTGGATAGTATGTAAAGATCATTATACCCTCATTTTTTTAAACTTTATTCGTTGTACTTCTTAAATTACCTATAAATTTTCGAGTGCATATAGGCGCATAGAGCTTATGTATTTTGCATGCATATAGGAGAGAAATCGGGGATTCGGTGGTATATTTTCTCTCTTTTAATGGTACAGTGGTACATTTTTGTGTACTATTATGTACTATTATGCATGTAGTGTTACATTTTGTCATTATATTTTCTACTACCGATTTTTCTCAGGTTCCCATTATTTACAAAAATGCCATCCTATTTGCAAGTGAAATATATAGGACCTATGCGCCAATACTTATTCTAAATTTTCCACTTGCTTTGTACCTTTTTCCACCTTCTCTCTCTAACTTTTGTCCATAATTGTACTTTTCACCTTTTTTTTTAATGTATTTCATTCACTTTCCCCTCTCTAACTTTTATTTATAATTATACTTTGCACCTTTTTTTATGTATTTCATCCATTTTCTCCTTCAATTTAAATACTGTAAAAAACACAAACAAAAACTATATATTGAAACGGAGGGAGTACCTAGTAAGTAGCACATTCATGTGACAGCGCCTAACATAAAAAAGTAAAACGGGATCTAAAAACGCGAAAAGTAAACAAGAGCGCCAACCTGGTGGTTATAACGGCTACTTCCACAAACCCATGAACCAACTCTTAACCGACCACCACACCTTTTCCAGCTTACCTTACTTTTCAGATTCAGTCTTTTTCCTATATTTATACCTTCAAGTCAATTTCATCAATTTATAATCTGACTCTACTACTTTCCTCTAATTAAAAGTCTCATAACCCCCAAAAATCAGAACAAAAAATGCCTAAAAAAACATCCTCTGTTCTTCAGAAAGTCTCAAGCTTTGTGAAATTAGCAAAATTGAGAAATCCCATTTCTTTTGATGAAATTTTCTTCAAGAAAAAATCTGGGAAATTCAAGTTTTATAGGCATTATAATTATAGGTTTATACAAGAATATCAATTTTCTCCTTCAAATGATACTCCTCTGATTTTTACCAATAAAAAGGAGTATTTTAGCAATGTAAGGAGAAACAAGAATGGTTTGCAGTCAATGTTGTTTATGTGTTTGTGTTTAGGAAAATTTGGTGTTGAAGAAAGAGATGAGGTTTACTCATCAATGGAGTTTCTTCCTCCTATTGAATATGGAGTTACAAGTAGCCGCAGCGGCGAGGAGGAAGAGGAGGAGATGCTGGAGATCGGTGATGGTGAATATGGTTTATTGTCATCAGTTGATGAAAGAGCTGAGAAATTTATTGAGAAATTTTATGCACAAATGAAAATGCAAGGTCAAGAATCTAGTAATACTGTTAGTTTGTTGCTTCAGTGATTAGAGGACTAGTTATTGGGGGAGGGGAATTATATTTTATTGTATTGTTTTATGATTTGTATAACTTTTGAAGTGTGGGTTTTGAGGTCTTGGTAAATTAATTTATTTTATTCATTATTTTGGCAATTGACAGTGTGAAATTAAAAATATGCGGTATTTATTTTGAATTATTTATTCGTAACTTTTATGTGTCGATATAAAAATTATTACCAAATCAAGTTAAAACCGCGGATGGTTTTAGAGGTGTTAACTAACCTTAAAGCTCCCACAATCTTTAGTCAAAGCTCCCAATATTTGTGTTAAATTCTGTTGCGCTAATATCACTAATGGACTAGCCACATCTACACTAATCACTGGCAAATCCGGGATTTCTAACTAAGGGTAGCACTAAATTCCTACCTTTTAAAAAGTATGAGACTTTTATGTGTCAGTATAAAAATTAATACCAAATCAACCTAAAACCATTGATGGTGTTGGAGGTGTTTGTTTACCTATATACCCTTATTAATATGATGTTAATTGCCCTTTAAGTTTTTCTTTTGTGTGATTTAATGATTTAACTCTTATGAATAGTGTTTGGACAATTATATTCTCTAAATGTTTATTTGTCTATTTGCCTTTATTAACATTAATTATTTTTTATTTAAAAAAACTCTTAACAATAGTGTGCGGACATTTATATCCCTAAAAATATTTGCTTACATAGTTTTTCTCATTATGTTGCCAACAACTAAAAAACTTCAAAAATGGTTGGCTATAACGCGCGCGTTAGCCACCCTAGTAATAAGAAGAAAAAAAAGGGGTAGAAACGAGTATTTATATCTATAATCATTTAATAATTAGCCTTTAAATTTTGAACATTTATTTTGGTAGATAAATTTTCATTTTACAAATATGGAATAATTTACATTCTAGTTATCAATATAATACAATGATCAAATTAAAAAGTACTTCATACGTTCTATATGTTTGGTATCATGTACGATGACTTAAATATTATTAAAGTAAGAGTATAAATTTATTTTATAATTTAAAATCCATAGATTCTACTACTTTATAATTTTTTATAACTTAATGAGAGCCTATAAAAGAAAAAAAATAATAAATAGGTGAGTTCAAAATTAATTATGCACACATCTAAGTAGAAGCAAAAGAGAGAACCTAAGAGACCAGTTATTATATATAACCGGTCTCTTTGTTAAAAAGAAAGCAAAAGAGAGAACCAAAAAGACCGGTTGTTAGACCTGTAATTATATATAACCGGTCTCTTTTAGTTTAAAAAAAGACAACAAAAGAACCTAAGAGACCGGTTGTTATATATAATTAGTCTCTTTTAAAAATAGAACATAGCGGCAGTTTGGCATTAATTTCCACTGGTAGCATCTAAGAGATAGATCAAAATCGATCTCTTTGATCAACAATGTATTTTTTTTCAGAGGTAGCACGTGCTATCTCTTGTTCCTTCGTGGGTCCGTCCCTGCTTTTGGTTGCGAATTGTAGGCCATGGATCTGACGCTAATCCCCAATTAGAAGAACATAGAAACCATTCCCAAAATTGAAACCTAACACTAGTAGAAAAAATGACATTTGCTATGGTCTTTTTAGGGGTATTTGCTACGGTTTTGAACCGTAGAACTAGTGGGCATAGAGAATAAGGAAAACTATTTGCTACGGTTTGGAATCGTAGCACGCAATTTTATGTTTTTTGCTATGATTTTTTAAAATAACCATAGCGTTTTTGCTACGGTTTTTTTGCTATGGTTTTTTTTTGAAAAAATCGTAGCCTTTTGCTATTTTATGCTACGGTTGTTTGTCTGAACAGTAGCATTAAGAGGCCAAAAAAAAAAAAAAAGATTTTTTTTTGCTTTTTTAAAGCTTAATTAATGATGATTGTATAACATATTTCATAGAATTTATCTGAATTCTACTATGTAAACTTTTTACAAATAAGGCTAGCAACCTATTCAACAAACGAAAACAACAACATCAACATCAACATTGGACAGCAACATATGGACTTTGCACAGTTTGATCAAATACGGACACAAGCATGCTCGATCATCACTAATAGAAAAAGGCAAATAGGCACTGACTGTTCAAAACCGACTTAGGGCACCACAGAGGTAGAACAGCAGCAGCACAGAAGTAGCAGCAGCATCAAAGACAGAAACAACATCAATGTCATGATGCATCAACTGCAACATATTGCCCGCCCAACAAGTAGTTGAGTAGTGAGATAGGAGTCATAACCTTCAACTACTGCATATCAGTAACCTAATTTGTATGCAAAGTGAATGATCACTCAAGAAGATTAAACATTTCATTATGAGCCTCCAGGACGTTGGTGGACACGTTGGTGCTGCAATATCTAGTGCCAAAAGGGAGATTCCATGCTCAAGTTTAATTTTGTGATAGCTTAGAAATACTGAAGCGCTCGAGATGGCTAGGCAAGATCCTCAACCATATCTTCGCCGGCGGCCTTAGATGAGCAGCGTTGGCGGCGGGGGAAAATAGAGAAGGGATGAGCTGTTTTGTAGAGAGAGGGAGAAGGTTTTATAATTTTAGAGAGAGAAGTAACGAAAAACCAATATTTTAATACCAATTAATTAAATTTGTTATTCTTTTAGGGGAAAAAAATGAAGAAGCTAAGGGGAATTAAAAGAAGTCCATACAATAAACATAATTTTACTTACGAGTTTACTAAATAATTGACAATGCACACGTTGTATGTATAACTTTTTATATAAACAACTACATAATCTATATTTATATATTAAAGATACTTCGTACAACGTATATAGTTTTAAAATTTTTACAATGTATACATTATATTAATATACCTTTACTAAAACAAAGTTTTTTTATAAGGTAATTTTCCCTCCTAAACTCCACTTATTTATTTATTTATTTTTATTTATTTTTATTTTTGTAGAATTATTAATTTGCCTAGGAACTTTATTATTTAATTTATTGTGATGATAGCTTTTGAGTTATAATTTTCTAGAGATTTTTACATTTGAATTTCAATTACCATATTTTAATTAAAAACCGAACATGACTCGGCAATTATCTAGTTTATATTATTTTGTAAAATAATCGAACTTGATATAAACAATTGGGGAAGTTGTATACGATTTTTTTTTTCTTGATGTGGAATAATAATTTAAATATGAAGAGAATAGGATATAAAATTATCAAATAATCTTTAATTTTCCTAGTTTTCGAGATTTGATAATAAATCAATTATATGTCAATTGTTAATTCTTTCAGATGTTGTTAAGATTTAGTGATCTACCCATCAATGATTTTTTTAATTGCCTAAATTATTTTAATTATGTTAATCATTATTAATTATATAAGTGGGGGTTATTTTTAAGAGTTCAAAAATTGGACACCAACTTTTCACCCCCCCAGCTTATATAATCATCATCAATCAATCAATAATTTAATAAAAAAATAAAATTAATAAAAGAAATCCTTAAAAACACTTCAATGTATTAGATAATCAAATAAATCCTCATCCGTTATTTAAAGTTACCGTCATATAGTACAAAAATTAACATTTTTCTAATATAAAGTTTACCCTTAAAAAACACTTACAATGTATTACCTTAACCATATTAGCCTTCATATCATGTATTCACTAGTTTAGTCTCCATGCCACGCACGTAAGCCTAATTTTTTTTTTAAAAAAAACATTAATTAAATCTACAAATTAAATTTGATAAATAATACATATCATGATATCAACTATAGTAGATGTCATATTTCAAAAAAAGAAAAAAAAAAATAGTAGATGTCAAAGCATTCATACTTTAATTATCTTCATCAAAAATAAATAGTATAGATAATTAGTGTTCGTTTAAGTAATAATCTTCACAAAATATTTATACATGCATTATAATTCATCTTATCCTAATAAAAGGTTTTCAAATGGTTTATGAAAGATAATATTATTTTTGTATAGAAAAATAATCAAAGATTAATAAATCTTTTATAATTAATGTGTCAAATGTGTGAGAAATTTTTGTATACACACTTAATATATTTATTACGATATATTTATTGTTCTTAAATAAGTTGTGAACGAAAAAGGTTATAAATAGAAATTAATGTAAGATTTTTATTTTTTTGGAAATGGTTCTTGGAGGAAAATAAAAGCACCAGAAAGTGGTTACATGTCACTCTTGGTGTCTGTTTTAGTATTATGTTATTATTGATTGATTAGAAATTACACATTAATACAATCAAACTCAATATAAATCAAAAGGTTACCCTTAAAGAAATTAAAGTTACTATAAAAATTGTTAAAGTCATTCTCAAAATGACCGTCTTATGATAAAATTAATGTAAACCCGTTTTATACAAGACTTATATTGAATTTTAGATTAAACCAACCTAGCAAGGGTATTTTTTTTTTTTAAGAAAAAAATTGATTTCATTAATAAAAGATAGTCAAACGTCACTTACCAACAATTCTTACGAAATCTAAAATTTCAACACAAGTACAAATCAACTTAAGCCCTGTTGTTTTGAGCTTGTAGGCAGAGCAGGGGTCAGCATAGCAGAGCAGATTTCAGCAGACACAACAAATTTCAGCATTATTATTATTGTTGTTGTTGTTGTTGACAAGCGTATACCCGAACATACTTTACCTGAAAATGGTCTGACCCGAACATACCCGACCCGAATCGACCCGACCCGAACTTGACCCGAGTCATACCCGAAACTCGAAATGATCCGACCCATACCCGACTCGAATGTTAATTGAGCTAAAATAACTCGACCCGAAATTAACCCGACCTGTACGCGACCCGAACAACCCAGTTGCCAAGTCTAGTTTAGGTGAATGAAAACATAAATAGATGGGTACTATCTTTGACATATCTAAATAGTAGAAAGATTAAAGACAATAGTTTAACATCTTTAAATTATTAAAAGCACATATCTAAATTGAAGCATAATTAGATAAGAGTTTAACATCTTGCTTAATTAACCATCTACGTCCATATGATCTACATTGTCATCATCTTCATTGTCATCACCTTTATTGTCGCTTTCTGATCGATTAACCCTCCAAAATATGTTAAATAATATAAAATAATAATTATTATCATTAAATATTAGTTATTATTGTAAAATAATATTATATATTAATTATTATTGTTATTAAATATTAAGTATTATTATTATGATCTTTAAATATTAATTATTATTGTTATTGTTATTATTAATTATTATTTTTAAACAGAGTATAACAGATTTCAACAGAGCAAGATAGGGCAGAACAACTTAAAAGAACAGGGCCTTAATGAAGGTACTTTAATCTGAGTGTACTTTAATCTAAAGGGGCTTGAATTACTGATTTATACGGAGTAATTGCGATTATTTGTTTTAAATTATAAATTAAGTACACCGTACTCGTTATTTTATATTCTTACAAAGAGAGACACCAACAGAAGTTAACTTAAGCTTAAGTTCCTGTAAGAACAAAAAGTTAAATTAGGGTTTTGAGCTCTGAATACCGCAACAATGGCGGAAGAAAATGTGAAGTCAAATGATCGTCCTACCTTTATGCTTTACAACTCCATGACTAAGCAAAAGGAAGTTTTTAAAACCAAGGTTCCAAACAAGGTTTCAATGTATGTTTGTGGTGTTACTGCGTATGATTTCAGCCACATTGGTCATGCTCGTGCGTATGTTGCTTTCGATGTTCTTTACCGGTATATACTTCTTCAAATTTCTCGATTTAATGGTGTTTTTGGTTTTTCTACTTTTTCAATTTGATGTCAATTGGAATTAGGTTTAATGAATTGGGAAATTTTGTTTGTCAGTGTACTATTTTATTGAGAATTTGGATTTATTCGGAAGTCAACCTTTTTTCTGAGTTTATAAATTTCCCTAAGATAGTGTTTGGAAACGCTAGATTTATTCCACATGACTGAATTCAATTTTGGAATTGATAACCCGGAAATTCAATTCTTATTGGAAGCAATAGTATTTTGAATTCTGGAATTTTATTTTGTTAATGTTTGGAGCATAAGTGAATTTGATATAATTTTTTGAGAGATGGACTTTGATATGTTTAGTCATTGCTAATACTAAATTAACAGTATTTTTTAAAATTAACTGAGAGTAATAAGAATATTTTTTTAAAAAAACCTTGATCAACAGTATCATTTAAAGCTTGAATGAACCAGATTGGAATTTTTTCCTTCGAAACTTAATCAGTCAATCACAGCATTAGATCTTGGTTATTAACCATTTGATGAAATGAATAGTTGTGTCGGAATTTTGGGTGTTCTCTTGGATTTTCATAATCTTACAATATACGATGCAGGAGCGGGATTTTAAATGTATGACCAAATTGGTTAATATGCTTTAATGCGGCTGATTCTAGGAAATTGTAAATTCCTTTGTTTTCGGCTCCTTTCTACTTTTGCTGGTGGCGGGATATCTATTTTTGTTCCTATCTTGAAAACATACTAATATGCTGAATTTTGATATGATATGTTTCGATATGTTAATGCAGATACTTGAAGGAATTGGACTATGAAGTTACATATGTTCGGAATTTCACTGATGTTGATGACAAGGTCAGAAATTGCTAGATTTTTTATTTTTTGGAAAAAACTTGCTATATCTTTGTCAACAAGACTTTAGGTTGAGAATTTTACATTGGCACATACTTGGATGAATTTGATGTTATGTGGACTGCAATGCACTAATGATTAACATCATCATAAGTCTCTTGTATATTAATACGTAAGATAAAGTATTGGAGGCAATTACAATTTTATGTTCTCGTTTCCCTTCTCCTTGGGTGTATAGAAAAGGGCCAAAAGGCCTTAATTATAAAGGTAAGCATAAGTGAGGTGCAACTGTGGCTCTTACTATGCCTTAGAAAAGAGCCTTCTACTGTAGGCGTGCTAAACGGGTCCCTTGAATTGGTTTTGGGTCTAATGATGTCAGGTTGATTCCCAGGTCAATCAACTTATTACTTCTTTTTGTGTGTGTGTGTGTGGGGTGGGGGGAGGGGGTGGCTTGTGTGTGTTTGTATTTTTTAAAAAAACAACTTGAACCTGATTACCTTTGGGATGATTTCAAAATTGGTGCACTAGGCTGTAAGATAAGATGTCCAAGTTTGAGTTAGCCTATACCTCTGACCTCACAATAAAACTAAGGCTGTGATGGATGATAAAAATTTAAACATACCCCAAATAGAATCACACTAAGAACTATGCACAGTAATTTTTTATTTTTTAATCCCCTTTTTTCTTTCAACGTGAATTCCTGGTTCTAATTTTCAGATCATGGTTTCATGCATTGTTATTGATTCAATGTTTTATCTTGCTCTTGTTACTTCTAAGATCACAGAGTTCTTATGGAGTGGCAAAGTTGCTTTATTTTTGGAATTTTATAGTAGAAATGGATAGAGGAGGAGTTAAAGTTGATTATTTTCAAAGGGACTAATAAATGGGTGTGTGGTTTGCATGGAGTTATTCATTTGCTTATTGCACTTTTGAGTTTATCTTTTGGAGTTGGATTTCTCTTGATTGTGACGGAGGGTGTGCCTGGAGGGGTGTTAGTCTGCTCCATGTGTGAGTATTTAGGACATTCTAGCTTTGCTTCATTCATTTCCATGATCCTAGACCTTCATTATGAACTGGCTGAAATTTGCGAAGGACAGCACTTGATCGTAGAAACCACTGAACCAGAGGACTAGCTGTTTAAATTTTGGGGAATACCTAACTGTTGTCTGTGAATATTTGGGGATCTGTTAAGATTTTTTAATCTGGTTCTTTGAAATGGTTAATTATGCTGAGTAAATTGGAATTGGGAGGGACATACTTGGGAATTTCCGTACCATAAGCTTGAAGGCAGGCCATGAACTTGGCTAACAGCTAAAGGCTAATATTTCGCATAGATAAAAGCAAGTTCACTGTCATCTTTCTGGTGCATGTCTTGCATTGTCCTTACTCCTTAGCATGCCACTCAGCCACCGGAATCCTGTTGCCAACAGAACACCATTGCTTGTTCACCGGCTGATGACCATAATTTTTATAAGCAGGAATAGTTGGCTATTTCAATGGTAGAGTTTCTTGGCTTTGCATTCTGTTGGTCAAGTGGTCAGTGACATTGGCTCTTCCATGGTTTGACTTAAATTTTGCGAGGGAAAGTTGAATTTATTAATAAATTTTTAATTATATTTTTTTTTGGGATGGATGTGGGTTGGGGGTGTTCGGGTGTGGACTTTGTTGTTTGAATTGAAATTTCTCTCTGCTTGCCTTATATGATTGGCTATGCTGGATCCTCCATTTCTGGATTGCTCATATGGAATTAGTCTGCTTGAAATAATGTTTTAATTTATATCTGACAGAATTGCTATCAATATGGGGATAACATTTCAAATGGTTTTGGCTACTATAAATTAAATCCATGTGAGTCATTTCTGTATGATTTGGAGGGTTGTTCCATATAGCAGCAAGGCAATAGTGTCAATCTGACTTAGCAGCAGGCATTTTGTATTGGCTTATCGTGAATATGTTTTTGAAGTGGGTTAAGGTCGTAGGGATAATGATGCTCATTTCACGTGGTTGGTTTTTTTTTATTTTTTTTTTATTTTTTTTATTTTTTTTTTTATATTTATACTAGTACGGAATGATAACCAATGAGAATGGCCTCAATGAAGGATTTATAAAACTATAGATACATCATTGCAATATGTTTTTTGAGGTCTATGGCAAAGTTTATGATATGCACATGTCTCCAAGATAACAAAACCTGTCTTTTGTATTGGTGTGAAGGGCCTGCTTTGCACTGGTAATCTAAACGCATATACTCTATGAACTGAGATGGCTTGTTATTTCATTCTAGTAAACCTTATGAGCTGTGGCACATTGACCTCTTCTAAGATAAATAATAAAGTTCATAAGTCGATGCTTTCCATTATTGCCTTTATGTTTATCATTTGCTTTCAATATTCTTTCTTGATTCTTTTCAGTTCCAGGTTTTGACCGATGCTTTATTAATTCTCTTGTCCGAAACTTTTCAGATTATACGTAGAGCAAATGAGCGTAAGGAGAAAGATCCAGAAGATCCACTGAGTGACCCTTTAATGTTAAGCAATCATTTTTGTGAAGAGTTCCTTAAGGATATGGATGATCTACAGTGCCTGCTTCCTACTCATCAGCCACGCGTTTCTGATCACATGGATCAGATTAGAGACATGATAGCTAAGGTGAGAATTATGGTTTTGTGTGTTTTATCTCCTGTCTAGTGAATTTAATTATAAAGGCTTTGTCCTTAAAATGAAAGTTTATGGAGAAGTTTCACATTTGTGTTCAATAATGTGTATTGGGTATCTGGTCAGACATGGACTGTTAGTCAAACATGTAAACAATCATCTATGTTGTTCACTGGCGCCTTCCTCTTCATTATATTCTTATAAAATATGAATCTGTATCTGCATGCTCCTGTTATCCTTGCACCCTCTGAATTCAGCAGTTAAATTATTAGTTTGAGTCAAAAGAAGAATGGAGCTTCGAGGATTAGGGATCTGTTTGGTTTAACTTATGTTATCTGAAATTATTTTATTGAACTTGTCAGAAATTATCTGAACTTGTTTTGTTTGAAAAAAAAAAACCTTAGTACGTATTTTGTCTAAAATTGTCTTTATTTATTTATTTATTTATTTGTTTCCAACTTATTGAACTACTTGTCTGAATAAGTCAAATAAGATGGAACAAACAAATCTATCTTTTGACAAGAGAGAGAATTTACATGGTAATAGCAAGACAGGGGATACAAAAGTTGGAGGACCAGTTGTCCTTAAACGGAAATAACTACTCAAATAATAAACTACCATGTAGCTTTATTTCAATCATGCACTCAAATAGTCCTAAACCTGTATTAAAGAATGGCTTGCATGAAGAGGTCCTCAATGAATCCTCATACCATGATATTTTCCACTTTAGAAACCAGACATGGCTGAGCATTTTCTTTTACTGTATGCCTACGACTTCTCCAAGATTATCATTCTTTGTTGATCTCACATTTTTTTTTTTTTTTTTTTTTTTTTTTGGGGGGGGGGGGGTTGCTCATTGCAGATAATTGAAAAAGGTTATGCGTATCCTCTTGATGGAGATGTTTATTTTGCCGCTGATAAGTTCCCAAATTATGGGAAATTATCTAGGCGGAAGCTTGAGGACAATAGAGCAGGTGAAAGGGTTGCTGTAGATTCTAGAAAGCGTCATCCTGCTGATTTTGCTTTATGGAAGGTACTGGAAACAAGAGGCATTTTTTACCAACACAGTCATTAATGTTGTGATGTTGTTTCCTTGTGTGACATCTATCAAATTTGCAGGCTGCTAAACCTGGTGAGCCAAGTTGGGACAGTCCTTGGGGTCCAGGAAGGCCAGGATGGCACATAGAATGCAGTGCAATGAGTGCTCATTACCTGACTTTCTCTTTTGATATCCACGGTGGTGGAATGGATTTGATATTTCCACATCATGAAAACGAGCTGGCCCAGAGTTGCGCTGCATGTGAAGAGACTGACATTGGTTACTGGTTGCATAATGGGTTTGTGACTATTAATGAAGAGAAGATGTCAAAGTCAACTGGAAACTTCTTTACTATTCGTGAGGTATGATGAGTGATGCTACATTTTAAGCTGTTGACTGAGGTGTTTGCATGTTTGGTTAACATGTTATTACTCTTATAATATTTCTTTTCTCAAACCTAGGTTACCAAACAATACCATCCCTTGGCTTTGAGGTACTTCTTGCTGAGCATGAACTACAACTCTCCTGTCAATTATTCATTGTCACAATTAGATATTGCATCTGATGCAGTCTTCTTTGTTTATCAGGCAAGTATTCTGTGCTTATAGGTCTTGATATTCTTAGTTTGCTCTTGCTGTACCCTGGATTTGCTTGCTATATCCTAGTGCATTAGAATATTATTCTTTCTGGTCTTAGATTTACAAATTTATGCTATGTAGCCATGGTGTGAATTTTCTATGGTGTCTACATGATAAGAGTATGTTGTATTGCGGAAAAAGTTTTTTATTTATTTATTTTTTTAAAAAAATATGTTATATATATATATATATATATAACAAAATTGTTATTATTTACTTTGTTTACCTTTTTTACTATTCACGTATATCATGCATGTAATTCCAATGCTGTTGAAGCCAAAATCTGGGACAGAGAATAATGAAAATCTTAGATGATGTAGGAAGAAGTTATCATACATCTTTAGTAAAACCATATAATGTGCATATAATCATAGTTTGAGCTTATGCTGGAAAAGAAAGATGGTGTGTTATTAGTTTTAGAACCACAAGAGAAATATAAAGATTTTCAAGTCACAAGTCCTCTGGATGTTAAATAAGGGTATGTCTCCTATTCTACATGTATGGCTCTGATATGCTGATCTGGTTTCCACTCATTTCTCAAATTAAGTTTAGTAAGTTTGGATAAGTAATTTTTGGGTATAATAAATTAAGAAAAGGTATTGGGTGCGGACTACCCCACAAAAATTTGCGTGCGGCAGGCTTGGCTGATATATTTATGTTTCATGTGTTGGCTGATATAGTTTTTGTGTTGGCTAATATATTCCTTTTATTGGCTGATATGGTTTTTTTTTTTTTAGTTTTTGATATGTTCCTTTTGTTGGCTACTATCATATGTTTCTTAAGTTGGCTGATATCTTTATTTTGTTGGCTGATATGTATATTTTAATTGTTGGCTTATATGTTTCATTTTGTTGGCTTACCTGTTGCTTTTGTTTGCTGATTTCATCCTTTTGTTGGCTGATATGCTTCATTTGTTGGCTGATAAGTACCTTTTGTTGGCTGATATGTATCTTTTGTTGGCTGATATATTCCTTTTGTTGGTTGATACGTTTTTATTAATGTCTGATATGATATGTCTCTAATGTTGACTGATTTTAGTTATCATTTGGCTAATACATTCCTTTTATTGGCTGATATGTGTCATTTGTTGGCTAATATGATTAACAACATACTCACTCCCTCACTCAAACTCAATAACCCCAAATATGTGTTTCAAGGTGAAATGTTTCTAAACTAATTCCCCTGCCCCACTCACCGCTTCCAGCCTACTAATACGCTAATTGAACAGCTGCGCAACCCAACTCCACCAACCACACACTCACACCACCGCATACTCCGCAACTAGGAATGGCAACGGATTGGACTCGGGTCGGACTATGCAGGGTCTGAATCCGATCCGTTTAGTAAACGGACCTAAAATCCGGATCCGACTCTGGATTCGACTCCGCTTTTACTAAACCCGGATCCGAATCCGATGGAGTTAACCACCTCCGACTCCGAATCCATGTCCGTTTTGCAAATAGAATTTCCGACTCCGGATTCGACTCCGCTTATACTAAACCTGGATCCGAATCCGATGGAGTTAACCACCTCCGACTCCGAATCCATGTCCGTTTTGCAAATAGAATTTCCTTCTTTTTAGATTAGAATTAGAAAAAAGAAAAACAAAAGGGGTTGAAGAAGTATAGAGTTTGTATAGAGGAAAAAAATGATGATTATCACTTGAACAATTATAAGAAAAATTAACTAAATTTTCAGATCTACACAAAAAATAAATTACAAACTTTCAGATTTCTACACAAAAATTAAATCTTGGGAAACGGAGAACTTCCAAGGTTGTTCTTGGTTTCGGGCTTTAGATCTTCAAGTGTAATTGACACATATATTATAAGCAGTGTAAAATTAAACAACCATACAAAAAACAAAACTTAATAGATAAGGAGAGAGATTGTTCACGGTTGTTGTTTTGGTTTAGATCTCCATCATTGATTGATAATAGCAATATAGTCAAGGGAGGTGTAATCGGAAAAGTGGTTGACAAAACACTCTCCTAACTAATGGAGTAGTTCTGAATAGAGAGTGAGGAAGGAGAAAGGAAAGGAGAGGAGAGAGAAAGGAGAGGAGAGAGAAATGATTCTTTCAGGGACAATGGGTGAGGAAAGTGGCGGAGGAGTAAAATATTAGGGTAATGTAATTTTATATTTCGCCCCTTGTAAAACTCGCGGGTCGGACTCAGTCGGATGCTATGCAAGGTCCGAGTCCGATGCGAATCCTATTCGGATTCGGACTTTTTTTATCGGATTCGAACTCGAATTTTATTTTTTCGGCCTTGGATCGGACTTTTAACCTTGGATCGGGTCCGACTCGAATTAAATTGCCATCCCTAACCGCAACTACCCAGCCACCAGCAACTACCCAGCCACCAGCAACTACCCCCTACTCCATCCTTCAACCCAAAACAGAGCAGCACAGGCAGCCACCAGCCTCGCCACCCGTCTCCACACCTCCGCATACACCGCAACTACCTCGCCACCAGCAACTACCCACCTTTTACCGCAATTACCCAGCCACCACCAGCAAACAAATCCTCACACCAATCGCAAATCGCATCACCACCAACCACCAGCCACAAATCGCAAATCGCAAATCGCATCACCACCAACCGCTTCACCTTAGTCTCAGTCTTCGTCATCGTCATCTTCGTTTTCAATTCAATCAGAAAATAAATCATTTTCTTCGATTTGGTTGGCTGATTCAAGCATTACGATGTTAATCTGTGAATTGTGAGTCCTAAAATCTCAGTTTTCTTTGATAATTGAAATGAACGGATAAGTTTCAATTGTGTTTGAAGGAGAAATGGGCTGCCGCACGAGAAGCCGCACCCAATAGTTTGTGATAAATTAATAATGGCTGCCTAAGCTGGTAACCCTTGACATAAGGAATGATTTATTCTTTGGTTTTGTATGATGGTTGTGAAAGGAGGGAAGGAACGAGAAAAATAAAAGATTTAGCTTTATCATCAATATGCGTATAACAAAATATAATTGCGAATTTGCGAGGGGCTTTTCTTTGTACAGAAAGAGATTGTAAAGAAATTATGTGCGTTGGTACATTTGCGGTAGTAGCCTTTTCCCCTTTCTAATCCCTCCAAATTGCTGGTAATATTGCTCTGAAGGAATCATTTTTCTAATTAATTCCTTTTTTTTTCTCCAAATCTTATCCATCGATCAAGACCAGCCATGGGAAACTGGGATAGTGAATTTCTTACACTAAATTAACTTTCCCACCCATTCCTTTCAGCACCTTATAGAGTTTGAGATTTACGGTGTAGCTAAAGAAAGTTGAGCTCATAGTCGGACTACCCTGTTGTCTATTGGGTTTCTTGATAAGTAATTACACATTCTTGCCCTACTAGAATGGAATTTTTCCAATTTGATTTCTAAGTTTGAGGTTCTCTTTTGAGATTGCCAGATAGTATTTTACGATTAGATTTTGTTTCCTGTAATACTCTCATCTAGTCATCTTCATTTATCTTGTATTACAGCTCCGATACAAGTGTTTATTTTATGTATATTTTGCATAGATATGCAAGACAGTTTGGGCATACTAACTGACTGATAAAGCTACTCCTGTTGTCCCACAGTGGTAATCCTAGTTCTTTTGGGCATTATAATGTAAAAAATAAAAAGTTAAGTTATTGGAAGTTAACCCCAGGATCTATATTCTTTCTTAATAAACCCTGGGAATGTCACTCAATTTAATCAAACTCCCCTAAATTCCACTACCACTGCTCTTAACAGCGCATTTGAGAATGATTCTAGAATCTTCCATGGAAACCCCTAGAACTTCCTTCTCCAAAGACAAGCACTTTTCATCGCCGCCGTCAACCCACCGGAGAATTCTGTTGGAGTTGAAGGTTAATGTAATTAGGGTTCTGTTAAGTGATTCTTTCGAAGATTTTAAATGGGATTTTCTACTTCGGAATTATCCATTGATTTTGGGAGAAATTAGGGCAAAATTTTGAAAATAGAGGGAGATTTAAGGTTGGATTTTGAATGGTGGTAGGTGAAATTTGGGGGAATTTGATCGAATTGACATTCCGGTGGTTTATTAAGAAAGAATAGGATTGGATTTTGAATCGACAAAACAGGATAAATATTGAAGTTTGCACCCACGTAATGATTGAATTCAAAAGTTTGACAAAGCAGTGCATTTGTTGTTCTTTACTTTGGAGCTTGGCTTGGTTTTAGGCTTTTTAACATCCGACCCGAGTGTCCAACATACATGGGAGCTCGGCTTGGTTGAAAACTTGGAAGAGGGTGATTGATAGTGACATGAGTGCTTTGGGGATTGAGGAAAATATGGTGTTGGATAGGCTGTGTGGAGGGAGAAAATTCACGTAATGACGTGTCATGATTATATATATACTTTTTTAATTAATTTTAGTATTAAAATGTATTATTTTATCCCACTAATGTTTTATGAACTGTATTGTTTTTTTTTTTTTGATAAAGTTTTCTCAAACCTTTATGTTTTTTACTCCCAACTTTTTAACCACTCCTTGAAAACTTTCTTAAATCTTATTTTTGGTTCACTTTTAAAACTCCCTTAATTTTTCTTGGATGCTCTTCCTTTTTTAATTTTTTTTATTTATTTATATCATACAGTTCCTTATGACAATTCATGTTAGCCGACCCCAAATCATTTTGGGACTAAGGCTTTGTTGTCGTTGGAAGTTGTTTATTGTTAAGATGGAGGAGAGAGAAATGTCGAGTGAGTTGGTGACTAAGGTGGGCGGGTGGATGCTCCTCCTTTTTCTCACTTTACTCACCTTTTTTTCAAATGATTATCTTGTTATGTCGTTTTCCTTACATCATACGGTTCCTTATGACGATTCATGTTAGCCGACCCCTAATCATTTTGGGACTAAGGCTTTGTTGTCGTTGTCAACATTGGAAGTTGTTTATTCTTTTAAGATGGAGGAGAGAGAAATGTTGAGTGAGTAGGTGACTAAGGTGGGTGGGTGTAGGGATATTGTTTTTAGTTGACTCGTACTAGATAAGGAAATGGGAAGAATTTTCAGCAACAATGGAAATGGAAAAATGGGAAGACTACTATGGGATGGATTAATGATTTTCTATAATCTTATGTAATGTGGAAATGTGCTTTCTCTCCTCCCCTTTTGGGATAGCGGTGGCATTTTGTTTGGGGGAGGTTTATTTAAGGGTGAGCAACTTAGGGTGCCTTGTCAAAATTCCGAGACTAAAACCGGAACGTGTTGTAACCGGCCATTCAAAAATAAAATGGGATTCGGTGCCTATTGCTATAGGTTTTGGATATGCGAAAGTGAGCTAGAAGTCCAGAACTATCGGTTACAAGTTTTGGTTAACCAGTTACTCATAAATGAACAGATTCGGTGCCAATTGCAATAGGTTTTGGAAATGAGAACTTAAACCAGAACTATCAGGTACAAGTTCTGCTTAACCAGTTCCTCAGGAACGAAATCAGATTTGGTGCCTATTGCAACAGGTTTTGGAAATGAGAACCGGATCCAGAACCATCGGGTATAACTGTATAAATTCCGGTTTAGGAACTTTTATATACTTGAATAAATTGTTGCCAATTTATCAGAAAAAGGCTATTGTATGACTTGGGTTTTGATTGTTTTATGATTTCTTTTTCTTCCAATAATGGGCTTAGATTGATTTATGATAAATAGCATGTTTATCCGGTTTTGGTTCCAGGTTTTGGGTACTTGGTATTGGAAAATTTTGAGAACCTGAACCGGTCCAGGTTCTGGTTTCCAAACCTGGGTACCCAATTTTTTGCTTTCCCTTCTGTATTCAATGCTGTTTCTCCTGTTGTAAATTTGCATATCTGAGTAATTCTGGCAAGAAGTTATTGGTTTTGTTTGCTAATATTTGCTTTTCTAAATAGTAATGTCTCTTTAATACTAATTCTGTTTGGCCATTTTCAGCGGATTGCTGTGATTATGTCATTTGTGTTAATGTTTTGTCTGGAATTCTTTGTTCTAATTTGTTGATTGTGATCTTATGCTCTTATTCTTCAGACGCTGCTAGATTGTAGGAATGCTATATTGTCTTTTGATAGTGGAAACTCAAATGACAAGCCTAAATCAAATACCAAACAACCTAGTAAACCTTCTGAGGCTAAGAATCTGAAGACAGATTTTGAATGCAAAATGGCTGATGATTTGCACACGGCAGAAATTTTGAAGGGCAGTCTTCAACATGCACTTACGGCTATTAACAACGAATTAAACGGGCTTAAGGTGAGTGATGGTGATACCTGCTGCCTGCATTCAATTCCCTTTCAAAAGGAAAACAAGTTTCAACTCATATTCATGCAAATTATGATTCTTATAAATTTTTTGATTGATGGATGTGAACTTTGATCTTCCTTATTCCAGAAGAAGCAGAAGCAACAAAAAATGTTGGCTGTTCAGGCTCTTAAAGAATTGGAGGAGGCAGTCACTAAGGTTTTGGATATCCTAGGGTTGCTTTCTACTCTGCCGTATTCTGAGGTAACATGTCTTTGTATTTACCTTAGAGTCCTCCCTTTTAGCCTGCTACATTCTGTCAATAATATTATTGCTTTTCAAATAGGTTTTGCAGCAGTTGAAGGAGAAGGCTTTAATTAGAGCCGAGCTAACTGAAGATGAGGTATCACGTCTAATAGAAGAAAGGGCTGCTGCTAGAAAAATCAAAGATTTTACAAAAACTGACCAGTTGAGGAGTGAATTAACCGCTAAGGGTATCAGCTTGATGGATTTACCCACAGGCGGCACGGTTTGGAGGCCATGTCAGCCAAAGTGAAGCAATTAACAAAATGATTAAACTGATTCTTTTTGTTTTAGACTTGAAGGTAACACATATACACTTGAGAAATTGTATGCACAATTTTGTTGTGGGGTTTCATCTTGTTTCCCCATTTCAGTCAACTTATCTTTGTGTCCAAAACAATCATACAGCAAACTAGTAAATTATGAACACTTTTTTTTACAACTTTTTCTCCCCCTTTGTCTGGTTCTGTTCTTTTTGATTCATGTATCTTTCATTTAATTTTTTTTTATGTGATGGAGGAAGGGTTTCAGTCGAATCGAGTCTAATGTGATTTGGTTTGGCAGCAAATGTATAGAGAAGTAGATTATTAAAGACCCAGCTGCTGGTGTTTGTTACCAGATCGATGTAATGCAGTTTTAGTGGATTAATCCTATGTTATGCATTATTAATCCTTTGGATGCTTGGATTAGTCCTCCCTAATAGACGAGGATGTTTTTTGTAGCTGTTGGATAAATTTCAATAAGCAGTACACTTTTTTAAATTGAAAGGAGCATTGGATCAATTGCACTGAAGGAGATGCTGAGTTGCAACTCCGAAAACTCTTGAGAAGCACTCAAACAACAAAATATCAAACACCCGATTATTACTAGCAATCCAAATAAACACCTTTTAAATACTCTTTGTCCCTAAGAGATTGCCACAAATTGCGAGCATGATTTTTGACTAGGAGAGAGAGAGAGAGGGGTTGAAAATTGGAAATTTTAACAAATAATAGGCGGGGTAATCTTTAGATATTATTATATGAAACAATCATTAAGGGTCGGAAGGATTGATTTAAAGTCAATTTGAATGGTTTTAGGTTGAAGTGAACTTATTAGGCTGACGGCTTAGTTTGGGTTAGTTGTGAAAAATTGGTGGCTCAATTCATTACAATTATTATTTACACAATGTCAAATACTTTAGTTAAATTAATCACAAGCTCTCCAAAATAATCACTTTGTTTTTCATTGATCTTCACGGCATATACAATGTATATATAATACTAGGACTAACAACCAAGCATATCTTTACAAAAGATAATTAGTATAATTCTATCTCAACAAATCACAATATTATCTCACAATATTCCACAATAATATCCTATCATAACAATATTATTCTAGGATATCTCCAATAACTTTATAGTATAGCCGAGGATGGTTGTAAATGAATGAAGTGGGTCATAATCAATTTTGATTGAAATAGATCGGATTGGAAATGAGATAAAGCAGGCTTGCATTCATATTGGGTCGGGTAACTCGGGTCATAACCGAATTAGGTTAATAGGGGTATTAAGTTGAAATGGGACGATTGGATCATGTTCATTTGACTGGCGTCTCAGCTTGGGTTGGTTACGAAAACTAGCAGGTCGATTCAACTAAACTATTTAGTAGGGTTGTAATTGGGTTTGGCAAGTTTATAGTGAGTTCAAGTATCCGGCCGTGTTATAAATGGGTCGAGTCTAAATCATTTGGGGTCATTCAGTTGATTCACTACTGGACTATGTTCAAAAGTTTGTTATATTCCTCTTGGTCAACTAGACTATTTAAAATTAATGGTTCATTATTGCTTGATAATCGAATTATTGTTATCGGCTCCTTGCCAATTTAGAGATTGTATCATTATTTACAGCAGAAATCCCTAACCCAAAGTGTTTGAACTTTGAAGGTTTAATTCATTACTAACACAAGTCTTACTTGGTACATATATAGAGTTTAATACATTCATTACTACACAATGTATACATAATGAGTAAATATATTTGATTCTAAAAGTCACGAGGATAAGTAAGACTGAAATTATTAGTGGATAATCAATGAATAGATACTCCCTATGTCCCTTACTATTTGCCCCCAATTTTATTTTGATTTGTCGCTTTAAGTTGTCCCATTCTATATTTGGGTGTAGGGATTAGGGATCACCCTTTTATTCTCACAATCACTACACATGGTCCCACCACTTTTCTCGCCTATCAATTCTTTCCAACCAAGTTTTTTTAAAGTAGCATTCATTATCTATATAAAGCGAAAATAAAGGGACGGAGAACTAATGTGTAACCCATATACGGATATATCATACACTATACGTTGTAACTAACATTTGTAGAAAATGATGGTTGAAAACGACTAATAGCAAACAAATGATATAGAATTACATGTCATATACAGTATTTGACTACTCAAGCTCTTCGTCGGTTGAGTCAATAGAATAAACTTGTTTTGACCGTAGTCTCAAAATTTAATTAATTTAATTTATATTCTTAATACAAGACAAATATTATAACCCTCATGCAGTCATCATGCTCAAAAACGTACTAATCCAATAGCTTATATAATTAATTAAATGTTAATTAACATGTAAGTGGATATCTTTGCGTATCTTGTGGTCTTGTGGATGAGGTAAACATTGAGCTTTCAACTATTTTTTTATGGCACAAATTGTCCTTTTTTTTTAATAGCTTCCTATTAATATTTGATCATTTCTGACTAGATGTTCAACTACTATAATAGAAATTAATAATATTAATTGAATAGTTATTTTATTATACTTATATTAGGCTCCTAAGCTATGCTTCTAAACAAAATTAATATTCTTTATGTCATTAATTTGATACTAATGAGTTGAACTTGAATGGGTTAGCATGTGTAGACATAGAAAAGGACACTATAAGATGTTTACTAAGATGGTGACAATTAATGAAATACAAGAGCCAATGTAGTAGTCTTATTTATAATTTATTAGAATACGTTAAAGGAGACATATTCTAGTATCAGGTATCACAATAACTACTTGGGACTTTGCATTGGGAGGGAATTAAGCCATATATTGTTTATTTTCTAATTAGGATGTTAATAATTTATGATCGATGTTTGGTAAATTTTCTTACGATATTGTATACATACATTAGAACTGGCAATCTTGACCCAGACCCGATGACCCAACTCATGACCCAAAAACATTGACCCGAGAATAACCCAAAACCCGTAATTGACCCGACCCGACCCATACCCGACCTGAAAATGGAGTTGACCCGATCCTGACCCGACCTGAAATTGACCCGAAATGTTTGACCCGAACAGACTCAATACCCGAAATGTCCTGAACTAAAATTATCTTATAATTGAACTTAAAATGTCTTGTACCAAAAGTAACTCAAATTCTTCATCTTCAACCGTAGCTAAGCTCATAAATTAAATTGATAATTTTTATTATAACAATAACAAAATATATACTCCGTATAAAATTATTTATTTGAGCTTGATTCACAAATGAAACAACCCGAACATGACCCGACCAGATTTTGACTTGACCCGAATATAACCCGAACATACTTGGCCCGAAATTGACCCGACCCGAACATAACCGACCCAAAATTGGCCCGACCCGAACTTAACCCGATACCTGACCCGAATATGACCCAATGCAGACCCGCCCCAATGACCCATTTGCCAGGTCCAACATACATGAATGAATATGTTTAATTAATCCCAACTTAATATTTTTCATGGTAAAATATTATACCAGGTTATATAAATCCTCGTAATGAATTAATTTATCGGAAGTTATGCTCTAAATTCAATTCAAATAGAATCAATTATGGACTTCTGTTTAATTGGTCACTAATTTTAACATTTTTTTTCCTAACATTCAAAACTTACAGCAACTTATTCGTGTGGCTGGCCACATCGTGTGGCTAGCTGACACACACCGAGTAATCCATGACCGACCGAGTAACCCTTGACCAACTTAGTAATCTCTGATCGAGTGAGTAACCCCTATAATACTAAAAAAATAATCCCCATGATGGCTGGCCATACTGTGTGGCCAGCTACATATGAAAGTTTGTGCAAAACTTATTATGATATTGTTATACAAGTACATAAAATTCTAGTTTATTTATAATTGCCTACCAATCTTGTAACCTAACATGCTTGGTGAAGTTGGTAGGAATAGTTAGATTACAAGTTTGAGCCCCACCAACTAAATTTACTTCAAATTAGGGGGATTCTCTTAACCCCCATACTCTTAATCATTAATCTATGAAGCTGTATTACCTTAACATGTAAAAGGTGCTTGGTTCAGTAGAATATTTCATTTCACCTTAAAAAAAAAAAAAAAAAACCGGTAAAACACTAAAATAAAGCATTTATTACCCCAATTATTAGAGTATTTGTTTCTAGTCGATTATAATTGTTATAATTATCTCTTCCATTTGGTCTTTTAAGGTTTCAACTCTTATAGAATATAGGTAATATCTGTCATGCAGATACAATGATCTCGTAAATCAAACGAATAATATTAAAGAAGAAGTTATGTTTTATAATAGTACTAAGAGACAATAACTTTAATCAACCACCGGATCTAATGAAGCAAGTTTTATATTGAAATAAAATTAAGGAATCATTAAGCGGCAAGTAACGTGCTAAAACTTATGTTTATAGTAAAATTTCTTACAAAACAGACAAGAAAAGAAACATCTTAGGTTATCTATTAACGGAATAAATGAGCTTAATTTATGTAGGAACTATTTTGTATTTAGAGAAGGAATATTAAATTATGTAACATTAACATATTTAATGTAGCAAATCAAACAAAAACAAGTGTAGTTAACAACGACTATGACGTGGAAGTATTAGAGTAAGTTCTAACTTGAGTTTACGTTTCTTTTCTATTTGGTGAATCATACCATCATTTTCTTGACTTGTTCTGCTCGACTATTGACAGAACTACACGTATTTGATTAGGGGTGGGGGTGGTGGTGACTGGTGAGGGTGGGGTGGTGGTGACTGGTGGGGGAATCGGATCATTCGAATTCTGTTCAGGATGGATTAATTCAGGTAAAAAAATGTTTAGGTTGATTTCATGTTTAGGTAGATTTGGTTTGAATCAATTATATTCGATTTTATTGTACATGTCAATCGCCTATTGTGATAGTTTATGAGACATATTAATTTTTGGGTCAATTCAAATCAACTCGATCGGATGAGATTTAGATCATGTAACTTTGGATAAATTTAGGTTTTAGTTCAACAACAAATAATCAGATAAAAATCATTTTTGTCAAGGCTAATACATGTGATGAAATAGACTTACAAGTGTTACAATAAATTATTTGGATTATGTGATTACTGATTAATTAATGTAAGATTGCATCGTATAAATAGACATATTTGATTAATTTACATTTACTTTCCAGACAATTCGTCTTCCCCATTTTGTGGTTACTTGCTATTTGGATTTATGCAAGTTGCATATACTTCCAAGTCATAAGATAGTAATATATGATGTTAAATTATCAATAAGCTATTGCACCAAAAAATATAAATTATCAATAAGCTAGCTCCATCATTGTATATTTCAATATTTGTATGTATAGGGTGATTAAATCTTAATCCGCTATCAGAGGCCGACATAAAACCCACATGCTATTCACTATGGCTATTGGCTAACCTAGATTCCTTAACTTTGAGATAAGTCAATGGTCAAAATTTTTATGGATAGGTTTCTATAATTTATTGAGTTGAAATTAGTAATGGTTTTGATATTAATTTTTATTTATTTATTTTTTATTTTTATTTTTGGTGTTATTTTGATATTAAGTTTCTTACTGTAGTATATATAAATCTGGTATAGAGGGAGTATAATTCTATTAAAAGATCGATATTATTACTCCTCATTTCATCGAGTAATGGAAATCAAGGAAATGACTGAATGAGTTAGTGACCTAATACCCAATCATGGAAAGATGAAATTTTCTTTTTCAAAATTTGATTAGAACCAAAAGATACTCCGTCAAAAAAAAGTGAGATAATTCAGAATCTTTCTTCTTATATATACAATGATAACTACTCATCTCCTTAGTTAAGTCAATTTTCAATTCCTTACACCAATTAAATTGATGTTTACTACGGAAATAGCTTGCATATAGATTGAAAAGAAATTCTTATGATTTCATAGGAAATTTGTCGACCTAAAAGTTAAGAAAGCAAGGCCCTTGGGGGAGGCGGAAACTATTAATTCTCATTTTGGCTAAATTAGGTTGAAAAATAATTTCTTGACCACGTCAATAACTTATTGCTCCAACTTATTCATGTCAAATACTAACTGAATTAATAATTTAAATTTCATTCCCTAAATATACAAGTAAAGCCACTCCTAATAAATTAAAAATATTATACCAAATATAACTTATATCTAAGAGTGAGGGATAGCTCAGATGGTTAGAGTTGCTTTCCCGGTTCCAAAAAATCATGAAATAGATTCTCATCACTTTCCTGTGTAGCTTTCTAAATGCCAAAAGAACTACTTGTAAAACTTATATCTCAAAAATATATAACTAGATACCAATAGGGGTGAAAGTTCGGTATTCGGTTTGGATTTTACACCAAACCGTATCCAAACCGAATTAATTCGGTTTTGGATTTTTGAAACCGAATCCAAACCAAATTTAGATTCAATACAATTCAATCTAATCCAAATCGAAATAATTCTATTTTGGAAATTGAATCTGAACCGAACCGAATTACATGCAAAATTAAACGAGCAAATCCATATATACACCACGCACCATTCGAAATTCAAGCAAAATCAAAAGCAAACAAGAAAATCCATACACCATCGTTCGAAATTCAAGCAAAATAAAAACCAAACAAGAAAATCCATACACCATCGTCTTTCGAAATTCAAGCAAAATAAAAACCTAACAAGCAAATTCATACACCACCGTTTGAAATTCAAGAAAAATCAAAACCTAACAAGCAAGGGAACATCGGAGAAGAGTGAGAGCGGACAAGCGGTAGTGAGGGACCATCGGAGAAGAGTGAGAGCGGTTGAGCGGTGGTGAGGGACCATCGGAGAAGAGTGAGGGACGAGCGGTGGAGAGGCGTGAGGGTGTAATATATTAGTAGAATAGCACAAATGCGCACCGGTTCAAAACCCCCCTATATACCCCGTATTTTTAGACGTATATTAATTTAAAATATTTTTTTATGAAGTATTTAAATAATTCGAAATGAATTATTTATGGTATTTTAATAATTTAAAAAGGTTTATTTTGATTAAAAATCCATTTTTATTTATTTAATTGCTTTGAAAATATTTTATTTTATTATTTAGAAACTTTGGGGCATAATTATTTTATAAAAGGAAGTTTTAAAGTAAATGGTGTTTCGGGGTCTTTTTTGTGTCCTGCGGGAGAGTTACAATTCCAAGACTGGATCCGTGCGCCTGTACCTGCAAAACAAAGGAGACTCTGAGTGGTAGGAGTTCCGCCTCCGACGATCAAGTTAGAGCATTTTCGGATGTTAAAAATGCTGAAAGTAAAGGGGATCAGGCTCCTCTTAGAAGAGAAGTGATCATCCGGCTATCTCAGACAGCCTCGAAATCCGAGCCTTAGCTCTCAAGAAGTGCAACTAAAGCTGGTGTTAATACTCAACAATTAATGTACACGTGTGTATTATATATATTTTTTTTAACCCCGTTCCCCAGGGGGGAACATCTCCCTTTTATAGGGTCTCGTAATGCGTGCCAGTCCTAGGTTTACTGAAAACCTAGGTTTGACTGGCTTCCTTGGAGTTTAGGCCTTGGAAGGCTGCTTGTCCAAGTTGGCAATCTGTCTGCCACGTGTCATGACCTGATTGGTCCACTTTGGACTCTTCACTGAGTGACACGTGGCGGACTCTGGTTGGTCCACGTGGATGACACGTGGAGGGTCCTGACTGGTCCATATGGAGGACACGTGGTAGAACCAGATTGGTCCATGCGGCGGGGTAAAAATCCCCTAAACATTTGCCCCTCACAGGGGTGACGTGGCTTGCCACGTGGCACCTGTGACAGGCGTCAGCTTGTGAGTGGAGGACGGTTTTCACTGTTTTTCCCGCTCTTTTTGAAATTGAAGGGTGACCCTTAGAATTCTCATGCCCCCCCTATATAAGAGAGACGTCCTATTCATATGTTCACACCTTTGCAAAAATTTTTGGACGCAGAACCTCTAGAACTTGAGATTTTATGAGAAAAAAACTTTTGACCGCTTGCCCCCTGATCGCTTGTTCGTTACAGTCGACTGAGATACTTTGCAAGCGCCTCCAACACCTTCAATTTAAAGGTAACCGCCTATTTCCTTTCGTACTTTAACTTGTTCTTTTTTCTTTTTTTGAAAAATGTTTTCCCAAAAGCACACGGCACGACCTAGGTTAGTGATCAGCCGATCACTGGGGACGGCTGAGTCTAGAACTAGGAGCGCTGACTGCCCCTTGATAGACCTCTCTTTGCGAAGTACCCCGAGTCCAACTGTCTATGTGTCTGTGCAGGACACCATGGCCAGAATCAAGCAAACTTCCAGGCAGACGAACCCAGATGGCTCCTCTACGGCGCCTCTTAGTGAGCTGTCGGACAGGCCGCTTGGAACCCCAAGTACCCCAAGTGATTCTATTTTAAATGAATCAGGGGATGAACTTAAAAAGGAGGACTCAGGCTCTGTTGGACAGGCCCTCCATGCGGACGCTAGGTCCGAGAGCTCAGGCAGTGACTCTGAGCCAAGCACTTCAAGCAGAGTTTCTGATGACTCTGAAGAGAAGCACTCTCGGCTGGAGACAGCGAGAGAATCCCTTTTAGTAGAAATGGGAGAAGACTGGGCGGGCTGTCTGCTACTCGCCGAGAGCAATATGTTGCCTATTATCATCATGTTCCCACAGGCAGGCGGAAAATGATGGCAGACAAAATAGGGAGCTTCAGAGCTGACCATGTCATGGGGCATGGTTATATCTTATGTACGCCGGATGCCGAGGAAACCGTAGTCTAGCCACAAGGGTCCAGCTACGGGGACGAATGTTTTGGCTGCTATGAGGCGACTATTAAGGCTGGCCTCTAATTTCCTCTACATCCGGCTGTGGAACGAATCTTGGACGCATATCAGTTGGGTGTCTGGCAACTGGCCCCAAATTCTTGGTCCAACATCTTAGGCTATGTTGCCGGCTGCGAAATGCATGAAGTAGACCCCAGCTTTGAAGAATTCACCCACAAGCACTACCTCAGCCAACCCCAAAAGCTAGCGGGTCCGACTAGTACACTTTGTCTAGCCACAAGGGCTATATGATGACTTTAGAAAAGGAGAACAAATGGAAAGACTGGAGAAACACCTTCTACATTGTCTAATGTCCTGACAAAGTCATGGTATAACAGGTGGAACAGGAATCCACCTTTTCTAACAGGCAGATCAGAACTGCCACCTATTCCTAGGAAAGCCAGGGAAGAGATCTTGGACAAGGACCTTTTCAAGATGGACATCCAAGCCAACAGATCGAGAGACTGGGGCGAGAGAGTTCATTCCCCAGAGCTACATTCCCAAGTATGACTGGTTGTACGATGGGACCTATATGGCCGCCTATGGCCTTTGTGTAGAAATGCCGAGAGTTAGTTGACCGCATGTTTAAGTGCTTAGCAAGACTTGATTTATTTTGTGCCATACTTAACCTTTTGAACCTTCTTATGCAGATAAATCTATGAAGAAGCTCTCGGCATCTAAGAAATCTGCCGCACAATACCGCTAGGCCATCCTTGGTAAGCGACCAGCTGAAGAGTCGCCTGCTTCACAGGCGCCCAAGGTGAACTTATTTTCCATCTGTCTAAGTCAAAATTTATTTGTTGTCATCTGCTTCTCACTCTGTGGTTTTTGTTGCAGGGCGACTCAAACAAACCCTCTCCTCACTCACAGCCAGATCTGAAGATTCGGAAACAGACGGTTGGTGACGTGACAACTCCTGGTAGACCCTTGAAACATGTGGCCAGTAGGCTAGGGAGGAGCCATCCTCCCAAGTCTCCAGCCGTCCCTGAGGTCAGCCGGCCTCAGAAGGAGACGGAGGTGGCAGCTGAAGGTATCAAAATTTTTAATCCTTTGCCTTACCCTTGTAGGGTCAAGTTCAATCAGCAATCGTCTAGTACCTCTGACAGCAGTCGATCTATTGGCCGAGTTTACACCAAGTACTTAAATAATGTTGATTGTGGAGATGCCCCTCCGAGGCTAGATCTTCCACAGCTGGCCAAGACCATGCTGAGAGCCGTCTCCTTTGAAGACAGGGAGTCGGTCAGGGGAGTCGGCACCCTCAACTTGGATGCCATCCTCGCCCTTCTAGCTGAGGTATCCTTGTAATTTTTTACTTCCTCTTTTTTTTTTTTTTTTACCTAACTCTTAGAGTCGCCTGTTACTAATGTTCTCTTTTGTCGAATGCAGTCTATGCTACGAGTGCATGACCTTCGCAAGCCGATTAATGAGAAGACCAAGGAGGTAAAAGCTGCGAACGCTCGCTCCGCCTCTTCTCATGATATGGCCATGTTTCAGATTGCTCAAAATGAAATATTGATGACTGACATACTATATTCACAGGCGACCGCCAACCTGCAGGTCAAGGTTAACTTGGACGCTGAGAAGAGGCGGGTCTCTGAGCAGGAGCAGCAAGTCAAGGACCTCAAGGCCAAGCTCGAGCCTCTCAAAGAGGCGGAGAAGGAAGCAGATGGCCTTCGTACTCGTGTGGACAAACTAAAACAACGGTTGGCTAACCAGGAAGTCCAGCTTGCCAAAAAATACACTTCTAGAGCCAAGGAGGAGAAGTAAGCCTTGGTCAAAGACATGATGGATGACTGCAACAACATCATGGAGATGACTTGGGCGGCTCTTTTCCCGAACGCCAGCTATAAGGGCTGGAAGAATCAGTTTGCCGCCTCTACTCAAGAGTACAATGATAAAATCATGGGCCAAGCTCAAGATGGAGAAGTGGAGGAGGGCGAGTCGTCTGATTCGGCTGATGGGTCTGATCAGGAGGAGGAGCAAGATGCTGAAAAGGAACAACATACGGCCGAGAAGGATGCAGCTGCTGATACTGAGAAGCCCCATTCTAATGCTTAAGCTTTAGGGTATCATTCTACGGCCGAATGGCCATGTATTTCTTTTCTCGGCCTGCGTGCCGCTTGCTTTGTATCTTTACCGACCGAGGGGTCGAGTTTATCAACAATTGCCGGTTGTACTGGTTAACTCTGTTTTGTCGGTCATAAGACCGACTGTATTTATGAATCATCCGGCCATTTGGCCGGCTTCTCCAATTGATACTTGCTTTAGGTCTTTTATTTTTCTATATTTTTATTTTATTTTTTTTTTTTTTTTTATTTTTTTTTTGCATTTCATAAATTTTGCTAAGTATAGCTTGCCTATAAATGCTTTTTCATTACACCAACTATTTTTTACCCCTGGGCGGCTGTGGTCCCGGTTTTCAAAGGTGTACTGATTGACTTGGAAATTTTTGGCACTGTAAAGGGTACGAATGGTTTCCAGGTCAATCAATCACTATAGTGATTGCCCCAAACCAGGCGGACAGTCGGCTATCAGACAGGCGGGTAATTATTATCCAACCATAGGGCTCATTGTATTTCTAAGAAGAATCAAATTTAGCTGCTAAGTTTTATACTTAGCTTAATTTGTTGATTTAGAATAGACCGTTTGAATGTTACCTGGCAGTAGTAGGCATTAAACGGGACATCTAACCAAGATTGTAGCCGCTTGTTCAATACTGGCGGTACCTTTAATTGTCTTAGCTTCGTAAACCTAAGTAGGAAAAGTAGCCGAATATAGACTGGTATCAATAAGACAGGCGGTTTCACTCGTACCTTTTAGGTTCCACTTTAGGTTATACTGGTCAAACGGCTGTGAGTTAGCCCTTAGGGTCAAGTCAGTCTTTGTCGCTTGATTTTAAATGTATAGACGGCAAAAGGCCGCATGTGATTGCTTCGCATGTCTTGCTGCTAAGTGTTAGATTTAGCTTATTTTTGCAATTTAGCTGCTAAGTATTGGACTTAGCTTATATCCTCAAATTTAGCCATCTGTGTTGCCCCTGAGCAACAACAGTCGGTATCCGACTCAGATATTATAGATTACCGCATGTTTTTAGAGCAGTTGGTAGTCTTTATTATCCCTGTCTCATTTGATCAGTTCACAGAGCAATGTGCAACCCAAATGGGAGATGCTCTCCGCGACGAATTCACCCAGATGGATGTCGCTGGACGCCTGCTCATGTTGGGACAGACGTATTGTTTTGATTTTATATCATCCGGCCATTGACCTCAATAGGTTGTTTAAAAGAACAACTCATAGCCGCTAAGTTTGTTAGACTCAACTTAAATTTGCTCATGTTGGAGTAGTAATTTGAAATATAAGGCCGCCTGTACATTACACAGACGGTACCATGAGAGAAAATACATAAAATGTAAATAACACAACTTCCATTGATACTTAGGTAAAATTACAAGTCTCAGATGAGTACTTTTTCAAGTTGTCTACGTTCCAAGTTCTGGCTAGCTGCTTGCCGTCTGGTGTTTCCAGGCGATAGGTGTCGCCTCTTACTTCTTCATAGATCCGGTAGGGGCCTTCCCAATTGGGAGTCAGTTTTCCCTGCTCATTGGCCCTACTAGTCGCCTCCATTTTTCATAACACAAAGTCCCCTACTTTCAAGGGGCGCCTGTGCACTCTTTTGTTGTAGGCTCTCGTCATTCTCTAACGATAGATCTCATGGCGCAAGGCAGCATTGCCCCCGCGTTCTGGGAGTGAGTCCAGTGCTAGCCGCATGGCCTCCCAGTTAGCCTCCACATCATATAACATGACTCGAAGAGTCGGCTCATAGTGCTCAATAGGAAAAACGGCTTCTGCCCCATAAACCCTGAGAAATGGGGTTTCACCAGTCGCCCCTTTTTCAGTCGTCCTGATGGCCCATAAAACACGCGGCAATTCATCTGCCTATAGGCCGTCAGCTCTTTCAACCTTCTTTTAATGCCATCTGAGATTAACTTGTTGAAAGCTTCAACCTGGCCGTTTGCTTGAGGACGGCCGACTGATGCAAAAAAATGAGAGATTCCTTGGTTTCCCAACCAATTTTTCAAAGTAGGCGTCTCAAATTGAGGCCATTATCAAAAACCATAGATATGGGTACTCCATACCGAGTGATGACATTTCTCCAGATGAAAGAGATAACATCGTTTGTTTTGATGCCTTTGACCACCTCTGCTTCAACCTATTTAGTGAAGTAGTCGACAACAACCAGGATATACCTCCGTTCGCCTGTAGCAGGCGTATAAGGTCCCTGAATATCCATGCCCCACTTGGCGAATGGTACTGGGCTATGGATGGATGTTAGATCAGGGCCGGATGATGGATGAGTTTGCCAAACCTTTGACACTTGTCACATTTTTTCACCATTTCCATGGCGTCTGCTTCAAGAGTGGGCCAAAAGTAGCCCTGCCGCCTGGCTCTCTTTACTAAGGTCCTGCCGCCTATGTGGGAAGCACAGAAGCCCGAATGCAAGTCTTCTAAAATCTCACGTCCCCTCTCTAGGGTGACACATTTCAGTAAAGATTGGAGATAGCCCTTTTTGAAGAGTTCTCCATTATGAATTTCAAAACTGGCCGCACGTTTTTTCATTGCAACCATCACTGAATAAGTATCCGGCAAGGTGCCGTCTATTAAGTAAGCCCGGATGCCATCCATCCAGGTTGAGCTTCGATCTAGTACTCCAATGGGATCTTCTTCAATGCTTATTTTTTCCATAACTTCCCAAAAGACTGACCTAGGTGTGTCATAGGAGGCGGATGATGCAAGTTTGGAGAGAGCGTCCGCCTGATTGTTCTCGGACCTGGGCACCTGACTTAGATGAAATTCATCAAGTGTCCCAACCTCTTCTTTGACCGCGTACAAATATTTGATCGTAGCTGGATGGGTAGCCTTATAGTCACCATGGTATTGGCTAACAATCAAATGCGAATCAGAGCAGGCGTCCACTTTTCTTGCCCCAGCCGCTTTACACATGCGGATGCCGGCTAGTAGGGCTTCATATTCTGCCTTATTATTTGAGGCCTGGAACTTGAATTGTAATCCATATTCATACTTGTCTCCTTCAGGAGACTGACATATGATGCCTGCACCACAACCGTTCAGGGTGGAGCTCCCGTCCACATATACCTTCCAAACCTGATCAAGGTTTTCAGGATCAGCTGGCCTTGTCATTTCGACAATGAGGTCGGCAAGCGTCTGTCCCTTCACTGCTTTTCTTGGTTTAAAGGAAATTTCAAGGCTTTGAATTTCAATCGCCCATTTGATCATTCGGCCGGATGATTCCATGTGTCATTGACCGCTTGATTGGTTGGTCTGTGTAAACCACTACCGGATGCGCCAGGAAGTAAGTTTTTAACTTCTTGACTGCCATAAAGAGGGCAAGTCCAAAATTTTCAACCATGGGGTATCTCAGCTCTGCATTTCGTAAAACATGACTGATGAAATAGACCGGGAGCTGGGTGCCGCCTCTTTCAGCAAGAAGAACAGCACTGAGCGCATAGTCAGAGACGACTAGGTACATGTACCGCACTTCCTTTGGCAAAGGACTAACCAACCTTGGCAAAGAGTGCAAGTGTTGTTTCAAATTTTGAAAGGCCGCCTCTACATCCGCCCCCCATTCAAACATTGTCTTCTTTTTTATGGCTTGGAAGAAATAAAGGCACTTGTCGCCTGACCGACTGAGGAATCTCCCCAATGCCGCCAGACAACCTGTCAACTTCTGGACTTCTTTACAGTGCGGGGCGACTGCATGTCTATGACCACTTGTATTTTTTCTAGGTTGGCCTCTATCCTCTTTTAATCAATCAAAATTCGAGAAACTTCCGAGACTTAACACCAAAGACACACTTCTTGGGATTGAGCATGACCTGGTGCCGCCTGAGGGTGGCGAATGTTTCTCGGAGGTTAGCAAGGTGATCCGCCTGTAGTTTGGATTTAACTATCATGTCATCAACGTACGCCTCTACATTCCTCCCAATTTGATTAATGAAAACTGTATTAATCATTCGCTGGAAAGTAGCAGGCGCATTCTTCAAACCAAACGGCATCACAATATAGCAGAATAACGCCTGATCAGTGACGATTGCTGTCTTTTCTTGATCTTTTTTCCACAAGGGTATCTGATGGAAACCTGAATAGGCGTCAATGAAGCTCATCAAGGCATGGCCGGCTGTAGAATCAACCAAACTATTAATCTTTGGCAGAGGATAACTGTCCTTGGGACATGCCTTGTTCAAATCTGTGTAGTCAACACACATGCGCCAGGTACCATTCGGCTTCTTGACTAGAACAACATTGGCGACCGAGTGTGGGAAGTAACATAGCCGAATGAACCCAGCATCAAGCAGCTTTTTAACCTCGGCGGTTGCCGCCTGACTTCTTTCTTCACCATGGTTCCTCTTCTTTTGCCTCACCGACTTCTTTTTAGGATCCACAACAAGTTTGTGGACCGCTGAATCCGGGCTGATGCCTGGCATCTTGTCCACTTCAAAGGCAAAGATGTCTTTGAACTCTTTTAATAAATTGTGCAAGTCTGCACCCAGTTTAGCAAAAGCAGTCGCCCTTACCTTAACAGTTTGCTCTGGACGTGTGTCATCCAGAACAATATTAATATGCTCACCAGCCGGCTGGGGATGGAGTTCATTTGACCGTTCTCCGGTCAATGATTGCTATTGCTTTTCTTTATTCACGGCCACCAGCTGGTCGGCCTCTTTTTTTGCCGCCCGCTATGGGAGTAGGCGCAGCTTCCTTGATTGCATCATGGTTTATAGCCTCCTTACTATGGACGGATGCGACCACAGTACGCTTGACGTCCGAGAGGTAACACTCCCTAGCCGTCTTCTAGTCTCCCCTTAGGGAGCCGACTGATCCATCATCTCTTTCAAACTTCAGAAGCATAAGGGAAGGAATGATAATAGCTTTGGATTCATTTAGGGTAGGATGACCCAGTATCAGATTATAGGCGGTTAATTCTTCAACTACCAAGAACCGGACCACCATGTGGCGCCCTTCTCCTTTCTCCCCTAACCGGATGGGTAAATCTATTCGGCCTACCGGATGCACAACTGCACCCCCAAAACCAACTAAGGGGTGAGAAACCTTGTGCATGTTGTCAGTCTTGTACTTGAGCTTTGTTAAGCACCTGTGGCTGATGAGATCAGAGGAACTACCGGTGTCTGTGAGGATTCGGCCCACCTTTTGGTTGGCTACTTTGCATTCCATTACAATGGGGTCATCATGCGGCCTCTTAACATTACCCTTGTCTCCCTCAAAGATGAAAACTTCGGGGAAAGTGTCCTTAGATGCCTGCCCCTCATCAATTGAGCTGACATCTAGCCGCCTGATGTAATCTTTTGTTCCCCGAATGGTAGGGCCGCCTCCAGCATAGCCGCCTGCTATTATATAGATCTATTCTTCATTAGTATTAGAACTATTAGCAGGTTGAGACTTTTTCTTGGACAACTGCCCAGTGTTAGTTTGTAGGGTAACCTTGGACCTTAGAATGTAGGACTTAAGCACTTCTTTATCAGCCAGGCAGTCCAACAGCCGCCTAAGACTATAGTAGTCGTTGGTGTCATGGCCAACGTCCTCATGAAAATGACAGTACTTATTTTGTTCCGATTTTTGGCAGAACCTTTCATAGCAGCCGACTTCTGAATCGTCACCCGGTCTTTGATCTCCATGATGATGGAGTGACAATCCTTGTTAAACTCATACTTGGGGGTGTATGGTTTAGATTTTTTCTTTTTCTTTTGGGACGGCTGCTCAGAGCTGTTGGTCGCCCAAACTTCTTTTCTTTTCTTATTTTCTTTCTTAGCCGACTGTGATGGCCGACTTTCTTTTTTGTCAGACAGCTTTGTGTCCGACTACTTACTGACGTTGCTGAGTTTAGTCGCCTGTATATAGGCGTCCGCCTCCATCAATGCTTCTGGAGAGTAGCAACCCTCTTTTTGACAAGGTCGAACTTAAAGGCCGACCCGTCCTTTAGACCTTTGAAAAAGTCTGTATAGGCCACTTCATCAGATAGCCCTTGAATCTGAATTCTCATAAGATTAAACCGCCTAATATATGACCGAAGGCCTTATCTCTCTCCCTGCTGAATTGCACCCAAATTAAGATTTGTTTTCTTAGCAGGGATGTTCATTGAGAAGTTGGACGCAAACAAGTATGCAAGCGTCTTGAAATTATTGATGCATGGGCTGGTAGGTTGCCGAACCATTGTTGGGCGACGCCATTTAATGGGGCCGGGAAGCATCGACACCATGCGACATCATCCAACCCTTGTAGATACATGAGGTTGGTGTATGCCATAAGGTGGTCTTCTGGATTGGTGGTACCATCATAGGTACCTACCAACACATTTTTCACCTTGGCCGGTTGTGCTGCCTCAGTTATTTCCTTGGAGAACGCAGAGGGTTGTTCCCCTAGTCTTAGCAGTCGGAGCTGCTAGTCTAAAGGTTGGACGTTTTGTGTTGCCTGCCCTCCAAAGAGAGTAGGCTGTATGTAAGGTTGTCCATACGGCATGTATGGCTGTTGAGGCGCATACGGGGCCGCATAGAGCATCTGAGGACTAGAGTGGGCGGACATGCCGCCTGTCTGGTTCTCTCGGTTTGATTGTGAATACCTCATTGAGGTATTCTAAAAGCTGTCTTGCAAGTTCGACATTGAAGCCGACTCTGACAGTTGTATGTTCTTCTTCTGCTGAATTAACATCCGAGCATCAGAATAAGTTTTCTTTGAACCATCCGACTGAACATGCCGGATGGCGTTCTTCTTCCCTGGCTCAGGGAATCGGTATTTGGTTAAATTGATTAAGGGCGATTGTCTCTCCTTAGGTTTAGGGTAAGGAGTAGCCTCTCAGCCCTTGACCGGCTTGTTCCTCTCAGACTGGGAGGACTTTTTGGCCAATTGTTCCGTGGTGGAGACAACCGTCTATTTATCAATTAGGTCCTTAATCTCCCCTTTGAAATTTGTCATGAGCTCGTTTCTGGTGACTAGGGTTGCGCCTTCAGCCGCTTGGGGTTGACGCCGGCTGGTTTGCTAGGACCTGCTTGATCATTGTCCCGTTTCCTTCTTTCTATGGGACGAGTGCATCTTGTTCTCAGTGCACCGTCGACAGCCACATATGTTTCAACCTCAAAATTGTCATCAGTGTCTTGGTCCGTATAGACCTGTGCATCGGCCATAGGCCGCTTCTCATTAGGAGGCGGTACAGGTTCTTGTAAAGCCATCTTAGAAGTACTCTCCCCACAGACGGCGCCAATTGTTTCGGGGTCTTTTCCGTGTCCTACGGGAGAGTTACAATTCCAAGATTGGATCCGTACGCCTGTACCTGCAAAACAACGGAGACTCTGAGTGGTAGGAGTTTCGCCTCCGACAATCAAGTTAGAGCGTGTTCGGATGTTAAAAATGCGAAAAGTAAAAGGGATTAGGCTCCTCTTAGAAGAGAAGTGATCATCCAACTATCTTAGACAACCTCGAAATCCGAGCCTTAGCTATCAAGAAGTGCAACTAAAGCTGGAGTTAATGCTTAACAATTAATGTACACGTGTGTTTTATATATATATATATATTTTTTAAACCCCGTTCCCCAGTGGGGAACATCTCCCTTATATAGGATCTCGTAATACTTGTCAGTTCTAGGTTTACGGAAAACCTAGGTTTGACTTGGCTTCCTTGGAGTTTGGGCCTTGGAAGGCTGCTTGTCCAAGTTGGCAATCTGTCTGCCACGTGTCATGTCCTGATTGGTCCACTTTGGACTCTTCACTTAGTGACACGTGGCGGACTCTGGTTGGTCCACGTGGATGGTCCTGACTGGTCCATATGGAGGACACGTGGCAGAACCAGATTGGTCCATGCGGCAGGGCAAAAATCCCCTAATCAAATGGAGTTTTAAATAAAGTCAAATGTCATTTGGAATAGGAGTAGGAATCATTAAGGGTAGAAAGGGAATATAAAGTTGGAGGGTTTGAGAGAGTGTATAAATATCCATCTTATGGGCAAATTAAACTTTGCCCAAGGTGGAGAATACACAAAGGAGACTTCCAAGTTAGTGATTTTGTGTAGTCGTGGCGATTTTTAGATCATATTCGAGGTAAGTTCGCGTACTCGGTAATTATTTAAGTGTGTAAAAGCATGCTAGGGCGGTATCATGATAGGTATTGGTTGGAATTGTTAATAGGATTGATTTGGTGATTGATTTGTGAAGTATGAATTATTTGAGGTGAATTGTTGATTGGAATTAATCATGTTGGCATGTTGATTATGAGCCACACTTTTATTACTGGCATGATTGAGAGCATGTTTAATTAAACTAAATGTTTAATTAAGTTTGGAATATTGAAAGGGAATTTTATTATGGTTCACATAATTTTTATTGATGTTATAAGCATGGGAAAATAGCTATTTAAGTGCCTATGTACACGAGGATTTATTTATATTTTGGTGCATTATGCGCTTAAGGTGTTATTTAACGCCGACGTAGTTTAAAAAGGGTTTAACATTAAATTAAATGTGGTCACTAATTATTCAAGAATTAAATTGGTATGTTTGATTGCTTGAATGATTGATGATGATTGATTGTGTTGTGGATTGAGAGTCATCACCAAGTCTAAAATATGTAAACAGCGTAAAGTGAAAGATATTACGCACCAAAACTCTTGGAACGTATATACCTCAAGTATGAACATATGAGGGGAGTTATGGGGTTTTATATTTAACCATATGTAGCTTCTACTTGGAGTACAAGACACTGTATTTTCCTTTTTATTATGCGCAGGAATTCCGCCACTTATGAATGGTTCTTTTATACTGGCACGGTTAGCTCCCGTGTTAGTACCCTTTTATTGGGGCAGGTTAGGCGTAAACCCGTTTGATGCGTAATCAAATTAAATAAGCAATTTATTTATTTATTGGTTGGTTATGTTTTATGTTGTATGCTTGTAAACATGTGCAACAAGGTAAGTTGTGTGTTGATAGGATGAAAGCATGTTAGTGTGTACTGTTTACGCTTATGTACTCAGCATTGCTAATTGTGTGTTTGTATGTTTGTTTGGCCTTGTCTTTATCTTGGCCCTACGACGACCCATTTCTAATGACGAGTATTGGGAACAAAGTAAAGAGAACCTTTTCAGGTGATGAAACATATTCATGATGGGCAAGAGTGAAGAGCGAACCTTATTTTGTTTCCATAAGAATATGATGTGTTTTATTTGCTTTGATTCTTATATATATTTGCTTGTGAGACTAACGCAAAGGTTTTATTATTCGTTTTGGGTTTTGATAAGGGCCTACAATGGTTCCAAGTTGTAGGTTGATTTTATTTGACTTCTTTTGACTTTGGTTTGACTTTACTTTTGTTTGGTTTGACTTTTTAAGTTGACTTGTTTTGAATGGTTTTTAAAGAGAGTATTCCCCTGTGTGTCTTTGATAATTGTCTTAGCCGTTTTCACGATGGCGGTAATGTCTTGGATTTTCCTATTTCGTATTTTTAAAAGAGCAAAACAGGTATTTTAAAGGAAAGGAATTTCTAGGGTGTTACAAAATTGTACATGGGAGCTTTGGTTGAGATATTTATTACCACTAAAGCCAAAAACGTGTTTTAAAATATTTTGTTTTAAACTTGGCCAAGTGTTTAATTAATGAGTATTTTACAAAGTAAGTTGCTTTATTTTATTCTATATGATTTATTTTTGATTTTATTTTTTGTAAAGGACTGAAAATATTTTTTTATTTTTTTAATAGGTCTGAATTTTTATTTTTTTTAAAAAAAGGGGGTGTCCAATTATTTTTTATGATTGGCCGAAAATTTTGGCCTTTACGGAATTATTTATTTTTTTTTAAAAAAAAAAAGAGGAAAAGAGGAGTCAAAAATATTTTTAGTTTGTTCATTTTGCAGGAAAGTGAAGGATTAAGGTAAGAATTATGTGTTAAGAGTTTTAAAATCATGTTTGTGACCATGGGTAGGAAAGAATTTGGGGCATATAAGTTCGAATTATTCATGTTCTTGTATGCATTAATATTTAAGTTGTGATGTTTGATCATATGAGTTGAATGATGTCGAAGCATGTAATTATGTGGTTAGAAATTAAATAAGAAGATTGTTTGATTGAACATTGAACCTAAATTCATGCAAGAACTGTGTTATTTTATTTTTCTTTGGGAAGGGAATTTTTTTCTAAGTCTTTTCCTTTACAGGATGCCGATCTTTCCTAACAAAAACTCTCAAATTGGAACCGTAATTAAGAAAGACTATGAACATCCCTTTGACTATGTCAAGAAAATCCGCTTTTATTGTTCACATTTGAGTGATGATGTCCTACGAGACAAGCAGTATGATCTACCTGATCGTGTTTCAGCCATGATAATTCACTATCTTCTTGACGAACCCCCATATCTTGTTGTAAAAGCAAAATTTGCTGATTTCTACTTGCCTGGGACATTCCTAACTACTCCTAATATAAAGACTATTATGGACAGTGGTACCCTGATTACAGATACTTGATTTCTTACCTCGTTCTAGTTGAGAAATATCACAGTGAACGTTTACATATTCCATATCCAAATTATTACTATGATAATCCAGTAGGAAAAAAATTCCCCTTCCACTAGTAATTAATCAAGAAATTCTTCTCCACCACAGGGTAATCAAGCAGGAGCAAATGGAGGGCAAGAGGAAGGAGAGCTAATGGATGAGAGTAACCATACTGTTGATATATAGTTCTATTATGGAAATCTCGAATCCAAATCCACCCCCAACTCCAATCATTATTGACATTTCATATGACGATGAGGAAGATGAAGAGTTTATTCAAGTAGAGTAAAATCCAGAAACACCTGAACCAATGGAGGAGGAAGATGACCCTAAATTCGATCCTGGAAGCTACAAACAATCAAAGGACAAGAAGGATAATGTTCAAAAGGACTAGATTTTTGTAGTTTCATTTCTTTTAGGATTCTTAGTTTCATTTCCGCAGTTATAGTTATTTCATTTTTTTTTCAGCAAAGTAATATGTGGCATGGCCACAATGAGTCAATAAACCTATTGATTTGCGTAGGTTATTCGAACTCATTTCATTTTATATTCCAGCCATTTTCTTTTTCAGCAATAAAATTTATTTTCATTTCTTTGCTATATAATTCATTTTATTGCCAAATAATTCATTATATTTCCAAATCATTCATTTCATATCACTACTCCAATGAGTCATTTCTTACTCAAATATTCCAATAATTCATTTCTAAACTCTGGGGAACCATGGGAATTATTTTTATTTATTATTGTGATGCTTTATTAAATGCATGGTTGGTTAGCAATCAAAATTTGGTTGATCAAGCTGCAAAATTTGGAAGTTGTAATTTTACAACCTCAATTTGTTAGTTTAAATTAAATATGTGTGTATATGAATGGTATAAGTTAGTTAGATGGGTGTCTAATTTGAGAGCTAACCATGACCATACATAATAAAGACCCCTTGTTTTAATTCAGAAGAAGAAAGATGGCAGGAGGAAGTAGGAACAATAATGAAGGAGGTGAGTTGAGTGAGGTTGTAGGGCAGTTGGCAGTGGTCGCCCAACAGTTAGCAAGAAACTCGACCATCAATGGGGATGCTCAGGGGGAGTTGTTCAAAAAGGTGGCGCAAGCAAGCCATCAACCTATCAAGGCGAACCAGACCCAACAGTGTTAGGAAATTGGTTAAGGGAGTTTGAGAAACTATTTAGGGCACTAGGATGTCCAGAAAATTCAAAGGTGGGTTGTGCTACCTATTATCTCAGGGAAGAAACTGACCTTTGGTGGCAACAAAATGAGGCTACCATCAAGGCACTACCTGGTTTTAATTGGACTATGTTTCAAGAGAAGGTTAGGGACAAGTTTCACCCCAGTTTCCTACAAAAACAGAAAGCTGAGGAATTTTCGAACCCAACAATGGGAGATATGTCAGTTACTGATTATTATACCAAGTTTATTGAGCTGTCAAGGTTTGCCAAAGAGTCTGTTGCTACAGAAAAGGCGAAAGCTAGGAAGTTTCAGAGTGGATTGACCACTGATCTTCAACTAAAGCTGTGTGGACAAGTGTTCGAAACCTTGGATGAAGTTTATGGAAGGTCTGTACACCTTTATGCTTTGGAGTTGAAGAAAAAGAAGGAATTAGCTGAGGTGGAAGGAAAGGAAAAGAGAAAAGATATTGGACAGAACTCTGGAAACCCTCAAGGTAACCAGAACATTTTTAAGAAGTAGAAATACCACCACAACAACAAAAACTTCTACATCAACAATAACTTCCACAATAACAATCGTCAAGGTGGACGAAATTTCAGTGGAGGGCTTAAGAACTCTAACCAGGGAAACAATAAGGATGGAAGACGTTATTTCTGTAAGAGGTGCAGAAATAATCACCCTGGTAAAGACTGTGAGGGTAACTTAGTTACTTGTCGCGCTTGCAACAAGTTGGGACATAGGGAGTATGAGTGCTTCTTCAAAGAGTCTAACCGAAACAAGAAGGATAATAACACTACAAGAAAACACCTTATTTACGACGGAAAAAATCCGTCGGTACAACGTCTAATTCCGTTGGAAATAGCCATTTCCGACGGAATTCCGTCAGAACACGTTGTCGGAGATCACTTTGTCGGAATTTTGGCTTATACCGAGGGATTTTCCGTTGGAAAAGGCCCTACCGACGGAATTTAAATTGTCGGAGCCTACGTTTGACCTGAAATGGAAGTCCATCGCAAGGTTCCGACGGACGTAATTCCGTAGGAAGAACCATGGCTTCCGACGGAATATTCCGTAGGAAGGACCTTCTCTTCCGACGGAAAAATGGGTAAAAAAAAATTCAGACCACCCACCCAGATCCACCACCTCCCCCCTCCCCTGCTCAACACCCCAATCCTCCCCACAGCCACCCCTAACCCACCAACGACGCCGCAACACCACGACCCACACCAAACCCCACCGAAACTACCACCACAATCCTACCCACACCAAACACCACCACAATCCCACCCACCCTAAACACCACCACAATACACCAGCCCCCACCACCACCGACACCACCACACCACTACGCAAACAACATACACAATTAACCCCAAAAAATCCCAAAAAAAATTAAACATCAAAAAAGAAAAAAAAAACGAAAATTAAACATCGAAAAACAAAAAAAACTGAAAATCAAATGAAAAATAAACATCTAAAATTAGATCTACAAAAATTAAACATCAAAAATCCCAAAAAAGGAAAATTAAACGAAATAATAATTCGACCACTTACCTTGAATTCCTTCAAAACCCCTAAATTAGCTTGAATTTGGGTTTTAAAGGTCAAATTCGACCATGAAAACTCTAGATCTAGGGTTTTCATGGTCGAATTTAACATGAAAAACCGGGTGGTGGTGTGTTGTTGCGCACCGGCGGTGGTGGCGGCTTCGTTGGGCAGTGGTGGTTGCGATGGAGGACAAAGAAACGAAGGGGAAGGAGGGAGGAGGAGAGAGAAACTAAGGGGATGGAGGGAGGAGGTGAGAGAAACGAAGGGGAAGGAGGGAGGAGGAGAGAGAAACTAAGGGGAATGAGGGAGGAGAAAAGAGAAACTAAGGGGAAGGAGGGAGGAGGAGAGAGATATGATGGGGGAGGAGGTAGGAGAAGAGAGAGAAAGGGGAAAAGGAGAGGAGAAAGAGAAAAAGAAAAGGAGGAGGTCAGGAGGGAGTGGAGGACAAAGAAAGATCCGCCTTTTTTTGTTTCTTTTTTGTTTTGTTTTTTTTTTTAATTAAAAATCCGTCGGAAAGGGGTACAATCCGTTGCAATCTACCGACGGAATTAATCCGTAGGAAATAATTATGTTCCGAGGGATTTATTTTCCCTCGGAATTTTCAACTAGCTACAGAATTTTCCGTCGGAAGAAGTAAATTCCTAGGGGAAAAAAATCCGTCGGAATATTTCCGAGGGAATTTCCCTCGGAACTTATCTTTTCCAACGGATATTTCTGACAGACCAAAATTCTGTCGGAAAGTTCGAATTTTCCGACGGAATTTAGGTCCGTCGGAATGATTCCGTCGTAAAACGGCCTATTTCTAGTAGTGTAATCAAGGAAGGGCTCAAAGGAATTTTCAAGGAAACAACAACTATGCAAGGAACAAAGGGGCACAACAAAACGGGGTGAAAGGCAACACTAATGGGAATGGTCAGGTGAAGAGTGGAGCTCCAAGAAAATTGAATGTGATAAGTAGGCATGAAGCTGACACTACAAAGGATGTTATTACTGGTAATTTTTCTATTAACTCTTTTCTTGTGAAAATTTTGTTTGATTTTGGTGCAACTTTTTCTTTCATTTCAAAGGCCATTGTTTCAAAGCTATTGCGTTGTTTGAAAACCGTAGATGTCATAGTACCTTATTCCTACGGGAGGGGTAGTACAGTGTACCAAAACCTTTAGGGATGTGCCATTAGAGATCAAAGAAAAGGTGTTTTTGTCTAACCTCATTGAATTTGGGTTGAGTGACTTTGATATCATCTTGGGAATGGATTGGTTGAGCAAGTATAGTGCGGAGATTCGTTTTCGATCGTAGAAAGTGCAGTTAAGTACAGCTGAGGGGGAATTGGTAACACATTGGAAGCATGGAGAAGCAAAGTGTCCAAGGATCATCTCAATGATGAAGTTGGCTAAGTATATTAAGAAGGGACATCTGGTATATTTTTTTAGTGTAAGGAACTTGGAACACGAAGAGACAGCTAAGCCTGAGAACATAGAAGTGGTGAATGAGTTTTTGGATGTGTTCCCAGAAGAGATTCCAGGAATGCCACCTAAGAGGGCAATTGATTTCACAATAGAGTTGGTCCCAGGGACAACACCAATTTCCAAGGCACCATATCGAATGGCACCTGCAGAAATGAGTGAGTTAAAGGAGCAACTGCAAGATTTATTAGAAAAGGGGTACATTAGACCAAGTGCATCGCCTAGGCGAGCTCTAGTGTTGTTTGTTAAGAAAAAGGTAGGAAGTACGAGATTATGTACTGACTATAGGGAGTTGAATAAGGTCACCATAAATAACAAGTACCCATTACCAAGGATTGATGACATATTTGACCAATTAAGGGGCGCATCTGTGTTTTCCAAGATTGATTTAAGGTCTGGATACCATCAGTTAAGGATTGCAGATGAGGATATTCCCAAGACTAAATTTAGAACAATATATGGACATTATGAGTTCACAGTGATGCCATTTGGATTGACGAACTCTCCAGCTATCTTTATGGACTTGATAAATAGGGTGTTCCATCCATTTATGGACAAGTTTGTGTAGTGTTTATAGATGATATATTGGTGTATTCGAAGAATAAGGTGGAACATGTGGAACATTTGAGGGCAGTTTTACAAACTTTAAAGGAGAACAAGCTCTATGCAAAGTTTTCCAAGTGTGGGTTTTGGTTAGAGAAGGTAGCATTTCTGGGTCACTTTTTATCCAAGGATGGGGTAAAAGTAGATCCAGCAAAGATTGAGGCAGTGAAGGGATGACCTACGCCAAAGACGGTGTCTGACATTAGGATTTTCTTAGGTTTAGCAGGGTATTATAGGCGTTTTGTGAAGGACTTTTCTAAGATTGCTAAGCCTATGACCTCTTTAATGAAGAAGGACAAAAAGTTTGAATGGATGAGAAGTATGATGAAGCGTTTCAACTGTTGAAACAAAAATTGATTACAGCACCAGTGTTAACATTGTCAGATGATAGTGGAATCTACGATCTGTATAGTGATGCATCCAAAAATGGTTTGGGATGTATACTTATGCAAAATGGAAAGGTGATTGCATAAGCATCGAGACAGTTAAAACCTCATGAAGTAAACTACCCTACTCATGATTTAGAATTAGCTGCAATCATTTTTGCACTAAAGATTTGGAGGCATTACTTGAATGGGGTGAAATGTAGAATTTATACCGACCATAAAAGTTTGAAGTACATTTTTACCTAAAGAGATCTAAACTCACGCCAAAGAAGATGGTTAGAATTTGTAACGGACTACTACTTGGACATACAATACCATGAAGCGAAGGCAAATGTAGTTGCAGACGCTCTAAGTCTTAAAACCAGTCATGGACTGAACACTTTGATAGTGGCTGATGAATTGTGTTGGGAAATGAGTAAAATGAACCTAGAAGTGGTGGAATAGGGAGTACCATCAGGTATACTTGCAAATCTAAGCATTCAACCAACAATTTTTGATGAGATAAGGGAAAATCAGGCAAGAGATGTAAAGTTGGATAGGATTCGTGAGAAAATAAAGCAAGGAAAAGCTGCAGATTTCAAAATTCATGAAGATGGGAGTTTAAGGTACAAAGGTAGATGGTGTGTACCACAAAAATGTGAGGAAGTAAAGAGAAAATTGATGGAGGAAGGACACAATACACCATACTCTGTACACCCTAGAGGGGACAAGCTATACAAAGACTTGAAAAAGATGTATTGGTGGCCTAGAATGAAGAATGAAGTTGCAGAATTTGTAGCAAAATGTTTAACCTGTCAAAAGGTGAAAATAGAGCACAAGAGACCTTAAGGAACCATGCAATCATTAGAAGTCCCTATATGGAAGTGGGATTGTATTTCGATGGAATTTGTAACTTGCCTCCCAAAGTCAAAGAGTAGAAATGATACCATTTGGGTCGTGGTGGATAAACTTACCAAATCTGCAGTGTTCATACCAATGAAGGAGACTTGGAAGATAGAGCAACTTGCAAAAGCTTACATCAAGAATGTTGTGAGGTTACATGGAGTTCCAAAAGATATTGTATCTGATAGAGATTCTAGGTTTCTTTCAAAGTTCTGGAAGAGTGTCCAGGAAAACTTTGGTACAACACTAAAGATGAGTACAACATTTCACCCTGCCACAGATGGAAAAACTAAGCGAACTATTCAAACCTTGGAAGATATGTTGAGAGCTTGTGTCATAGACTTCCAAGCGGGATGGAAAGATAACTTGGACTTAATTGAATTTTCTTATAATAATAGCTACCATGCGAGTATTGGTATGACTCCATTTGAGGCATTATATGGAAGAAAGTGTCGTAGCCCGGTATGTTGGAACGACATAAGAGAAACAATGATCTTAGGGCCTCAAATGATTGAAGATACAGTCAAGCAAGTGAAGGAGATTCAAGTTAAGATTCAAGCAGCACAAGATCGTTAAAAGAGTTATGCAGATTTAAAGCGTAAGGAAGAAGAGTTTGAAGTTGGTGATAAAGTATTGTTGAAAGTGTCGCCAATGAAAGGTGTTATGAGATTTGGGAAGAAAGGGAAAATTATCCCAAAGTATATTGGACCATATGAGATATTATAGAGGATAGGTAACATAGCTTATAGGTTGGCCATACCTATGGAGCTAAGTAAGGTGTGATTAGGGTAAAATTACCCATGACAAATGGACCAATCCGGACCTGCCACGTGTCCACCACGTGGGCCAATCAGGGTCCGCCACTTGTCACCCTGAGAGGTCCAACATAGACTAATCAGGCCACGCCATGTGGCCCATAATCTGCCAACCTGGAAAACGGTCACCACTGGCCCGATTATCGAGGTAAGCCCAATCAGACCTAGGTTTACCAATTAACCTAGTATTGGGCACGTATCCCAAGGCTATAAATACAATAAATTAGTCTTCAATAAAGAGATTCAGATTTAATTAATTACTCTCACCAAGAGAAGCCTAAACACACGTGCGTACTAATCGCTAGACCAATCTTAGCATTATTTGCACTTCCTGATCACTCCTCTCCCTAGAGGAACCAGATAACCCTTTTACTTTCCGCACCTTTTTACTCCACCTACAAGTACTAACTTGATCGTCAGAGGCGGAGCTCCCACCACCCGGAGTCTCTGTTGTTTTACAGGTATAGGCGCACGGATCTAGTCCCGGAATTGTAACTCTCCCGCAGGACACCAGAAAACCCCAAAACATTTTGGCGCCGTCTGTAGGGAGAGTACTTTCGAGATGGAATCACAGTCTGTACCAATTCTAAGTGAGAAGCGTCCCCTAGACGACCCCCTGGTTCAAACAGACCAGGATACTAACAATGAAATTGAAGTCGAGACTCATACGACCTCTGATGGGACCTTAAGAGCTCGACGCACCCGTCCCACTGAAAGGAGGGAACGGGAGGACTGTCTGGTTGGATCTAGTGAACCAGCTGGCCAGCCGCTTGATCATCAACAGGTGGCTGAGGGATCCGGCCCCATCACTAGAAACGAACTCATGACCTTCATGAATAGTTTCAAGAGGAGATCCAGGAGCTTATCAACAAAAGGACGACTATTCCACCAAAGGAACAGTCGGCCAGAAGACCCTCCCAATCTGGGAGGAAGAAGCTTGTAAAGGATCAGGAGGCGACTCCTTACCCTAAGCCTAGGGCGAGGGAGGAACCAGTGATTGACCTAACTAAGTACCACTTTCCCTCACCAGGGAAGAGAAAGCCCATCCGTCATGTTCAGGCGGATGGGTCAAAGAGAACATACTCTGATGCTCGAATGTTGCTTGAGCAGAAGAAGAATGACCGACTGTCAGAGTCGGCCTCTACGTCTGATTTTCAAGACAACCTACATAATACCTCCCTGAGGTATTCAAAATCAAATTATGAGAGCCAGACGCCCGGAGCCTCTTCTCGTTCTGACTCCCAGAAGCATCAGGCGGCCCCGTATGTGCCTCCTCAACTATACGTCCCGCAGTCCCAATATTTCATACAACCTACTCTTTTTGGAGGACAGGCGGCAAGGAATGTCCAGCCTTTGGACTGGCAACTTAGGTTGCTCAAACTTGGAGAACAACCATCCGCCTTCTCTAAGGAAATAATAGAGGCCGCCCAGCCGGCCAAAGTAAAAAATGTGTTGGTAGGGGCATATGATGGCACTACCAACCCAGAAGATCACATGATGGCATACACCAACCTTATGTACCTCCAAGGGTTGGATGACGCCACATGGTGCAAGTGTTTCCCGGCCACATTGAAGGGAGTCGCCCAGCAATGGTTTGGCAACTTGCCGGCCGGGTGTATTAACAATTTCAAGACCCTCGCCTACTTGTTCACATCAAACTTCGTAATGAACATTCCTGCTAAGAAAACCACCTTTGATATGGGGGCCATACAGTAGGGAGAGAAGGAGGGACTGCGCTCTTACATCAAAAGGTTCAATCTGATGAGAATTCAGATACAAGGACTACCTGATGAAGTAGCCTATACAGACTTTTTCAAAGGTCTGAAGGACGGGTCGAACTTCAAATTCGACCTCGTCAGAAAGAGGGTGACCACCCTCCAAGAAGCAATGATGGAGGCGGATGCCTACATTCAGGCGACTGACCTCTGTAATGTTGGAAAACAGTCGGACCAAAAAAAGTCCGACAAAAGAGAAAGCTGGCCAAAGCAGTCGGCCAATAAGGAAGAGAAAAGAAGTCTGGACGGCCGACTCCTCTGAACAGCCGTCCTAGAAGAAGAAGAAGGAATTTAAACCATACTCCCCCAAGTATGAGTTTAACAAGGATAGCCATGCCATCCTCAATGAAATAAAGGACCGGATCTCAATTGAGAAACCGGCCGCCATGAAGGGTGCCGTCAGCAATCGGAACCAAAGTAAATACTATCACTACCATGAGGATATTGGCCATGAAACCAATGAATGTATCAGCCTCAAGCGCCTTCTGGACCGCCTGGCAGACAAAGGAGATCTCGACTCCTATGTCAAGAAGTCTAAGGGGAATCCACCCCCCAAACAGAAACAGGCGGCCAAAAGGAAGCAACAGTCAGCCGACAGCTCTGACACTGACGAAGCGCCCATTTATACCGTAGCAGGCGGTTTCGTAGGAGGTGGCCCTACTATCTGGGCCAACAAAGATAACATCAGGCGTCTGGATGTTAACTCCGTCGAGCAAGGACGGACCTCCAAAAGTTCATTTCCTGAGGTTGTAATCACTGAGGAAGACTTGGGAGGTGTTAGGGGGCCGCATGACGACCCTATTGTAATTGAATGCAAGGTGGCCAACGAAAGAGTTGGTCAAATCCTTATTGATACTGGAAGCTCATCTGACCTCATCAGTTATCGATGCTTGACCAAGCTCAAATACAAGACTTCTTGTGTCAAGCATCGATAACTGATGAGGTCATGCTTTAGTAGGATTCGGAGGAGGAGGAGTCCACCCAGTTGGACGAGTGGATCTCCCTGGCTGCCTGGGTGAGAAGGGGGAGGGCCGTCACATGGTGGTCTGATTCCTTGCAGTTGAAGAGTTGTCAGCCTACAATATGATCCTAGGGCGCCCAACCCTCAATGAATCTAAAGCTGTTATCATCCCATCTCTCATGCTCCTCAAGTTTGAGAGAGATAATGGATCAGTCGGCTCCCTAAGGGGAGACCACAAGATCGCCAGGGAGTGTTACCTCTCTGATATAAAACCCACTGTGGCGGATGCTGGCCCCAGTGGAGAGAAAGCTGACCTTGAACAAATCAAGGATGATACGCTTGCCCAAGTAGTAGGCGGCAAGAAGAGAAAGGCCGCCCACCTGGGGGCCGAAAGAAAGGAAAAACAATAGCAATCACTGGCCGAGGAGCGGTTAGACGAGTTCCGCCTTCAGCCGGCTGGTGAGCATGTGGACGTCGTCTTGGACGACTCTCTTCCTGGCCGAACTGTCAAGGTCGGGACGACTACTCTTGCTGAACTTTGTGATAATTTTCACCAACTCTTGAAGGAATTCAAAGATTTATTTGCCTTTGAAGTACATGAGATGCCGGGTATCAATCCCGATCTAGCAGTACATAAGCTCGCTGTGGATCTTAAAAAGAAGCTGGTCAGACAAAAGAAAAGGAACCATGGCAAAGAAAGAAGTCAGGCGGCTGCCGCCGAGGTTAAAAAGTTACTTGATGCTCGGTTCATTCGGCAATGTTATTTCCCTGACTGGGTCGCCAATGTTGTCTTAGTAAAGAAGCCGAATGGTACCTGGCGCATGTGTGTGGACTACACGGACTCAAACAAGGCATGCCCCAAAGACAGTTATCCATTACCCACGATCGACAGTCTAGTCGACTCTACAGTCGGCCATGCCTTGATGAGTTTCATTGACGCCTACTCTGGTTTCCATCAGATTCCCCTGTGGAAGAAGGACCAAGAGAAGACGGCCTTTGTCACAGATCAGGGCCTATATTGTTACACGGTCATGCCGTTTGGTTTGAAGAACGCCCCGGCAACCTTCCAGAGAATGATAAACACCGTCTTCTTTGACCAGATTGGAAGGAATGTGGAGGCATACATAGATGATATGATTGTGAAATCCAAACTCCAGACGGACCATTTGGCCGACCTCCGAGAAACGTTCACCACACTCAAGCGACACCATGTCATGCTCAATCCCAAGAAGTGTGTTTTTGGAGTTGAGTCTGGGAAGTTTCTCGGATTTCTTATCAATCAAAGGGGTATAGAGGCTAACCCCGAGAAGGTACAGGCGGTCATAGACATGCAGTCACCCCGCACTGTCCGAGAGGTTCAGAAATTAACAGGTTGTCTGGCGGCCTTGGGGAGATTTTTTAGCCGGGCAGGCGACAAGTGCCTTTACTTCTTTCAGACAATAAAAAAGAAAGTTATGTTTGAATGGGGGCTGGATGCTGAGGCGGCCTTCCAAAAGTTGAAAGAACACTTGCACTCCTTACCAAGGCTGGTCAGCCCTTTGCCCAAAGAAGTGCTCTATATGTATCTAGCAGTGTCTGACCATGCTCTAAGTGCCGTCCTCTTTGCTGAGAGAGACGGCTGCCAGCTCTCGGTCTATTTTGTCAGTCACGTCTTGAAGAATGCCGAGTTAAGATACCCCCTGGTTGAAAATTTTGGCCTTGCCCTCTTCATGGCAGTTAGAAAGTTGAAGCCCTATTTTTTGGCGCATCCAGTCGTGGTATACACAGACCAGCCGATCAAGCGGCGCGTGACAACCATGGAGTCATCAAGCCGAATGATCAAATGGGCGATAGAGATACAGGACCTTGAAATCACATTTGAGCTAAGAAAAGCAGTGAAGGGGCAAGCATTTGCTGACTTCATAGTAGAAATGACTCGACCTTCTGATTTTAAAATTTTAGACCAAGTCTGGAAGGTCTATGTAGACGGGAGCTCCACTATGAATGGTTGTGGTGCAGGCGTCATATGTCAGTCGCCCGAAGGTGACAGGTATGAGTATGCACTACGATTCAACTTCCAAGCCTCGAACAACGAGGCAGAGTATGAAGCTCTACTGGCCGGTATCCGCATGTGCAAGGCGGCCGGGGCAAGGAAGATAGCCGCCTGTTCGGACTCATAGTTGATAGTAAGCCAATATAATGGTGATTATGAAGCCACCCATCCAGCCATGATTAAATATTTACAGGCGGTAAGACAGGCGGCTGGGTCACTTGAGGAATTTCATCTAACTCAAGTACCCAGGTCCGAGAATAACCAGGCGGACGCCCTCTCTAAACTGGCATCCTCGGCCTCCTGTGACACTCCAAGCACCGTTTTCTAGGAAGTTATGGAGAAACGAAGCATTGAGGAGGAACCTATTGGAATCCTTGATAGAAGCTCAACTTGGATGGATGACATCCGAGCCTATTTAACAACCGGCACCTTGCCGAGTGATTACTCCCAGGCGGCCCTACTGAAAAAACGGGCGTCCAACTTTGAGATATGTAAGGGGGAACTCTTCAAGAAAGGGTATCTTCAGCCCCTCCTGAAATGTGTTACCCCATAAAAAGGACGAGAGGTCTTAGAAGATCTACACTCAGGGTACTGCACTTCTCACGTAGGCGGCAGGTCGCTTGCTCAAAGAGCAAGGCGGCAAGGATACTTCTGGCCTACCTTGGAAGCTGACGCCATGGAAATGGTTAAAAAATGTGACAAGTGCCAAAGGTTCGGCAAGTTAATCCATCGTCCGGCCACAGACCTCACGACCATCCATAGTCTTATACCATTCGCTAAGTGGGGCATGGATATCCTAGGTCCCTATACGCCTTCAACAGGCAGCAGGAGGTATATACTGGTTGCAGCCGACTACTTCACCAAGTGCGTGGAGGCAGAGGCAGTTAAGGGTATTAAGACTAAAGACGTGATTTCCTTCATATGGAAAAATGTTATCACTCGATTTGGGGTACCCATGTCTATGGTTTTTGATAACGGTCCCCAGTTTGAGACGCCTGTTCTCAAAAACTGGCTGGGAGACCAAGGTATCTCTCACTGCTTTGTAACAGTCGGCCGACCACAAGCAAACGGCCAAGTGGAAGCTTTCAATAAAATCATCTCAGACGGTATCAAAAAGAAGATTGAAAGAGCAGGCGGCCTATGGGCAGGTGAACTACCGCATGTTCTCTGGGCCATCAGGACGACTGAAAAAGGGGCAACTGGAGAAACACCGTTCCTCCTAACTTATGGGGCAGAAGTTGTTCTACCAATTGAACACTATGAGCCGACTCTTCGTATAATGCTGTATGACAAAGAAGCAAATTGGGAGTCCATGCGCCTAGCATTGGATTCACTCCCAGAACGTAGGGGAAATGCAGCCCTACGCCATGAAGTCTACCGCCTGAGGATGACAAGGGCATATAACAAAAGGGTACACAGGCGTCCACTCAAAGTGGGAGACTTTGTACTACAGAAAATGGAAGCAGTCGGTAGGGACAATGAGTTAGGAAAATTAACTCCCAACTGGGAGGGACCCTACCGAATCTATGAAGAGGTTAGGGACGGCACCTACCGCCTGGAAACACCAGACGGCCAACCCCTACTTAGAACTTGGAATGTAGATAATTTAAAGAAGTATTATTTTTGAATGATGTAATTGCCGAGAGCTACTAATAAAACTTGCAAATTTGCTACATTTATATATGTTATAAACAGAGGGGCAAGCCGCCTGCTCCAATAGCAGACGACTACTCTCAATTTTTTACCAACTGAGGGGCACGCCGACTGGTCGAACAGACGGCTACTCTCCATGATCAGCCCAGGCACCTAGCCGCCTGATCATGCTCTGGATTTTAAACTAATACAACCTGTCCCAACATCATAGAAGGCGTCCGGCGACATCCTCTCGGATGAGATTCGTCGCAGAGAGCAGCTCCCTTTTGGGTGGAATAATGCTCTATAAACTAAGTACACGACACCTAAACGACTGTCCCCAAGGACAACCACGTAGCCGTTTTGAGACAAGGATAACTCTAAAACTAACAAGCAAGTGCTAGCAGTTGACATTCGAGTCGGATGACCGCTTGTATTACTTGGGATAAGTACAGGGGGTACCTTTTGAGTTAATAGCCAACAAAAATTGGCGGATCAAGGGGATCAGCCGGCCTCCGCCGCCTGGTACCTCTAATACTCAATTAAGAGTGACGGCGACTGAGTAACCCCAAGGTTAACTCATAGTCACTCTCTCATACTTAGTATGGAATCTAAAAAGTATGATGAGTCCGACTGTTTTTTGGCAAACAGGAACTCTCAAACCACTACTTCTACTAGGTGAACTCCCTTTGAGTAAATAGCCAAGCAACACTGGCGAATCAAAGGGAACATCCGGCCTCCACCGCCTGATTACTCTACTACTCAAACAAAAGTGGCGGTGCCTGGTAAACCCACGTGGGTAACTAGTCGTTCCCCTAGGTATGGAACCAAAAAGTTCGAGAGTCGACTGTTCTTTGGCAAACAGGGGCCCTAGAACACTATTCCTACTTGATCAAACTAGAATTACATGTGGCTATATCCATAGACACAATTAATTCAAACAGGCGGCTCGATAACAAGCAGCCTGTACGCCCAAACAAAGAATCCGACCTAAGTTAAGGCAAGCCTAATATAGTTGAACTAGTCGGAACCAAGCCACTACGACTAATAAGGCGGCCCATAAATATTAATTTACAAAGCAAAGGTTAGAAGACCTAATGTATTTGCTAAAACATGCGTTGGAGTTCAACTGGGTTCATGGCCGACTAGTCGCCAATTCTGGAACAAAGACAACAAGTCGCCCAGGGGCATAAGCAGTCGGCACCATGAGTAGTCGGCACCTGATAAACCTCCATCCTAGCCTACTATACCTCGCAAAAATTTTATCATTTCAAGACAAACAAATAACAAGCTAATACAGTCGGTATGGCATTCAAGCGGCTATCAAGAAACTAGCAAATCAAAATCGCAAAATGACAATCATTGATCAAAGACGACCAAAAAGCGGCCGCCAGTTTCATAATAAAACAGCCGACCATGAAGACCGGCAAAATATTCATAACCCCGACCCCATGGTCGGGTAAAGGAAATTCAAATACAAGCGGCACGCAGACCGAAGAAAGTTAGAAAATAAAAAGAGAAAAGCTTAAACATTTGAAAGAGGGGCCTCGGCATTCTCGGCCGCCTGGTTGGGGTCAACCGAAGGCGCTTGCTCTTCCAAGGCATCCCCCTAACCTGGATCCACCTCAGGCGCAGGCTCTTTAGAGGCGTCTGCCTCCTCTTTCTCTTCCTCTTTCTCCTCACCAGAAGCCTCAGAGGACTTGGCACCCTCCTCTTCGCTGCCTCCACCGCCTATGATTTTTTCATCATACTCCCTTGTACAGGCGGCGAACTGGTCTGCCCATTCCTTGTAGTCTGAGCCAGGGTAGAGAGTTAACCAAGTCATCTTCATGATGTTACTGCAGTCTTCCATCATGTCCTTAACAATGGCCGCCTTCTCCTCGTCAGCCCTGGACTCATATTTTTTGGACAGCTGCTTCTCCTGGTTGGACAGGCGCTGCTTCAGCTTGGTCACCTTGTCCCTCAAGGAGTCCGCCTCCTTTGCAGCATCCTCAAGGGACTCATCCTTGTCCTGGAGCTGTTTGACTTGAAGGTTTAGCTCCTGGATCCGGTTTTTGGCAGCATCCAGCTCAACTTTAACTTGCTGATTGGCAGTCGCCTGCGCATACAATATATCAGTCGTCAGTACTTCGTTTTGAAAAATTGAGAACATAGCCTTGTCTATGGTGGAGGCGGCATGCTCCTTTGCAGATTTTACCTCTTTTGACTTCTCAGCTAGAGGCCTACGAAGGCCGTGTATGCGCAGCATTGACTGCAGGCGCAAAGAAAACAGGCTTTAGTAAGAAAACAGACGTCAACATTAAAGAATGTACACGCAAAATAACGAGACAAGGTCTACCTCGGCCAGGAGGACGAGGACAGCATCAATATTCATGGTGCCGTAACCTCTGACCGTTTCCCTCTCATAAGGATAAACGGCCTTCAGCATGTTCTTAGTCATAAGAACCAGGTCTGGCTTCTAGGGGTCGCCTGCAAGAAGAGCAACCTTACTTAGCATCCATACTAATATTATGAAGGGGGACTTAATCATGAAAACAAAGAAAAAAGAAGTTACCCTTAGTTAGGTTCCCCCTAGGAGGCCAGCTGCCTTCTGAAGTGGCGGCAGCTTTGGTAGCAGTAGTAACCGGACAGCTGGCCGACTGCTTCCTAGCCCTGCTAGGTGTTCCAATGTCGCTAGTCGCCTGCTTCCTAATCTTTGAAGCAGGCTCGGACTGGGGGGTGACTAGATCCTGTTATTACCAGAAAAGTGATCAGAGTAATGATAGCTAAGGAAATTAAAACTCAAAATGCTTAGGGTCATGGTTATACCTTAGCAGTCCGAGAAGTAGGCGACTCCTCTACAGGGCGCTTGCCTAGAATGGCCGAGCGATATTGGGCGGCGGCTTTCTTAGAAGCAGAAACTTTATCCATTGCCTCGTCTGCAGAAAGCACCACAAAAGTTAGAAACATGTAAAACTTAAACCAAGACATTTCGGGCTATGAAAAAACATGCGGACAGATACCTTTCGGCATCTCTGCGCTAAGGCCGCAGGCGGCCAAGTACACCCCATCGTACAACCAATTGTACTTGGGTATGTAATTTTGAGGGATGGACTCCCTCACCCCTGTCTCAGGGTTCGCTTGGATTATAACTTTAAAGAGGCCCGAGTCCAAAATCTTGCGCCTGTCTTTCTTTGGAACAGGCGGTAGGTCTTGACCACCTGCCAGTTACAGAGGATCCCTGTTCCATCTGTTGTATTTTTTGTTCCGAACCTTGTCATTGCTGGTAACAATGTAGAAGGTGTTCCGCCAGTCCTTCCAATTGTTTTCCTTGCCCAAGGTCATCATATAGCCTTTGTGGCTTGAAATTTGGTACCAGTCGGTCCCGCTTGCTTTAGGGGTTCGACTGAGATAATTCATTTAGGCAAACGCCTCAAAACTGGCGTCCACCCCATACATCTCACACCCAGCAACATTCCCCAGTATGTTAAACCAGGAGTTTGGGGCAAGTTGCCAAAGGCCAATCTGGTAGCCGTCTAAAATTCTCTCGACGACCGGGTGTAGAGGAAACCTAAGGCCCGCCTTAATGGCCGCCTCATAGCACCCAAAGCACTGATCTCCATAACTGGTCGCCTCGGGCCATATAACTGTATCCTCCCTATCTGGGACGGATAAAAAATAATCATTTCTTATGAAATGTTGATAAAGGAAGCTCCCTAACTTCTCCGCCATCACCTTCCGCCTCCCATTAGGAACGTGATGATAGAATGCGTTGTGTGACTCCCTACGGGAGACAGACGTCTTCCCCCAATTTTCTCCCATCTCTACGGATAGGGACTCCCTTGCGGTCTCCAACCTAGAGTACTTTTCTTCTGAAGAAAGGGAGTGCCGACTGGAATCATTGGACTCCGACTCGTCATTTGAGTCGGATGCAAGGCTTACTTGTGGGGAACCAGAAGGGACCGCCTCCTTCTCTAGAGACTCGTCCCCAGACCTTACTTGAGAAGATCCGGCTAGGGCCGTCTCTTTTTTAGGAGACCCCTCTACAGATTCAAGGATAGAGTCATTAGGGGTGCTTGGGGTCCTAGGCGTTTGGTCCGATAGCTCACTAATTTGGATCCGGAATGAAGAGCCATCAGAGTTTTCAATCCTCGTTGTTCTTTTGGTTCTTGCCATACTGTCCTGCATAGATACAAAGACAGTTGGATTCCAGGACTTGCGCAAAGATTGAAGTACAGCAGGGCAGTCGGCACCCCTAGTCCTAGACTCAACCGTCCCCGGTGACCGGCTGATTGCTAACCTAGGCCGTGCCGGATGCTTTTGGGGCCTCATTTTCAAAAAGAAAGAAATGCAAAAAAAAAGGAAAGGATAAAGGAACAGACGGTTACCTAAAACTTAAGTTCTGAAAAGAAGCTTGGTCGAACAGGCGTCTAAAAAGAAGCAGGCAGTTGGTAAAATCAGTCGTCCAGAAAATCAGAGCTCAAGTTCAGGGGTCCGAGAGTTCTCTTTCAGAAAGTTCGCAAAAGTGTGAAACATAAGACTTTGGTCAAGGCCCTTATATAGGAAATTTGTGGAAGTTGAAGGGTCACTTCCAAAATTCAGAAAATAGGCGGGAAAAACACTCGGCCAACCACCAGCCGACGCCTGTCACTGGCCGTTGCCCGTCATAGACCGGCACCTATCACAGGTGACACGTGACCAGTCACGTGCCACCTGTGAGGGGCAAATGATTAGGGTAAAATTACCCATGACAAATGGACCAATCCGGACCTGCCACGTGTCCACCACGTGGGCCAATCAGCGTCCGCCACTTGTCACCCTGATAGGTCCAACATGGACTAATCAGGCTACGCCATGTGGCCCATAATCTGCCAACTTGGAAAACGGTCACCACAGGCCCGATTCCCGAGGTAAGCCCAATCAGACCTAGGTTTACCAATTAACCTAGTATTGGGCACGCATCCCAAGGCTATAAACACAATAAATTAGTCTTCAATAAAGGGATACAGATTTAATTAATTACTCTCACCAAGAGAAGCCTAAACACACGTGCATACTAATTGCTAGACCAATCTTAGCATTATTTGCACTTCCTGATCACTCCTCTCCCTAGAGGAACCAGATCACCCTTTTACTCTACCTACAAGTACTAACTTGATCGTCGGAGGCGGAGCTCCCACCACCCGGAGTCTCCGTTGTTTTGCAGGTACAGGCGAACGGATCCAGTCCCGGAATTGTAACTCTCCTGCAGGACACCAGAAAACCCCGAAACAAGGTGCATGATATATTTCATGTGTCTCAGTTAAGAAGGTATATACCTGATAAGTCACATGTGTTACAACCTGAAACAATTGAGTTAGATCAAAGCTTAACTTATGAGGAAAGACCTGTCAAGATTCTTGACAGTAAAGTGCGTAGTACACGCAACAAGGAAGTTAAGGTTGTTAAAGTGCTAGGGTATAATCAAAAATATGAGGAAGCAACTTAGGAAGCTGAGGATGAGATGAAAAAGAAATACCCTAAGTTGTTTGAGCTATGTAGAGTTACGGGGACACAAATCATTTTCTTTAAGGGGGTAAAATGCGGTAGAATTTCTCGCTTTTTCCCTATATTTTTAGTAATTTTAGTGCTTTTGTACATTTTTAACGGTTATTTCGAGTACTTTTGATTTCAAGGAGACATTAAAGGTAAAAGTACGTCATAAGAGTACAGCAATATTACACGAAGTGAGGAAAAAAGTTTGATTTTTCGTTACCCAAGTTTCGGGACAAATCTTCTTTTAAGGGGGGTAGACTATAATACCCCGTATTTTTATACATATATTAATTTAAAACATTATTTTATAAAGTATTTTAAATAATTCAAAATGAATTATTTATGGTATTTGAATAATTTAAAAAGGTTTATTTTCATTAAAAATCCATTTTAATTTATTTAATTGCTTTGGAAATATTTTATTTTATTATTTAGAAACTTTTGGGGCATAATTATTTTATAAAAGGAAGTTTTAAACACTACAAGAAAACAGCTTAATTTCGACGGAAAAAATCCGTCGGAATCATTTGAAATTCCGTCGGAAATCAACTTTCCGACGGAATTCCGTCGGAAGGTTTTGTCGCAAAACTTTTTGTAGGAAATTCGTATTTTTCCGACGGATTTTCCGTCGGAAGATGATATTCCGACGGAATTTTCCGTCGGAAGCGGAAAAGGCTGCGACGGAAAATTCCGTCGGAATAGGAGAAGGTTCCGATGGATTATTCCGTCAGAATACGAGGAATTTTCGACGGAATATTTCCGTCGCCAATTTCTGACGGAATATTTTTCCGTCGTTACCTACCGTTTCCGACGGAAAGTGAATGGAGTTTTAAAGAAAGACAAATGTCATTTGGAATAGGAGTAGGAACCATTAAGGGTAGAAAAGGAATTTAAAGTAGGAGGGTTTGAGAGAGGGTATAAATACCCATCTTATGAGCAAATTAAACTTTGCCCAAGGTGGAGAATACCCAGAGGAGACTTCCAAGTGAGTGATTTCTTGTAGTTGTGGCGATTTTGAGATCATATTCAAGGTACGTTCGCGTACTCATTAATTATTTAAGTGTGTAGAAGCATGCTAAGCTTTGTTGATTAAACCAAGGTAGTATCATGATAGGTATTGGTTGGAATTGTTAATTGGATTGAACTGGTGATTGGTTTGTGAAGTATGAATTATTTGAGGTGAATTGTTGATTGGAATTAATCATGTTGGCATGTTGATTATGAACCACACTTTTATTATTGACATGATTGAGAGCATGTTTAATTAAACTAAATGTTTAATTGAGTTTGGAATATTGAAAGGGAATTTTATTATGGTTCACATAATTTTTACTGATGCTATAATCATGGGAAAAGAGCTATTTAAGTGTATGTACAGGAGGATTAATTTATATTTTGGTGCCTAAGTGCTCTTAAGGTGTTCTAAACACCGAGGGATAGGATTTGTGGTGCATTATGCGCTTAAGGTGTTATTTAACGCCGAGGTAGTTTAAAAAGGGTTCAACATTAAATTAAATCTGGTCACTAATTATTCAAGAATTAATTTGGTATGTTTGATTGCTTGAATGATTGATGATGATTGATTGTGTTGTGGATTGAGAGTCATCACCAAGTCTAAAATATTTAAACAACGTAAAGTGAAAGATATTACACACCAAAACTCTTGATTGGAATATATATACCTCGAGTATGAACATATGAAGGGAGTTATGGAGTTTTATATTTAACCATACCTTCTACTGGGAGTACAGGACGCTGTATTTTTCCTTTTTATTATGCACAGGAATTCCGCCACTTACGAGTGGTTCTTTTATATTATCACGGTTAGCTCCCGTGTTATTACCCTTTTATTAGGGTAGGTTAAGGGGAAACCCCATTCGATGCGTTATCAAATTAAATAAGCAATTTATTTATTTATTGGTTAGTTATGTTGTATGTTGTATGCTTGTAAACATGTGCAACAAGGTAAGTTGTGTGTTGATAAGATGAAAGCATATTAGTGTGTAATGTTTATGCTTATGTACTTAGCATTGCTGATTGTATATTTGTATGTTTGTTTGGCCTTGTCTTTATCTTGGCCCTACGACAACCCATTTCTAATGGCGAGTAGTGGGGGCAAAGTAAAGAGAAACTTTTCAGGTGATGAAGCATATTCATGATGGGCATGAGTGAAGAGCGAATCCTGTTTAGTTTCCATAAGAATATAATGTGTTTTATTTGCTTTTATTCTTATATATATTTGCTTGTGAGACTAACGCAAAGGTTTTATTATTTGTTTTGGGTTTTGATAAGGGCCTACAATGGTTCCAAGTTGTAGGTTGACTTTATTTGACTTCGTTTGACTTTGGTTTGACTTTACTTTCATTTGGTTTGACTTTTTTAGTTGACTTGTTTTGAATGGTTTTTAAAGAGAGTCTTCTGCTGTGTGTCTTTGATAATTTCCTTAGCCGTTTTCACGGTGGCGGTAATGTCTTAGATTTTTCTATTTCGTATTTTTAAAAAGGCAAAACATGTATTTTAAAGGAATGGAATTTCTAGGGTGTTACAAAGGGGACCAGCAGTGGTGAGGCTTGAGGGACGAGCGGTGGTGAGGCGTGAGGGGAGTAGCAGTTGTGATGCTTGAGGGACGAGTGGTGGAGTGGCGGACGGTGACTGAGTGAGAAAATGGGGGAGAAATTAGGGTTTACTGGTTGAAAGCTAAGGGAAAAGGAAAGGGAAAAGGAAGAGTGAGGAAGGCTGAAAGGTAAAGAAGGAAAAGAAGGTAAGGTTTATTGGTTTAGGTTTATATATGAAGGGAAATATGGGTTAGGGTGTTGGGCTTTATATAAATTCGGTTTGGAAATTCGGTTTTCGGTTTTTGGAAGCCTAAAACCGAAACCCATTTCCACAATCCATATATTTTTAAAATCCCAAACTGATCCAAACCGAATTTCCAAAAAAACCGAACTAAAATGTGAATTCGGTTTGGATCGGTTCAGTTTGCAGTTTTAATCCATATCACTTTCACCCCTAGATACCAAGGTCACTAACAAGTTTAAACCAGTTAAATTCCCGTGCAATGCACGGATTTTACTAAATTATATAAAGAAGTACAACATTAATTCTCGTGCAATAGATGCACGCACGTTTGTTTAATACAGAGTAATTATAATACAACAAAATTATAAAACGACACAAAAAAAAAATAAAAAAATAAAAAGGAAAAAGAAGGGGACTCGACACCAATTATTAGAAAGTATGAAGTATATAAAGGAAAAAAAAAAAAAAAAACCACATATAATAGTTATAATGAACAATTTAATACTCGTACTTTAGAAAGTTTAGTTTTAGATTTTATATAAAGCAAATCTCATTATATAGATACAATGATCCTTCACTATGATAACATTTTTCTTGTTTTATTTTTTTTTTATTTTTTTTTATTTTTTTTTATTGTTGTTTGGAAGCAAATACTTTTGGAGGGAAATTACTCAATGTAATGCTGTTAAATGTCATTTTAGGTTCGTTTTTAGTAATATGTAATAGATAGATAGACTAGTGGATTGATGCAGTAATAAATTGATATGCCAAATGAGTTATATGGTGTTCAGATCGACCTAATGTTGGTAGGAACCGAATTCATAGTTCAACATCGCTTGCACCCAAATGAATTTTTTTTTTTTTACCTTTTCTCTATTTATTTTGTTCTCTCTAACTTGGTTTGCTATTAATCTTATTATTAGGCAACTTATTTTATGTTTTGCTTGTTGTTTTTGAGCTTGTGCATTTTATGATCAAGCCCAAGGCCAGGCCCATATGAACACAACCAAATTTGATTGAACACAAGAGCTTTGTGACTCAATTTCTTTCAAATATATATGAACATACATGTTCAGTATTCTATCTGACCCCATATAGACAATTAGACATATAGTAGGATGGATCACTAAATTGGGAACGATCAAGCTTTATTGACAAGGTAGGTCAGTATGCATTATTTAGGTTACTTTACTTTATACTCATCTTTGTAGTAAATTTGGAATAGAAAACTGTAAGTGTTAATCATATTATTGATCAAGTTTTATTGACGAGATAGGTCAATATTCAAATTAGGACACTTAAAAAAAAAAAAAAATGAAGGAAGTAATATAAGTGTTGATTGAATTAACTTTGCCTAGTACAAGTATGATGGGACTTAATTACTTTATATCCATGTACTCTAAATAACCAAATCCAATTTTTATACTTGAGTGGCTCCAAAATAACCAAACAAGTGTCTTAGTCAATTCATATTATTTTCCAAAATTCGGATCTCTTACTATTTGGCCAATTTTTTGACGTCATTACTACAATAGAGCGTGCAAGACTGCAAGCTCTTAATATATCATAAATCAAGTGGAAGAATGCAAATTTTAGCAAATGCCCTCAAGAAGTGTCATAAGGTTACACTTAATTGACATTTTATTTGTTTATCAATACAGTATTATATATCCTTATTTTTTTTGTACCTCTAAAATATTAAAGAAAAGGTATACATTGCATGATGTCAAACCCACTAATCAAGGAAAATGAATAAGAAAAAAAAACAATGAAAAATATTTTGATTGGAGAAGGGGAAGCTAATCTATAACTATTACTAAAATAATAATAGATGATATCATCCCTTCTTATAACTATACACATGTCAAACTGTGGTAGATTATTTTTCCACCTTAAATATATGTGATGTCATCACTTTATTTTATATTTTTTTGTTAAAATTTTGGTCATTTTTTTCACTATTCATTTTTTTTAAAAGAAGTCCTAAAGGATATTAAAATTCATCAAGTAAAGTCATACGACATCTACAATTGACAATTAACGATAATGAAAACAAATCTAACAAAATCAAACAAGAATTAATCGAGGAAGGGCTAAGAATCCAAATACATAGATATAACACTTCGGTACATTCTCGATTCGTTGTCTCATACAATTTCTTGAGTGGATCCGTCGCCGCTTCATAATTTTGTAAGAAAGAAAATTCTTGTGCTAATTTCGTATCCCGGATCCGAGCCATAATCAATCGTAGCTTCGCACAACTAGAGACCCTATTAAAAGCAAATAAAACATTGTCTTTCGAAGGAGATCGAAAAAACCTTGTTTTTCGAAAGAGATAAACCCTTTCTTTCGAGGGAGACATTAATATAACCTAAAAAATAAAGAAAACGTACTATTCATTTTTTTTATATAATTTGGAAATTTAGTGTAATAATTAATATCCAAATTTAGTTTAATAACTTTGTAAATGTGACAATATAACAAATTTAGTTGTCAAAATCGTGTATCGCACGAGACTAATCTAGTTAATTCTAATTTTATGCCAATTGATTATCTTTTTGTAATTACATGTATAAGAATGTACTTCTATTCTCATCTATTATTGATTTCATTTTTACGTAATATTAATAACTCTTGAAATGGAAATATTCTTATTTACTAATAAAAGGTAATTGATCAAAACTGAAGTGTAATTTTTCAGAGCTAATGTTTCACATCATTAAACTAGTAAACTTATAAAGTACGTTACGGATATTAAGCTATTTTCACTTTCTACACTTTTTTCTTTGTCGATTGCAACAAGACGTACATGCTAGTTTCATTCTCAGGTTCACACTATTTCATGTGTCTTTTGTCAAAAAGCAAGGGTTCTTCTAGCTTTCTAGGCATTATTGAAAAATTCAATCATACTCCCTTCTAGATCGAGAGACCTTAAATCTTCTTTTACGAAATCCTGATTATAATGTGGAATTTTGTTGTAAAAGAAACCGTTTCTTCAACTAATAAAGGTCAAACATGTGTATTAATGATAGAATCATGCTCGACTCTTACTTACACGTAGTTGTATATAGAGTTTAAGAATACACTTTCAATATAGACCACATCATTTCAATGAATAATTTGCAAAAATTACTAATACTTGCAAACCTTATCGTAAAAATAACAGATCCATATTCCTTTAAAGGTAAAAATTAAAGGCGGCATGTGGAAAACAAATAAATTAATTAATATATTTGAATCAAGATGAAACATAATTTACAAGGTCCAACTTCTAAAACATAGAGTAACATCTAACATTTGAATAACATTACGAGTTAAACTCAGTAACTCGAATAAGACGACAATTAACATGTCATACCCACCCATATTTCTAAAATTTAAAAGAATAATTTAAAAAATAAATTAAAATCTACAAATCTCACCAGGTCAGGGACCGGGCCCAGGCCCGGGTTTTCTAAATCAAGGGCCAGCAGGAGCAAGGCTAAGGTGCAAGTCAAGCCCGACACCATCATCAAACCCAGGCCCGGTGTTTCTACTAAACCTACTCAAAGAAGGCCCGTCAACCTTATTACCCTGCTGAGAAAACGACGTCGTATTGTAGCTAGTTTGATCTCCTACACAACCATCATACGACAACCCCGGTGCACCCCTCGGTGGGGCTAAACTCCCACCGTTGGATCCCGATGATGGGAACACACACCCGTGTGACACATGGAGAGATGGCATGGCAGCACGTGGCATATACACCCAGGAGGAAGAGCAACCAGTAGGTGATGAAGATGACTGTGGGCCCGGCACCATAACTGCCGGGGACCCACAGGCGGAAGCCGGTAAAAGATGAGGTGGTGGGGCAAAAGCGGAAATAATGGGATTCCGAACATACGAAACAGCGGCAGCAGCTGCTGCCGCTGCGTTTCGAGTAGCCTGCATTTGAGCACGTTTTAATTGTTGTCGCTCTTTCTTATGCGCGTTTTGGTGACCTCCTAACGCTTGTGAGTTTGCAAATTCCCTACAACAATATTGACACTCGTATTTCCTGGAGGCGGCCTCTCCGACAGTATTAGTCGGAGAGAACCCGCCTCCACCTCCACCTCCACCACCACCACCTCCGGAGTCAGGCGATGATTCGCCTGCTCCAGTAGTCGCAGAAGATTTTGAGTGAGGTGAAGTCGATGACTCCACCTCCTCGAACTGATCAAATTCCGAAATAGAGTTATTAGATGATACGTTTATGCCAAAAAGCTTCAACCGTGTGGGTGTTGATGGTGTATTGTGGATATTAGTAATGGGTCTATTATGTCTTTGAAAATGATCAAGTTCCGCCATCTAAAGAGAGAGAAACTAGAGAGAGAAAACAAGACGAAAGGAAAAATAAAATGAGTGAAGAGGAAAAAAATGGAAAGAGAGAGGTAAGTGTTAAGAGGTGGGGATGCATGTAATAAGGGTATATATACAAGATAACAAAGGATAACAAAGGTATATATAGTTCGGAAATTTTGGAACATTTATGTACCCTATAGTCAAGATTTATGCAAACTTTACTTTTATTTTTTATATTGCTTTCCATGCACCTGAATTTACATTACGGAGTATAGAAAAATTTTAAATTATCTTTTCCTTTTTTTAAATTTTATTGCTGTAAAGATATACGATACTACTATATATATACTATATACTCTATATTATTATTGTACAAAATATTTTTTTTGATAGGTAAGGAAAAAGGGTCTTATCAGATTGGAACTCGATCTTGTCTCATAAGTCAATATGGTCTTGTGCATAATTTTTAAATATAATAATATTGCTGTAAAGATGTACTACTATGTAGTATATACTATGAAGTATTTTTTTTTTGAAAGATAGTATGAAGGGAACCTCTACCGGATTGAAATCCGATCTTGCCTCACAAGTCAATCTGATTCGAATTAAGAAACTTACTGTGTAAAGTTATACGAGTATATTATATGGAGTATTATTATACTGGTGCATAAAATTGTACTTTGCATATTATACAGTGAAACAAAAAATTATAATAAAAAAAGTGTATATAGTCCAATAGCAGGCTTCAAGTGATGCATGATGACCAGTTTAATTAATTTAATTAATAGTAGTTGATGATGAGTGATGACTGCCTATCTAGCATAATTAAGTTGCCAATTACTCATCATCATATGTAGTCTATGAACTGCCTTGCAACACTTGGGTGTTTTATACTTTCTATTTTTGTACTTTAAACTGTAATCCACCCAATACCTATTGGAGAGCATAAATTGTTATTGACTTCAAACTTTTTTATGATGCCCCTTTAAAAAAAAATTATAATGTATGTAAAGTACGCGAATTTGTATTATTTTTTCCCTAGTAAACCAATAATTAAAGGTATGTATTCATTACTAAAAGAAATTATTGTAACTGATATCTTAATTAATAAATTAATTTGTACTGTATAATTCTATTTAAAATTTTATAAAAGAATTTTGGACATTTTAATTTTTAAAACTATGAACTAGGAAATTCCTAAGCTACCTAAGAATGTGTTTTGGCGAAGATGACACACACAAAAATTTCGAAGGAGCTGAACAAAACCCATGTATGATTACTAATAAGAAGAAGAAGCGAAACCGTTGCAGAAATTAAGAGGCGGAATTGTATCAATCATGCAAACTTGATATGGGCTACAATCTACAAATGAGTCTATATGTTCGATGATCCGATCAAAGCACGGTCAAGATCAAACCTAATTGGTTAAGTAAATAAATAAGTTTGAAAAAAAAATCTTAACTTTATTTGTTTTTTAAGGGAAAAAAAATTAGCAACTTATTAAATTGGTTCAAATTAAGAATTCTCATGCAATTCTATGTTTGACCATCATTGAAAGTGCAACTCATATACTTCATCTATAGCATTGTTTATTTATGTTTGGAACTTTGGATATAACTTGTTGATGATTAGTGTATATTGTTTTTTAAAAGACTTTAAGGATTTAAAAATATCATTTTGTTAAATTAGAGCCAAATGTACTGCATGCTAGCATAGAATATAGGTCAGAACTTTTTCTAACGAGAACATTGACAAATGCTTGAATTTAGTGGAATGGATGTATACATTTTTTATAAAAGAAATTCCCTTTTTGGAAAGGTATCAAAGAACATGTTTTTTTTTTAAACCAAAGGACATGTTAGTTAAGCTTGTTCGGGCTTAAACTCTCACAATATAGGCAAGCACGTTTGCATTAATTATAGAGTAATACTAAAACAAAACGGAAATAAATTACAATATTCATATATACTTTTGTGTCTTAAATTGTTTCAAAAAAAAAACAATAAAAAAAAAAAAAACAAAAACAAAAACTTGCTTCAAGTAGGTGGACCATTGCATTATTATTATTATTATTATTATTATTATTATTATTATAACAAAAACCTACAAAGTCAAATGATTTACAAGAAATTAGTGGGGAGCCGACATACAATCTGGGCCCTTACCCCTCTAGCTATAGTGAACCCAATTCTGTTGAAGATGTGAACAGCCGCACGAGCACCAATATCCTGAGTCCTAGCGAACGCCTGAACCCGCTTCACCAACGCAACAACATCCTTCTCTAATTCCCCTAATGAAGAAAAAGAGAAAGGAAGAAAACCATAGCCAATAGCCCTGCAACGCGCCCCATACTTGTCTCGCTTCCGCTGAGCCGCAACCGACACAACACAACCAGGAACGAAGTCAGACAACCCAGATTGTGTCAATGGAGAAGACCCCGTCAAGTCAACACATACATCTAGGCCTCTATCCCAGGAGTAAAGCAACACATCTGTTGGTATTATTATTATTATTATAATTATTATTATATTTTTTTTTTCGAAAGAAGCTTGGACATTTCATTAAATTAAATCAATTTCCGCCAAAGCCAAAATGCCTTGAGGAAAAGGACTTATACAAATATACCCCACATTACCACCCGTATTCCATCTAGCACCCATATGGGCTATAGTATTACATATCCTGGAGGAAGTACTAATGAAGGTTTGATATGTATTTGCAAATACATATCAAACCTTAAAATATTAAAAAGTATTGTAAGCACATGGGGGTGAGAGAAAGGAGGAGAGAGATTAACAAGTGGGACCAATTTTTAAATGTACCACTAAAAACTTATATAATATCATTGAATATGTAGTTATATTATTTCTATGCGTAGTTGGTACTACTAAATGAATATATAGTACCATTGAATGAATATATAGTACCACTGAATGTTCAATGATACTATTTGATCATCTAGTTATACTATTAATCACCCAGTGGTACACTTAAATCCAGCACGTGGGGGTAAGAGAAAAGGAGGAGAGAGATGGGTAAATTTCATGCGAAATGTCTCAAATGCCCCTTGATATGTATATGTATATACAAGTACATATCCTGTTCATATGAGAAAACATTTTCATTTAATATATATATTTAAAATTATATATATAACATGCGTGCAATGTGCTAGTTTTCATTTTCACTTAGAATCTTACATGCAATCACTAGATGTTCCTTTTCAACGACTAAACTCTTCTTTCCTTCATAATTAATTAGCACCATAGCACAATAGAAAGTAATAACAAGTACTACGTACTTATCCAATTTTTATATTTACCGAGAAGCACAAAATACTGAAAATAGCTCATGATTTGTATTTGGTTCATGCTCTCAATTACGAAGTACAGTAAAATAATTTATTTTTTAATAATAAAAATACGTAGTACATAATCTTTACGCCTTTTGGAATTTTTTTTCTCTTTTTTGGGATGCTAATTTTCAATGCTGAATTTTTGATGTGGAAAAAAAAAAAATTGTACCATGAGTTAATTATTGGTGAAATGACTATAAATCTATAATTATTGGCCGCAAAAAAATACTCCTTATTTGTACAAATATTCTTTAGCTATAAAAAGGATGAAAAACATGACTATAAGGCTATTAGTGCCCATTTTAAGACTGTTAGTCAAAGTTATGTAATTTATAGTTTTCTTTTTTTAATTTTTTAATCTTACAATGTCATAAACATAAAATAAAATAGCACAAAAATTAACTACTAAGAAAAAAAAAAAAGGGAATTATTGTACGTGTAGGCGTATAGGAAGGGGTATAAGGGAAGTCAACATAAGACGTCGAATGCATGAAACACTTTGTGAGCAGTGGATTTAGGAAAGCACACCGTCTAGTCCTGTAAAGAAGCTTCAGTGTGGCCCACGTGTCAACGTCATATCAATTCGGCGGACATTAGGATTAGATACGCATGTTTAGCATGTTGCCCCTTTTCTAATCTTAACTTGAGCACAATCCCCCCCCCCCCCCGGTCGATTTTGTTCAATTAGTTGATTACAGAATATAGAATTGTCAATTTGGATAACTAAGTCGGGTTTAGTTGAGTCTTGCCTAGTCGAGTCTATTTTTTATTTGAGTCATGATGTGCTTATGTAGGCCAAAATCTAAATTAGGTTATTTTTAGGTTTAATCGGGTCATATTGAGTCAGTACGTTTTGAAATCTGATCTCTGAGAGTATATATATATATATATATTTATATATATATATATATATATATATATATATATATAGAGAGAGAGAGAGAGAGAGAGAGAGAGAGAACCACCTTATATGTGAGACCACATCCCTTATGTGGGAACAAATCTCAGCCATTAATCTTATTAAATCTAACAGCTGAGATTAATTACATAAACCTCCTTAAAATTGGCTTCTCTCTCCTTAAAACTAAATCCTCTCTCCTTAAAAATGACTTCATCAATGGCGTCTAATTTAATGGCTCAACCTTGACAATTTCTCTCTCCTCTTCTTAGCTTGTTCACAAGTACAGAAATTCCGTCAATTATTGAGGTATTTTCATTTCGTCAATTTCTCTCACCTCTTCTTAGCTTCTTGATTTTTTTGTTGAAATTATTGAATTTCATGTTGTGATGATTATCGAATTTACTTTTGATTCAAAATTTTCATTAAAATTATCGAATTACATGTTAATTTTCGAATTGCATTAATCATTAAATTGCATGTTTAATTGCATCATATCGATTTTTAGCTTCAATTTCATCAAAAAAAATTTCTGATTTTTGTTCGATTTCCTGTGCGTTTCCTATTTAATTTTTGTTCGATTTTTTTCGACTTCCTGTGCGATTTCATAATCTGATTTTTGTTCAATTTTTGTGCGATTTTATATGTCAATTTCATCGATTTTATATGGGTTATTGGTGCATTTTTATGATACTTATGAATATCTTGATAGTACATACAAGGTGATTGATAAAATGCTTGTTAGAAATCTTGTGACTTGGTACTCTATTATCAATGAGTTTGTTTTGAATGAGTTCGTAGGTAATATTTCGGATAGAAAAAATATAATGAGAAAACATAATTACAATGAGCAAATTCAAAAAAAAAAAATGAGCAAATATAAAAATGAGCAAATGAGCAAAATAAGTTAGTGATGGTGGTGGTGGTAGGGTGCTAGGGACAGGGCCGGCGGCAGAGGAGTGAGAGTGAGATAGGTTGTGGTGGTGATGGTGGTGGTGGTAGGGTGCAAGGGTAGGGACAGGGGCAGAGGAAAGAGAGAGAGTTTGGTGGTGGTGGTGGTGATTGTACGGTGTAAGGAAGAGGTTGAGAAATGGCATTCAGCTCATTATCATGAGTTGCAGAAGCAGTGAAAGAGGTAGTTGTAGCTAATGCTAATGCTAATGCTAGGATTAGAAGAGAGAGAAAGTGCCCATATTATTGTGAAGAAAAAAAAGTAGAGAGAAAGAAAGAGGAGGGAATTTGTGGATTAGAGTATCATTGTTGCGTTCTTGTTGCTGTTGCTAGGATAGTTTGTTTTACTGGGGTTGTGCTTCCTAAATACTTATTTGCTCATTTGTCAAATGAGCATTGAGTTATTTGCTCATTTGACAAAAAATCAAAGAATTGTTTGCTTATTTCACAAATGAGCATTGAGTTCCTTGGTCTGCTTGCCTGTGCACAAGACCCACCCCCTTCTTCTTGGTCTATTTCCTGCACACCAACCATACTTTCTTCTTCCACTTCCCTGCACAAACCTATCCCCCCTGCCCCCCATATTTTTACTTGCAGTTCTGATTTCAGAAACTGATTTCAGTTCTAATTTTAGATTCTGAAATTATTGTGTGTGTGTGTGTGTGTGAGTGAGTGAGTGTAAGAGTGTATGTATAAGTGTGTGTGTTTGCTTCTGGCCGTGTACAGTCTTATTTAAGAATCTGATTTCAGATCTAATTATTGAGAGTCTGTGTGTACGTGTGTTTAAGGGGGTGCATATTCACTTGTTACTATTTTGTGGAATTGTTAATGACTTGTTATTTCTATTATGTTTAATGACATAAATGATGAGGAACAACGAATAACTTGACGGTCATTCTAGTACCATCACAAATGTGCCAACTACTCCTACAATAATAGTTTATCCTAAAGTAGCACCTTTTCTCACTCCTGGAGGAACAAAAGAATGGATTCCAATATGCCCCAATGAGTTGAAACCAGCTATAGGGATGAAGTTTAATAATCTTTAAAAGGGCCTTGAATTTTATAAAAGTTACGCATTTACTGTTGGATTCAACACAAGAAAGTCTACAACTAAAAGACAAAGAAGAAGCAAAGAATTGAAATCACAGTATATCTTATGCAATAAGGAAGGATACAAAGAGAAAAGAAAGGCTACTGTTGAAAAAGATTTACATAACAAGGAAGGAGAAAGCAATGAAGAAAAAGCTTCAATCAAAATGAAGAGACTCGTTACTCGTGTTGGGTGCAAGGCACATATTGTCATAAAGCATTGTGATGGTAACAAATTCATAGTGTCACAATTTCATGAGGACATAATCATGCACTTTATACACCTAGTTGCAATCTCTTCCAAACAGAAGGAAGGAAAATGAACATATTGCACAAAAAAATAATTGTGAATAATTCTAAGGTAACACTTTCAAAGTCTCTTATGTTTCATGAATTCTCTATATGTTCTAATAAAAGCTGTTTGCTCATTTACAAATGAGCAAATAATTATTTGCTAATTTGAAAAATGAGCATTGAATTGTTTGTTCATTTGAAAAATGAGCATTAAATTGTTTGCTCATTTGAAAAATGAGCATTAAATTGTTCAAATGAGCAAGCAAATAATTAGATGAGTATTGAATTGTTTGCTCATTTTAAAAATGAGCATTGAATTATTTGCTCATTTGACAAACTGTTTTGTTCTTTAAATAGGTGAATATTGGTCCCGTTACAACTTTTCGAATGATGAAGGAAATTGTTAGAGGATATGATAACATTGGTGCATCTAAGCAAGATTTCAAAAAATTTCATAGAGATTTAAAAGCATACATTCAAGGAAGCGATGCTTAAATATTCGTGGATAACTTTACCAACAAAAAGCTAATGTGGAGCGCCTTTTTCTTTGATTTTGAGATGGATGAAGATTATTGCCTTTGTGGAGCATTGTGAGCAGACCCCCTTTGTAAAAAGACTTATGCTCTATTTGGTGATATGGTATCCTTTGATACCACATACCAAACCAAAGGTAATTCATAATAATCACAATTCATTTTTATATTATAACTATGGCTTAACTTAATGACTTTGTTTTAAATGAACTTAGTATAATTGTTTGCTTACTTCAATGTGAAAAGTGAATATCCCCATAAGTCTAATATTCTTTGATAAGAGTATGTATGTGGGCATTGAATTTCATGTTCATTTGACAAATGAGCATTGAATTATTTGGTCATTTGACAAATGAGCAAAGAATTGTTTGCTTATTTCACAAATAAGCATTGAGTTATTTGCTCATTTCACAAATGAGCATTCAATTATTTGCTCATTTGACAAAAGAGCAAAGAATTGTTTGCTTATTTCACAAATGAGCATTGAATTATTTGCTCATTTAAAATTTAATCTGTATGTGTAAACAGGTACAACATGGTGTTTACTCCATTTACAAGGGTTGACCATCATAAGAGCTACATTACTTTTGCTGCTAGTTTCATAGCAAAGGAAGATATTGTGTCATTTGAGTGGCTGTTCAGATCATTTCTCATGGCAATGGGTGGGAATGAACCTAATTGTATGATTACGGATCAAGATCCAGCAATGAAAATTGTTGTTACAAGTGTGTTTAAGAAGACTAAACATCGCTTCTGTATGTCCACATAATGAAAAAGTTACAAGATAAGGTGGAGAAATCAATCATGCAAGAAGAAACTAGTTATGTGTTTGCGTTTGGCATCTTGAAATTGAACCTGCTGAGTTTGAAGAAAGGTGGAACAAGGTGATGGTTGAATACCACTTGGAAGAACATGAGTGGTTAGGTTATATGTACAAGATAAAGGACAAGTGGATTCCGGTGTATTTCAGAGATGTGTTCCTTGGAGGAATAATGCGTACAACATCAAGATCTGAAAGTGAAAATAACTTTTTCTGCTCCTTTATTTATCCTCATGTGTCACTTGTTGAGTTTTACTTGAGATATGAAGCTTCAATTGATGCCCAAAGACACACTCAAGGTCAGAATGATAATTATTCAAAGCACAAATATCCTGAGTGCAAAACACCACTAGGGATAGAAAAACATGCCTCACATTTATATACTAACTCTGTCTTTTATGAATTTCAATATGAGGTTGAAATTGCTTGTTTTTCTTGTGGTGTTGATGAATTGAAGAAAGAAAATGGATTGGAAGTTGCAAAAGTAAGTGAAGGAACTCGGACTAGAACATTTGGTGTTGTGTTTAATCCAACTAACTATGACACCACATGTTCTTGCAAGCTATTTTATAGACAAGGAATTCCATGTAAACATATGATTTGGGTTTGGAAAGCAAAAAGGTTTGAAACCATTCCTGAGCAGTATATGCTACACAGATGGACTACTATGGCAATGAAGAAACCAATTTTTGACTTGGGAGGAAATCTGTTGGAGCAATGTGCTAATATAATTGACAAGAAAAAATTATTAAATGATTTGTGGTCAGAGATAAACACTTGTGTAGGTTTGGCAGAAGGAAAAGATGAAGATATTCAAGACCTTGTGATAAATCTTCAAGGAATAAGAAAGGATTTGAAGGCTAAGAGGATTGCAATAAATAATGAAACAACAGCTGGAAGTGCAAACAACAAAAAACAAGACATTGTGCTATTGATTGGAGCTACTGTGCCAACTGAAATAATTGTCAAACCTCCAAAAATTTCAAAGAGTAAAGGGACTGGAGTTCATGTATCAAATGAAGAGACTTCAAAAAAGAAATTAAAGGGGCTGAGATTGATGTGCCAAATGTCGAAACAAAAGGTAGAAGTGCAAAAAGGCTGAAGGGAGAAAAAGAAAAGAATGTAGAACAAAACCAGAAAAAGAAGAGATTATGTAGAGGTTGTGGTGAATTGAGTCATCATGATATTAGAAATTGTCCAGAAAAAGTGTAATGATACTTTTATATAAATATAAAATTTAATATTTTTAGCACATCCCCTCATTATTTATCGAACATATAGAAATTTTATGTTTTAAATTTTGCTGAAATTTTGTTGATTTTATATTTCTTAACAGAATCAATTATGTGTCAAATGAGATTTCAATTATTTGTCAAATGGGCAAATAGTTAAGCAAATAATTACTTACTCATTTGTAAAATAAGCAAACATTTGTTTGACCATTTGGAAAATGAGCAATCAATTTTTTGCTCATTTATCAAATGAGCAAATAATTAGTTGCTCATTTGTCAAATGAGCAAACATTTTTTTAATCATTCATTAAATCAACAAGCATTTCTTTGCTCATTTGTGAAATGATCAATCAATTATTTGCTCACTTGACAAATGAATATTTCTTTATTCATTTGTCAAATGAGCAAATAGTTCGTTGCTCATCTGTAAAATGAGCAAATAGTTCAAATAAAAACCAGGTATAATCGACAAAGTATTTCAAGTAAACACAAAAGATCCAATTTAAATATAACCACCACAAAAGTAACCATAATCAAAAGTCAACATAAAAGATCCAATTTCGATTCAAATAAACACTACTAAACAACTTACATATTGATAAAATCATTCTTTCTCTACTTCCCTAAACCTAGAAAGCCATATCAACACCACCAAGTATCTAAATCAACACTACACCAAGTAAAATACTGAGCTTTTTCTTCTTAAGCCTTTTCTTCTTTAGCCTTTTCTTCTTCAACCTTAATTGAAGCTTTCTTCTGCTTTTTCATCTTATGAGAAATTTCTTTACCAGACTGAATTGTGTTTATTTCACTTGAGATTATTGACAAGGTGTACTTCACACGAAGTTTTTCTATGATTATCACCTATAAGAAATAGAAAAGAAAAAATAAAGCAACAAGAAAATTTTAAAAAATATAAATGTAGGAAGGAGGGTGAAGATATTCCAGCAATTTGAGAGATTCAAAAATGGGCAAGATATGGGTCACTAGCTTATGTGTTTTAAGGACCTTTTATCAAATTACCTCATTAATCTCTACCTTTTTATGAGGAAGAAAGAAGAGTTCAGAATCTTTCCTTGAATTCATAGATGTTTTTAACCCAGAGTGTGTACAAGTCTTAGATAGTTTAACTCTATTTATTTGACTAATCTTGTAACTTATCTAACATTAACTTATATGATCTTAACTTAAGTATATGCTCATTTGAATCATTGACTTACATTATTTTTCTTCAAACCTGAATTCCACTTTTGCAAACCCATATATGTTTCCATATACCTCATCATTGCAACTCCATAATGCAAATGGTCATCATCTAAAGACTTCCAGGGTAAATCAATCACTACATACTCCATAGACTTGATCTCTTTCGACAAAACAACACTTTGTACAGTTCCTTCACCATCGATCCATGAAATATGAAAATGCGCTTTTCTGAAAATGAACAAATAGATTAAAATAAGAACAAAAACAGGCAGAACAAATATAGTTAGAACAAATATAGGCAGAACAAGGCCAAGATAAACAACTAAACTCTAATCATTTTTCTGAAATAATCTAACAAAACCTTAAGCCATACTAGATTTGTAAGAAATTTCTTGTTTTCTGTAGAGCCTTCCCTATAATCAATAACCTCCATTGTACCACACTCTATGGTGGTGTTAAAACATACCAAAAAATAATGATCTTTTTCAAATACTGGGAAAAATAAAAGCTCAATATCTTTCTTTGGATGACTATTTTGCTGAATTCCGGCTCCACTATATCATAAATCATTTTATTCCTTTGTAGAGCACGATCACTTTCGTATTGAAAAAGGCAATCCATCCTAAAAAAATACATAAAGAAAAATACATTGATAAGATGAATATAAATAAAAAGAGTAAATATGTAATGAGCAAAGTGAATATGAAATGAGCAAAGTCATATAAAATGAGTAAATTGAAATTAATTTGACAAATGAGCACTGAAGGTTTTGCTCATTTGACAAATGAGCAAAAAATTAACTGCTCATTTGACAAATGAGCAAAAAATAAATATTTATTTTCAATGAATGAACAAGAATAGTTTTACAAATGAGCATTGAATAGTTTGCTCATTTGACAAATGAGCAAAGAACTAATATTAGTCTTTGGAAATACAAACTAGATCTACATTCAAATATTAAAAATCATATGAAATGTGCAAAGTGAATATGAACAAAATAAAACAAAATAAAATGAACGAGTTGAACTTACACTTGCAGTAAGACTGAAAAAAAAACGTCCACAAGAATTGATATCTCTATATGCTCATTAAAATTCAGAATAGTACACCATGCATTAATGATTTCGCAATGAATTTTGTTCTGATTTTTTAACATTTCAAGTTGAAATGTCATTACTTCAATACCAACTCACCCTTTCATGAAAACACTGGATCACTACATATAAGATTTAGGGAAGTTAATATAACTTCAATCAAAGGTATGTAAAATGAGAATACAGAGCTGGACTCGTTTTAAGAAAGAAACATAAGATCAATTGCCAATTTCCAGAGGGGTACATCAAAATGCAAGAGGCTACTGAAATTTCCATCACCCTTTACTCTGAAATGTATTTCTTAAAATAGGTCTAGCTCAGTATTTTTAAATAAGAAAATATTGCTCATTTTGAAAATGAGCAAAATTTAGATAAGTCAAGATAAACAATTATATGACTTAAATATATACTTACAAACAATTTTTCTTCTCATGAAAAACTGAATCCATAACACCTTTATGAGCTGCTATTAATGGTGTGTAAATGTTGATAATCCGAGACTTAGAAGGAGATCTAATCTGCAATGATGGTTGCACTTTACGCTTCTTCTTTGGAATAGATCTCTCCTTTTCAGTATCTCCTTTTCTCTTAAGCACAATTGGATCTTCTTGAGCATCAAAAGTGGACTCTTGATGATTAGCATTCAGAGCATCAGCAACAGCAGCAACAACTGATATAGAAGCTATTGCAGAAGCACCAACTTGTGCACTGACAGGAGCAACTACAGGTTCATCAGTAGGTGCACTGCTAGGGGACTTCTCCTGAGAATCAGTTTCTTGAGAAGAGATTCCTAAACTGAATGTAGGAGTTCTAGGTCCTTTGGCAACTGAACTTCTTAAACCATATTTGATACTTGAGTCTCCAACTTTTTTAAAAACATGTTCAGCAGGCCTAGGCTCTATGACAACGGACGGACATTCAACTGAAGATATAAATCTAGATCGAATACTTGAACCTCCTTCAGCTTTTTCAGTTTCAACTACAATAGCAGGACCTTCATTTTCAAAAAGACTATTTGCTATCTGAACACTTTCAGCAGCAATCTTTGTAACATCAATGGCTTCTATTACGGTTGGACAATCAGCCCTAGCAAAGACTGAGGATTCAACATTCTTCTCATTAGCTAAAATCTTGGAAAATCTATCCTAAGCTTCAATGACAGCCGGATCTTGCCAATACTAATCGTCTTGGCTAAAAGAAAGGCTATGATTTTCCAGCATAGCCTGGGAACTCAATCTTTGCTCGTCACAAATACCCATGGCATCTTCCCTTAGCTTCCATATTTTTTCATTGTGAGGAAAATACTTGACAGCTTGTTCATGCTTTTCATTAAAGTCCATGTATGCCAAGACTAGGTTTGTAGATGCTGTTGCAAGCTCCATAAGGCATTTCTGTAAAAAAAAAAATACATAATAAGTTGAATATAAATGAAAAGAGTAAATATGAAATGAGCAAAGTGAATATGAAATGAGTAAAGTCATATAAAATTGAGCGAATTGAACTTTATTTGATAAATGAGCAAAAAAAATTTTGGTTTCCAGAAAAATTATATAAATACCTTCTTTGGATCTTGTTCAGTTTCTTCATTTTTTGTACCAATTGGATCAGATTGTTTCTAAAATCAAGCAAAACAAAAAAACAAAAAAAACAAAAAACAAAAAGAAAGTTAGAACAAATTGAAAGAAAATATCCTAATTATTTGCTCATTTGACAAATAAGAAAAGTGGATATGAAACAAGCAAAGTCATATAAAAATGAGCAAATTGAACTTTATTTGACAAATGAGCACTAAAGTTTTTGCTCATTTGAAAAATGAGCAAAAAGTTAAATTCTCATTTGACAAATGAGCAAATATTTCTTTACTAATTTAGGAGGTCCATTGATGTGCCGTATAGAGCGCCACATTGCATCATTTTCCTAAAGGCAAGATTTGTTCCATTTCAATTCTACAAGCAATGCCAAAGGCATAGAAAAACTAAGTATTGGTTGAAAGTAAAATACCATATTTGGTTGTTTGCTGCCAGAAGGACCAACAAGCTTCAGATTTTTATCAAAAAGTCCAAGCCTCCCCTTAAAAATTTCCATTTTCTCACAACTAGACAACATATTGGTTGTCCAACCTTTGAGAACTGGAGTTTCTTGTTTAGCTCTAACTTCCTCAATGACAAACAAATCAACATATAAAAGCTACAAATAAGTAAGATAGAAAAAATTAGTACATTAAAATTAAACAAATAAATAACAATTAATACATAAAAAATTAAAAAAAAAACTTAGAAAATACCAGCCCTACCCCCTACTGCCACCTACCAACACAAACCTACCCACACATTTCAATTCAGTAGCTAATCACAATTCTGATTTCAGAAACTGATTTCAAAATCTGATTTCTGAATCTAATTTTAGAATTTGATTTCAGAATCTAATTTCAGAATCTGATTTCAGATTCTATTACAGGTTGTGAGTGTGTGTGTGTATGTATGTGTGTGAGTGTGTGTGTGTGTGTGTGTGAGTGTGACTGAGTGTGTTTGTGTGTGTGTGTGTGTGTGTGTGTGTGAGTGAGTGTGTGTGTGAGTGTGTATTTTCTTGTTAAAAAGTGTAATGATACTTTTATATACATATAAGATTTAATATTTTTAGCAAATAGTTATTTATCAATTTTTTGCTCATTTAACAAATGAGCAAATAGTTAGTTGCTCATTTGTCAAATGAGCAATTATTTAGTTGCTAATTTAACAAATGAACAAAAACTTAGTTGCTCATTTGTCAAATGAGCATAAACTTAGTTGCTCATTTGTAAAATGAGCAAACAGTTCAAATAAACACTAGGAATACCATAAAAAATAATAAAGATCCTAGAAAGTATCGAGTAGGAAGCTCATCCCATTTCATCTTCGCCTTCACAAGAGAATCAAGGATAAACTTCGACCAATTTAAATCCTTGATTTTATCAACACTAGTCAAATATCTGAGGATGTCATGATGAACATTCTTGTTTTGTCCTCCTAACATAAAATAACAAAATTAAATTATAATGATTAAACAAGAACTAAAATGAGCAAAATGAAAGTAAAATGAAATTAGAATGATCAAAATGAAAGTAAAATGAGCAATATGAAAATGCAAAGACTACCTGACATTAAAGTGGAAACACAAAGAACTACAAAATTGCGCTTGAACATTGGCCCAACTGATTTATGGTTCTTCAAATACATTGCAAGCTCTCCAATGTTGACAGATAATGAGTTCTTTTTTAACTATTTTTTCCATTGGGTAATGACTTTATCATCCTTTGAAAAAACATTTGCATCCATCTTCATGCCTCCAACTGGCAGCCCTAGGACATCATGTACATGTTGTTCTGTAATTTTGAAAGGTTTAGAATCAGGAATATTCAAGGAACAACTCTGAGCATCAAAGTGCTTGACCAACCAAAAACCCAACTGCAAAGGCAATTGGGACACTTTCAAAAACTCCAAGGACCCAAATCCTATAGCTCTAATAGCAATCAACTGATCTTCAGAAAGCTTCTTAAGAACATTAACAACAGATGAAGGCGACATCCTATTACACAACGTCCCATAAACAACATATTTTGATCCTTGCACTTCATCAACAACATCTTCACCATCAGGATCCTCAAACTTCACATTGCGTTTTTCTTTCACTCTTTTTTCAACCTTTTTTCCTTTAACCTTAGTAGCGACTAATTTGATTCTCTTCTGCTTCTTTTTACTGAGCTTCTCTTCTGCCACTACAATCCATGATAAACCAACATCAACAGCAGCCCCTGATGAACTAACATCAGCAGCAGCTGCTGATGAATCAACATTGGCAGCACACTCCTTTTCAATAGAGTCCCTGCTTATACAAAATCATAAAAAAAAAAAAAAAGTAAAATATCACATAGATTTTTTTTTTTTTTTTGCAGGTGTAGTGAAGAGGATACTTTAGGGGAGGGTCTAAAGTATATTATGATAGAGAAGCATAGGCTGATAAATTATCTAATGAGCAATCAATATTTTGCTCATTTAGCAAATGAGCAAATACTTAGTTGCTAATTTAACAAATGAGCAAAAACATAGATGCTCATTTGTCAAATGAGCAAATAATTAGTTACTCATTTGTAAAATAAGCAACCATTAATTTAATCATTTGGGTAATGAACAATCAGTTTTTTGCTGATTTAGCAAATAAGCAAATAGTTAGTTGCTCATTTGTCAAATGAGCAAACATTTCTTTAATAATTCATTAAATCAGCAAGCATTTAATAAGAAAACATAAAATGAGGAAATAAGAAAACCCGTACATTATCCTTTCCAAAGGTACATCTGTATAATCTTTAGCATTGGTAAAATCAATAGCAACCAAAGAATCCATAACACTGAACAATTCTACAATTATAAAAAAAACCCCGAAAAAAAAATGTAAGCTAACTAAAACAAAGGAAAAATCAAATTAAGAAGCAAATTTGTAAGACAAATAAAGAGGGGGAAGGGGGGATTCACCACATTTCTAACAAGAAGCAGAGGATCCTAAATGTGAGAAAATAGTGTCCTACCAACCAACAAAAAGTAAGAAGATTAAATAGTCCATATAAACTATCAGAAGGTTCAATTCACAGCCCACATAACTTGGTTAGAGACTATTACCAACAGCCTCCCAACCAGTATTAGTATATCACAAGATTCTAGGACATGATAGCAGTCCTTGTTTCTCAAATAAGCAACCTGAAAAATATGCATGTGTTTATAAACCATAAACAGATCATCAATTTTAACCAAATACCAGCAGAGATATGTATTAATCCCAATTCTAACATGATCCAGTTCACCAAAATGTTCTAAAGCAAGAATACATGTTAAAATCCATATGAAACTACAAATATTTAAATTTTGAACCATCTTTCTGTCGGCAAAGTGGTAATAGGGTTTTCAACAAAGTAGTAAACCAGTGAACGCAATCCCAATAAGCTGTCTCCAGCTAGTAAGAGCTAACACTAAAGCGACTTATACTAAAAGCACACAAGCTAAATATCCTCAAGGTTTGGTTTTAAACAACTTCCACATAAAATTAGGAGAAAGGCTAGTTCAAGAGTGAAGGCCTAAGAAAAGCATCTTGAACCCGTGAAACTGTGGAAGCAAGATATTTCAGTGACTTAAGGGCTGAGGCTGAGACCATAAAATGAGATCTTAGACCTGAAAACTACTACTTGGTGAATGGTGAGTGAGCCATACAAATGATCACAACCGCTTTTGTATTTTCTCCAAAATATTTTGCTTTAACGTTGTCCACCAATTTGTTTGACAGACCTTTGAGGAGTGTTAGCACAACTGTCCCCCAACGTGGAAAATAACATATATGATCCCCCCAGCAACAGATGTCCCTCTCATAACATGCAATGTGACAGAAAATTACAGATAACCTCGCCATAGCAAATTCTCCCTCTTGCAAATATGCCACACTTAAGAATTCAAATGACATAAACTGAAAGGTTTTCTGCATAATTGGTAAGATAAATTGATTGACCACCATTGCAATACATACCCCATATTAATCTCAACCTGACCATCAATTTTACATCAAAGCTTACCATCTAAAAAGTACTTCCACTTCATGTAAATACTCATTTTAAGGGAAATGACACCAAAAACAAATCAGGTCTCCAAGTCATGTAAATACTTATTTTAAGGGAAATACCGCATTCACAATTACCCCTGAAAACCAGAAAAAGGAAAAAAAACCCCCAAAACCCAATTCAAAACCCGTATTCACACAAAATATGCCTTTCTCAAGATCCCCATTCTTGCACCAGGCAATAACTGAAGCAGGATCATCGGAATGATTTCTCAAAAAAAAAAAAAAAAAAAAATAAGAAACACAAATTATCAATGATTTCTAGGTTTCGGCCAACCCTAACGAGTCCAAACAAATTTTATCTTATTGTATGACAAAACCACAAATTGGGCTTAATATTCAAGGCCCAGAAAAGAAGATTGGGTGAATCCAGAAAGCCTTACCGCTCTTATTCCACAGCCTTTAGCACATAGCAGTCGACGCAGAAGAGAGTAGCCCTACAAAATAGTCAACCTTCCTTCCAAAAGCTTCGCTTTAGCAACTACATACCTGTGATGTTAGTATTGGTATTACATACACTGATGTAAGTGGGATCAATCACCTAAATGACATGATTCAACTGCCAGTGAGATTAGGAGCTTCTTGAGAAGAGTAAGTTGAATCAGCAAAATTGGATGATTCAACAACTGATGAATTGTTTGTTGAATCCCGCAAGGATTTGCGCTCGCTCTAAAAAAATCGACTATCCATAGTATAAATAGAGAATCAACAAGAACTACCATTTGCCATAAAACTAAGCGGTCAGTATACTCGAGATCCTTTCATTCCAAGTTGCCATCATCTTCTTGTTCTTTTTTATGCTCTCTGGTACATTAGCCTCTAAGGCTGTTTTCAGCCTCTCTTTTGATATTACCTTACTAGTAGTGAAAGGTTCATTAGAACTATGTTAAAAAACATTCATATTAAAAAAACAAAAAAAACTGAAAAATAACGAAAATCAGGCAAAATAAAACTAAAATCAACTTGATAATTACTCAAAAAAACGAAAATAAAACTAAAATCAACAAAAAAAATCTAAAACATAATCGACACAAAGTAACAAACAATGTGAGCTGAAATCAGCACAAATCAAACGAAAATCGAAACGAAAATAAACGATGAATGTAACCTAAAATTAATTGAAAAACAGCAAAATATAAACAATAAACTCACCTTGACGAAGAATTGATGAAGATTGAAGAAGTTGTGATGAAAAATCAAAGAGAAAGAGAGTAGAAAACCGGATGAACTTGAACGAGGAGAGAGAAAATTGCGCGTGAAAGAGGAAGGAGGAGAGAGAAAAAACGCAGGAAATTATTTTGAAATGAAATTGTTTTGTTTGACCAGGATTGTATTGTGACCGTTGGATGTAATTGATCCAACGGTTATAATGTGTCCTCATATATAATAGAGTTCTCACATAAAGTATGTGGTCTCATATGATCCCATTTATATATATATAGATATATATAATTAAATTGCTCTTTATTAATCTTATATTTAACTAATTATTCAAAACTAAAGGCCCTAGCTAATTTATAACTCCCAATGGACCTTGTCTACTGACCCGAGCTGAGCCAGATTAACCCATACAAGAGCCAACCAATAGGGCCTTCTCTTGAAACCTTAATCAACATAATGATATACGAGGCATTTCAATATCCTTTTAACATAAAATAGGAAACTCCAAAATTTTAGCACAATGAGAAGTAAGGCAAGTATTGATTTATTTATTATTATTTTTTTTAATATGTAATTTAAAATTCAATATCGAAATGACTAAAACAAAAAGGAATACATTGGCCCAAGAAAGTAAAAACAATATTACAAAGGGAACTTTAGGAAATTAATTGATATGATGTTTCAACGTTTTCAATTGCAAGTTATAGTCAAGTATTTTGAGACATTGAAATACATTTTTGGTTGATGTCAAGATTCTGGCACTATTTTTTTTATCACAAACTCTGACCAAATGTTTCATCAATTCAGCGGGTTTTTGCTTTATACCAATGATCGCTCCCATCGGCGGCGTTGTTATTGGCGGTGGTATCGTCGACGGCGAGAAACTCGTTGATTGTTGATTATATTTGTCCATGATTTATACTTGAATTGGCTTAATAATTGCTTGAGATTCTTGGATATTTCGAAAAATGCCCAAAAAATCGATTTGGAGCTTTCTTGTGTGATGTATAATTGTTGAAATTGATTGTCCTATGTGACTGTATGTTGAATTGTGAGCGTTTTGATAACAAATGCATGTACTCCCTCCGCCCACAATTATCTGCACCAAAGAACATATTTGCGGACTCCTAGGCAAAACTTTTAGTGGAGTTTAATTAAGTTTGAGTGGGTTTAATTAAGTGGGAAAAAGGAGGGAAAGAAGTGGTCCCTTATTTTTTTATTTTTGGGTGGTTAAAGTGAGTGGGAAAAAGGTGGAAAATTGAGGGCCCCTTTTATGAGTGGGAAAAAAGTGGAAAAGTGAGTGTAATTAAAAGATGTTAAACAAAGTTTAAAAATAAAAGTAAGGGTAAGGTGGTCTTTTTAATCTTTAAAATTTACTAAAAGAGGAAAGAATAAAATTTGTTGCACATAATAGAGAGCACCCATTTATGACAAATGTTGCAGATAATTGTGGGCGGAGGGAGTATTTTGGTTGAGAAATGAGCATGTTATGTTATACCCATGAGCTTAGTACGGGACCTTCAATGGTGGTTCCACCATTGTTGACCTTTTAATTACTTTTATAAAATAAATTCTATTGTCTAGATTATATCATCTATAATAAGTTGGATGATATCATCTATAAGTTGGATGATATCCTCTATAACAAGATGTGATATTATGTATATCAGCCAACAAAAAGAACATATCAGCTAACAAATGAAGCATATCAGCCAACAAAAGATAGATATCAGCTAACAGATTGAACATATCAGCCAACAAATGAAGCATAGCAGCTAACAAAAGGATGAAATCAGCAAACAAAAGCAACAGGTAAGCCAACATAGTGTACATATCCTCTATCAAAGAATATATATCCTCCAACAAAATTTAATTTATGTATCCTCTATTAGTAACACATGTCCTCTATCAAATACTACATATCCTCAATCAAATACTACATATCCTTTAATAAACTGTACGTATCTTCTATCAACTAACACATATCCTCCACCAAATACTACATCATATCCTCTAACAAACTGTACGTATCCTCTATCAAAGATAAATTGTACATATGGTTTATCAAATACTACATATCCTATAACAAACAATATATATCATACAACAATTTGTACGTATCCTCTATCAAATAACACATATCCTACAATAAGTTGTACATATCCGACCCTCTATCAAATAATACATATCATATATCAAATACTGCATATCATATATACGTGACACACGAATTGTTTGGTGCGGCTACCTAATACCTTCTCATTTTTTATTTGACACATGCTCGATATATATGGCCAATTATTTTACTCTAGATTTATTGCTACTCATGCACCACATCATTGTACACATACGATACACAAATACTCTTTTATTTGTTAATTCATAAAATTATTCTTACACCTTAAAAGTTGACACAAACTTTAAATAACACAATAATGAGGAATTATCCACAATATAATTGTACTCTCAATTTTTCAATGCTCAAGTTAATTAAAGAGAACTATATACGAAATAAATAGCCTTATATTTATCATTCCTATTTATCATGTACTTTATATTGAAATTGTAGTTGGTTTGATGGACTTTGATCAATAATCTATCAATGTTAAAAACTTTGCAATATAACTTTTTAGTAAAATGGACCCACCATTACGTGTTCATAATGAATAATAGTTTAGAATGTTTGCGTGATTGACGTTGAAATCAATATCGTACAAAAAACTTTAGGTTATACAATAATAAAAAATTATATACCAAAGTCTTGAGCATATGGGTTTGTTTTCTTTATTATGGGATTTAAGGTTAAGAGATCTCTCCGAATCTTACTAACTCCAAAGATAGAGAAAGAAGGCACTTCAAAAGGGTAACACAAAATCATTCAAATGCCACTTCTTAAGTCTTCATCACAACTCCAAACATGGCCCACCTTTGTCTCCTCTCTTAATTAATATCTTAATTAAGCTGTTATTTTCTGTACTAAATAAAGGTTCTTCTTCTCTCTCTCATTAAGTCAAAATTTGGCATATAAAATAATATGAACCCAATTACATGCATGATTACTTTTGCTAGAAAGCTTATATTCTTTCCAGTTGTTAGATTTGACAATTTTAATTAATCATCTTTAGCATGTCATAATAAATAGTGCTTAACTATAGTTAAATAGTCGGTCTATGTTTATAATCATTACTAGACTAAGGATGCTAACTCTAGATATATATCAGACCGAATTATATTTATGTCATTGCCTGTCCTTTTTGATTCTCTCTACACGAAAATAAATAAATAAATAAATAAATAAATAAACATCAATACACTCTTGTCTCGTTTAGATTTATGTTCTATTAATTTAAAGAAAATCATATATATATGTTTTAATTTTGTAAGGGGATTAACCATTTGAATTTATCTCGGATGCTAAAAAGTCTATGTTTGTAGTCATTCAAAATATTAGTTAGAGAGGAAGTGAAGGCAGGAATCGTGAGAGAAAACTAAATGTTAATTAATGTCTATATTCAATGATAAAGAAAATTGTACGATGTAGTATGCAAAAGTCTAGTGAGGCTTGACTTCACACGAGGATCGAATATTATTCCATATTAGGTAAGAGGTAGATTGGATTAGGAACACACTAAAATGTATGAGTGAAAGATTAATTGGAGATAAAGGATCAGAGTTAATAAAAAGGATTTTAATTTCTATTATTATAGGTGCTTTTAGTCTAATACTCTATAGACTCGGTACATATTTATTTATAGTACACATATGAGGTATAAATATTTCTATTCAAGTAAATGACATTCATATGTATGAGGTATTAGCATAAAAGTTACAATTGTACAACTACTTATGGTACATTTGAAATGTATATATAAAGTAAATTGTTGGTCGAGCAAGATTTATTTTCGTAAAAAAGGGTTGTTGATTTCAAAATTAGATAGTTAAGGCATTTCAAGCATGCATAAGAAGAAATATGTTTAGGTCTTACATCAATTTCCTAATTAGGGAGCCGACACTAACTATCACCAAAAGGTTAGAGAAAATTCAAATCAAAAAGTATAAATATAGTCTCTTCAATAGTAGACATTACATACTTAATTACATTTGAAATTGATATGACAATAATGTTTAACAGGCACATAAGTTATCCTAATCATAACTTGATGATACATGATTAATGTGGGTCCAACCAATTTTGGAATTTGAGGGTTTTTATCTACCTTCTAGGAGACCTGAAATGATGCTGGAAGATCTAGGGCATAGATTAGAATCTCCATAAAACCAAATATGTTTTTGCTAACTCAACTACCACTTTATTTATTTTATTTAACATCATAATCATTACTTTATTTATGTGCGGATCCAATAACTTTTCTTTAGGTTTTTCTCACTGTTTGGGAAGGTTGGAAACTTGGGATTGGGCCACTCTTTCCACTATATATGGGGCTCAAGGCAAGTTTTGGTCTCACACACTCATAATTAAATTCATTTAATTATTTAATTAATTAAACATGCATTAATTTAATTTGAAGTGACCTTTTTAAAGTATAAGTTTAGTACTTGAAAAGGTTGAAATATTATACTTTGGTTTAGGGTTGTTGGGACCAATTGAAGCCAAGTAAGGCTATAGAAGTTTTCATGTGATAAAATTTTCTTATATGTCAAGGGTGTTTTTTCTTGCATTCATTAGGTTCATGAATTTGAACTTAATAGTGGGACCAAGGTTGTTCAAATTGGGACAATTTTGGTTCAAATATGGCCAATCAAGTTTGTGTTAGTGGTTTTTCTTACATAAATGATCAGTCTTAGGTTTGGTATGATTTGGCACTTCTAGTAGTCGTGGAGTTTTCAAGAGTTCTTGTGCTTTTGTTTAATCCCTAATTTTAATTTCTCAAGCTTCTACATCACACATTATTGATAATTTATGGAAAGCCAAGACTATTGGCAACTCAAACCCAAACGATACTCCATAATGGAATATAATATTTTATTTTGTTTTGCATGCAAGTATTTGACTACAAAGGTGTATGACTATCATCATATCGGAAGTAGAGGTGTACACGAACTACCGAACTCAAAGAACCTAAACTTAGCTTCTTTGAGATGAACTAAGTCGAATGAAATTTGAAGTAGAATAGTGAATTAAGCTGAGTTGAATTGAATTGATCTAGAAAATAGTCTGTAAGAATAGGGCATTATTCTAGCCAACTTAACTAATGTCTCAAGTTTAAGCCTTGGGAACTTAGTAGCATTTTTTGAGTGAACTTTCACTCCAAATAGAGCAACTTGATTTATTTCGATTTTAAATAATAATCGAAATCTAATAGGCTTTGGATTACTAAGTATGTTGCATATAAAATCCATCTATAGTACTATACACTAATACACAGAATGAGAAAACAAAGAGGAATAAGAAGAGTGTAATTTTTATTTTTTTTATTGAAAAAAAAAAGAAAGGTATTGTTGATTGTTAAAAGGCAAAAGGGTTGGCACATGATTTTCTCCACTGATAGAGGTCTTACACATGTGAAGGTGCTTCAACATAAGTGGGACTTTCACCTTTCTTTTTTCATTTGTATTTTTTCACATTTATATATCTTAATAATATAATTATACTATTTCAACAGAATTTTGTTGTTTGAACCGCCGCACGATGGGGGTTACAATAGGACCCACATTTACAAGTCTTGTGGAGATGGTCCTACATAAACACATCTTTATTTTCTTTCTTTCTTTCTTCCCTCTTCTTTATGATCAATTGCAAGTAGTTCAGAAATCAAGTATGTAGTAGTAGAAGGATGATGGGAAATGTCTCAATAACAACTCTTTTACCCGGTTTTTCAACAACAAGAAGCTGTCCTTTTAGCAAATAAGATCTTAACTTGTTGGAGTAATTTCCACCACCACATATACTTTCCAATTTAGACTAATTGCAACACTTTTAATTTTTATTTAATATGAAGTAATTTTCATTTCATATATTTTTATACATGTTAAAAGGATATGTTTTTATACTCTATCACGCTCTCTCACATGAGAGCCCTTTGGGTTGAAGTGTGGATGCTGCATGGGTTTTCATCATACCCAGCACTTAAATTCCACTTTGACAGGAGGGGTAGATGAGATTTGAACTCGTGACCTTTGTGTCTCGCTTGCTCTTGATACCATATTAGATTGTACTTCCTCCATTCTTTTTTACTTGACCCGCTTTGACTTTTACACTATTCATCACCCCTCCTTTGACCGTCTTTTGTGAATAATGTGTAAGGAAAAACATATTCATGTTGGATCTTTTTGAATTCGTCTCAATAAGTACTATTATAAAATATAACTTTTATAATTTTTACTTATGTAGAATTAAAGTTATTGATCCTTAAAGTTTTGCATTGGCAAGCGTGATAAAAGAAACAGGTCAAGTAAGAAAAAACAGAGGAAGTATGAAACTCGTTAGATTGGAGTGTATTCCATTGATTCAAATATATAGGGTTACAACGACGAGTCCTAATCACATTAGGAAATCTCAAAAGATAATTACAGAATATTCACAAAACTATATCCTTCTATACAGAATAATATCTAGAATATTTATCATATTCTATCAATACATTACTAGTCTGTGCATTTACCTTCAGTGTTGTAATTGAAGTATTAACTTTTTTGAAACCGAGAAATTACTTCTTTCTTTTTTTTTTTTTTTATTAACATTGAATACTTAATTTTCATGTCTTCAATATTTATACCAAATCATATTATATATGCTAATCTCCCTACTCTCCACCTTTTTAAAAAAAAAATTGTTACTGAATATATCAAACTTTAATCAATCAAATCATATCATATCACTAATAAATGAAGCCAGTCTCACAGCCAGGCCACGAGACAGCGACACTTAACATTTCAATTTTTTGCCAAGTGTCACACCACGTAGGCGACAAATTGGTATTATTATGACACGTATAATGTTAAAAGATTGATTTTTTTTTAAGATAACAATATTGTATAGAGTTTTATTATCAATATACTTCTAATATTTCATATATATACACAATTAATCATAATTTTTAATAAATATCCTATAACTCGGTTCTATTTCCATCATAAAATTCGTTTTAAAAAGCTCTTTAAAATAAGATCCATTTATAATATATTTAATTTATTTAAAAAAATAATAGAGAATTAGTAAAAATAAGTTTTAATCAGTAAAAATAATTTAAATTCAATAAAAATAACTTTAAGTCAATAACAACAAAGATTTCGAAATATATACAAAACTACAAAAATACACTATTTTATAAATATAAGCGATGATATCGTATATAAATATCCTGCATTATCAAAAGAGATTGTATGAAACAATCTGGGCATCACCCGTGCATAAAAACTAGTAATTATTTAAAGCAAGCCAATAATTGAAGGGAAAAAAAGAGTGAAAATTTGACTCTTTTCAACTTATTATTAGAGAAAATTATGATTTATTATTATTATTAGACTATTAGATTAATCTTTCATAAAATATTCAAATTAGATCTAATCTAAAATTTTAATTTTCATTTAAATATTACCAACATTATAATTACACAAATTTCCATATGTGGCTGGCCACACAATGCCCGAGTTACTCGATTAGGGGTTACTCGATCGCTTAGCTCAGGGGCTAGCCGGTCAGTATTTTGGTGTGTGTCAGCTTGCCGCACGGTGTGGCTGATCATACCAAAAAAATACTTATGCATTAATATAAATTATCAAAAAAAATTTATATATATGAAAATAAGTATTCATGTTGAGACAAATCAAACAAATTAAAGATCTCACTTGATAATATTCATTATAAGTTTAGCAAACCAGAACACTTAATTTTAGAAGAAAATGACATATACATCCCTTTAACAATTCAAGGAAAAATAGAAGTACCGCATTAAATAATAACTATACATTGTTTCACGCACGATTTTGTCATGCATTCTAAAATTAATACTCCTTAGCTTTTATCTCTATTTGTTTGTCACAATTTGAATCTTTAACTTGATGAGATCAGCGAATTGAAAAACTTTAACCATGGAAAATCTTTAATAAAATTAAGAAGCTAAGAAACTTAGTTAATTTGGGATCTTGTTAGATTCATATCAATTTGTATACATGAATTTAATACGAAGTATTAAACTGTGTATGAAGACAAACAAGACAAGAAATAAAATGGAGAGAGCATACCAATTTAGGGAAATGTACTAAATGCTAATTCGCACAAGATTTTTTTTTTTTGTTTGAAAAGATATGTATAGGAACATAGGATGCATGTATCATGACTCTAATTTAATTTAAATTAATCGAAACTGATGTATACAAAGAAACAACTCTAAATAAGAAATGTACTAGATGAATCAAACTTTATTAGCTAAGGAGGGACCTTGATCAAATTAATCACTGACTTTTGCTCTTAATGTTGATTGAGGTGATGCCCCCCCCCCCCTTAAATTATCATTCAAGATCGTCCGAATCCTGTGTCTGGCCCACAAAAGCGGTGTTAATCAAGGAAAATTAACCAATTAAAAGCTTTATAAGTAAAGTTAATTTGGAAAATTATTAATTCAGACATGATCCTAATCACAATACAACTTCCATTAACTTTTTATATCATCTTTCTCCCCTTTTTGGCTACCATTAACTTTGGAAAAGGTCTAACATTGAAATTCATTCATCAAAACTAATCAATTTCGTACCTTACTTGGTTTGCAAGTTGGATGAAGATCCTTTTTACACACGTATAGTTTTCTTTTGTCATCGATTTTAATTTTAATTTTTTTTATTATGGAGTAATAATAGCGGCGAGAATAATGATGTGAACGAGATTCAATCTGAGGTTTTGAGTACCCAAAATTTTAGCCAATTAATTAAGCTACTTGATATATATGTCATGGATAATATTATACTCGTAAGTGTATTTGCATTCCTTAATTCTTTTTCAATTAATATGGAAATTATATTTAAATTATTTTTGGCATGATTTTGAATTTGACTAGTTTTTTTCTTTCACAAAATATGATACGGAATAATAAATCTTAGGAAAAATTGCTTTAAATAATGCGACCTTTAGCCCGTCCGCTAAAAATAAGTCCATCTTTTGATTATCCTAGAATAATACCACCTTTGGGGGGTGTTCGCTTTAAACAGGTTGTAACCTGTTGGTAACCTGATTAATAGGTTGTATGGACACGTGTCATCATTTTATTGGTCTGAAAATATATATATATATATATATGTATGTATTTTAATGTTTTTAACTTTTTAAAATTATTGTTATATTGGTTAAAAAAAAAAGAAAATTAAAAAATAAAATAAACCCATCCCTAACCGTAAACCAGCCCCATCACCACTACTGCCACTGCCGACATCCCAACCCCAGCCAACCCAAATTCATCCCCTTCTTTTCCAGTGATGTTTGTATGTGTTTTTTGTGGATTTGACTATGTTCTATTCCGGTGTAGAAGGCGGCTAATGGACCGAAACAACAACGGCCACCAAAATCGTCTTCGAAATCGTCGCCGTCGACACAAGACGCCATTGAAATTGAGGTCGCTGAAGTTTTATATGGACTGATGAATCAATCTCAAGCCCCATCAAAGCAAGACGGTGGGATGATAATTGATTTAGCTAAAATGGGGGGTTTTGTGGGTGAATTACGAGGCTCCGAAGAACTTGTTGCTAATTGGTGGTGTTGCGACGGCCGTTGATGGTTGCGATTAGGCTCTTCTGGCCGGAGCTCTGTTTTGGTTGTGCGATTTGTTGAGTGGGAGAGGCGGCTGATGGTGAGGGAAGGTGGGGCTATTGGAGATTGTGGATTGTTGTGCGGGTTGGTGGAGGGAAGGTGCAGGTCGCAGGGGCTGCTGGTGGCTCTGTTTCGGTGTGTTGCGGAGATGACAGGGGTGAGAAAAGCAGGGGTAGCTGCTGTGCGGGGTGGCTGTGTGTAGGATAAGAATGTTGTGGTGGGGGAGTGGTGGTAAGGGAGGAGGGTGATGGGTGGCAGGGGCAGGGGCAGGAGGAGGGGGCTAATTTTTTTGTTTTTTGTTTTTTTTTTTTTTAATTTTGTTTTTTGATTTAATTGTTAATAAAATCATAATTAAAGTTGTTATTAAGATTAATTACATTGTTAAATGAATTTATTAAAAAGAAAAAAAAACCGGTTACTCAGGTTGTAGGTAAAATAACCTGTTTAAAGCGGACATCCCCTAAAGGTGGTATTATTCTGGGATAATCAAAAGGTGGACTTATTTTTAGCGGACGGGCTAAAGGTCGTATTATTTAAAGCAATTTTTCCTAAATCTTATATACAGTCGGTACTAGATTAATAGTGTTGGGGTGATAGTGGTTAATCATCTAACACGTAGTCAAATTAGATTAACTATGTTCGGGGTTTTCTCCGAGGAAAATGCTCTGATGATGAAGTTAATATGGGTTCAATATAATTAAGAAAGTAATTTGAGAGTGTTTTGCTTGAAATAGTTGTACCTTAGAAGTGAAACTAGCTTAGTTTCCGGGCATGCACGAATATACTAAGGGTTTTTTTTTTTTTTTTTTTTTTTTTTTTTTTTTATAATTCAAATACTATTATAATTAAATTATAGGAAATTCTCAACGGCGACCCCCAACTTCTGCTACGCACCAACGGTAACCCCCCTTTTTTTTGAATTATACAAAATGGCACTACTTTTCTTTTTCTCCTAAAGATGACATTAATGATGGTGTTTTAACATAAAATAGTCAATTAAAATTAACTATGGTTAGTTTTTTTTTTTAAAAAAAAAAGAAAAACGTTTAGAAAAATTAACAACCACAACCATCAATCCACACCACCATCTCCACCAGCCAGCCACCGCCATATCTCTTCCCCTTTCACTGTCGGCGACCCCAACTACCCGACCACCTGGACTCTAGACCGCCAAACACAGACGACCCATTCGCTGTGTTCATAGTCGACCCACCTGAAAACCCACCTGCAATAATCTCACTCGCTGAAACCTAATTGGAAAAGGGTGGGATTCGTCGACGGGGCAGAGGAGGGGCTAGGTGGGGGTTCATGAGTTGCCGAGCAGGGGTTGGGGCTGGGTGGGGGACTGGGGGGTTCACGTGTAGAATCGTCGCCAGAATAAGTGGGGTCATCAGATGTGGTTGGGGTGGTGGGGGTTCACGGGTAGGGTCGCCGAAATGGATGGATTGGGTGGGTTCACCAACTAGGGTGGGGGCTAGTGGGGTTCGCCGACAGGGGTTGGGCTGGAGGTGGAAGGTTAGGGTGAGGTGGTGGATGTTGGGCTGTGGGGTTGGGGGGTTGCCAGAGTAGTTTTTTTTTTAAATAAAATATGTCAAATAAAAGGGGGCATTTTTGTCATTTCGCTATTTTAGTTAATCATAGTTTAATTTTATGTTAAAACACCATTATTAATATCATCATTAGGAGAAAAAAGATAACTAAGGTCATTTCGTATAATCCAAAAAAAAAGGGGTTACCGTTGGTGCGTAGCAATTGTTGGGGGTCGCCGTTGAGAATTTCCCTTAAATTATTAATAAAATCAATTGACACATAATTATAGGTAACATGTTTAAATTTAAGATTAAATTAGAAAGAATTAATTTAATTTTATTATTAGATTTTTAATAAATTTAAACATGCTACCTATAATTATGTTTCAATTGATTTTATTATAATTATGTGTCAATTGATTTTATTAAATTTCACCTAGTGCAAAGAGGAAAGGAAAAAGAAAGGTCTAAGAGATGTTAGAGAGAGAAAGTGAGGGAGTGAGAAAGAATTCCCCCAGTCCTAATGGTGTCTCACTCTCGAAACACCGTCAACCACCTGCTGCTCCTCCTTCCTTCAAAGAAGCCTTGACAAATCCCACATCTTCATCATCCCCTTCTTCTTCTCTCCCTCCTCCCTTTACTCCACCTAGCTTCTGTTCTTCTTCTCAACCCCCTGGTTTTGACCCAGTTTCCGATATGTTTCTTCCCCTCCCTCCATCAACCCTTGCCCCCCTAGTGTCCCCTTGGGCTCTTGCCATCATTGTTAAACCTATTGGAAATTCATTTGCAACTGATTTTCTCATTAAGAGATTGTTTTCTCTCTGGAAAATTACATCCCCTATCCCATCTGTGTCTGCTCTTGGCCGTGGTTTTTTGCGATAAAAACTAATCACTTGTAGCAACAATTGGCTCTTCAAGGTGGGCCGTGGTTTGTTAACTCCACCTTCATCTCAGTTAAAGCTTGGCGTCCAGGGTTCAAGGCATCTGAAACCTCGATTTCTAAAGTCCCTGTTTGGGTCAATCTGCCAGAACTTCCCATTGAATTACTCACTGCGGAATTTCTAAAATCCATTGGAAATCCCTTGGGAAATTCATCAAATTAGACCCGCAAGTTGGCCGACGGAACTGCAAAATTGCTCAAATGCTTGTCTTGGTGGATGTGGCAAAACCACCAAAAAGAACCTATGGATGGGCCACCTACTACAAAATTTCACTAGTAGAAAAAATGTAATAGGCATCGCACTTTTCGCACCGGTTCTTGAAAACCGGTGTGAAAAGAAATGGGCGGGATTGGGAAATTGACTTTTCGCACCGGTTCCAACCAAACCGGTGCTAATTAAAAAAAATAAATAAAAAAAAAAAAAGAGGGAAAGAGATTTCGCACCGGTTCAAACCAAATCGGTGCGAAATTTTTTAAAAAAAAAAATCGACCTTTTAGCTTCAACGTCTTTCTTTCCCCCTGCTATTTTCATTTAGAGATTTCCCTCGTTTTTTCGCTCTTCTCTTCCACCATCTCCGAGGTTTCACCTTTCTCCATTGAAGCGGTTTCTGAGCTTTCTCACCTCCATTGAAGCAGCTGCACCTCCTTCTCTCTCCATATCTCTCCTCCATTGAAGCTCGTGCTCTTTATTCTCCATTGAAGCGGATTCTGAGCTTTCTCACCTCTATTGAAGCAGCTTCGAGGTAAGATTTTTTTGTGGTCTTCGAAAACTATCGAATTCCTTTGCAATCTAGGGTTTTTCGTGGATTTGCTTTTCAGTTTAGTAAATTTTTGGGTTCTTGTAATCTAGGTTTTGTCATTGATGCGCGCACGGCTCCACCTCAACCACAAACGGCAGGACGACCTCGAATAGTGGACCTGGTGTCTGGTAAGCTTGCCTTTCCGGTTTCCTTTACTTGTTGCATTGAGTTATTGCCTTGTTGTGAGCATGCATGCAAATTTTTTATGGGTATTTCTTGTTTTAGTGGTTGGGCTGCGGTGGTATTTGGTGGATGAATTGGGGGTTGTGAGGGAGCAGGGGAGTTTGGTGAGGTGTGGCAGGTGTGGACATGTGGTGTGGGTTGGATTGGTTGATTGGTGAATGGTGAAGCAAGGGCTGCTGGTTTTGTTCAGTGAGTGTGGCTGCAACAGCCTGGTGGAGCAACTGCTTCACTGGTGGCGGTGACTATGGGCTTCAGCGGCTTGCTGGCGGTGGTCAAAGAGAGGGGATGTGTTGAGTAAAGAGAGGGAAAGGCCAGAGAATATGGAAGGGGTAGGTGGTTTACATAAGGGCGTTTTTGAATTAATTAAAATTATTATAAGGCCACTCTAAATTAAGTATGTTTATTGTACACGTGTGTTCATGTTAGATTAGTAGCTTAATTTTTTGAATCAAAACTGGAGTATAAATTGATGCAATGTGGGGTCATCAGTCCATATCTTATACTCCGTAGTGAAGTAGAGTGTAGTGAAGAGGGAATCAAATTAAATAGTTATGAGTTTCTTGTCCAATAAAAAAAAAATAATAAATCTAATTATGAGCTTATCATGTGATAATCTATATTATTGGTTTGGTACAATACAACATCATTATGTATTAATGTTTGATTCTTATTCATGTGTATTTGAATGAACGTTAATGTACCAAGCAAACCAGGAAATACTTATTAACTTTTGTTTTTTGTTTTGTTTTTACTTTTTGTTTTTTTATAGATTCATATGTGAATTGAAGCACAAGTTTATTAGCTTGAAGACTACATATTTAGCTCAAGTGGGAATTTAGAAAGAATACATCCATTGTACTTGCTATATTGGTATGAATTATACACTTTACTAAGCTATATTTCTTTCTCTTTATTCATTTAATAAAAGTTTTTTCATGCTATTACAACTTGTGTATTATTTAATGACAAATAAATACAACAATATATGAAATGCTTGCATCATCATATGCCTAGATACCCGTTCAAGGCTTTCTCATTAGGAGAAAGTTTTGAATAGTCCCCGGTTGGGACTGTTCTTGAACGTTTACTCTCACGTAGGTGGTGAATGTATGTCTTTTTTTTTCGATTTTAAGGAACATCTTGGCTTACCATTTCCTCACCCTGTTCTCTGGGTACATATGTGGGTAAGTAATTACCTACATCGTGTACTTGGAGAACTGGGGGGAAATGCTGCCAGATTTTCCTTAAAATTGAAAAGTCGACGACATACATTCACTAGTGAGATTACACGTTCAAGGATGGGTTAGGTTGGAGTGATAAGGACCCTTTGGAAGCATATATGCATTTTTTATCTATATGAATGTTATATGCATGGTGTGTGTTTGAATTTGATTTACATATATAATATATGTAGCAATTATACATTATTCGTAATATGTTGCTATGTTTAGAGACAATTTACTTAATGGAGAAGGATCGTGGTTGGATGTATGGTAGACGTGATACATTGGAATTCTTTGACAGGGTTCAAGAGTTTTGCAAGAGGGCTTCATCTTATCAGCGCAGAATGGGTGTCGATTGCCTCTATTATCCTTGTGTTTATTGTAATAATGTGAAGGTGGTCAATAGTGTTGAAATCATTAGAGATCATGTAATTTATCGCGGGTTTAGGCTTAAATACCATGTGTGGATTTGGCACGGTGAAAAAGGAGAGTATAGTGGGGATGTTGATGGGAATGATGTGCATGATAGAAGCAATGAGATTCGTGTGGACGAGGAATACAAGAATGATGAATATAGTAATGTTAACATATTATGAGAAAGAATGAGTTCATTTGATAAGAAATGTAGGAAATAGGCATCCTAGTAGTCATATAGGCCTTATTTGGGCCATTTTGGATCAAAATGCGTCCTTAAACACTTGAATTGCTCTTTTCATGTGATTTCAAGCCTTAGCCGCCTATAACTAAGTAATAATGACATGTTATGAGTAACAATGAGTTGATTTGACAAGAAATGTAGGAAATAGGCATCCTAGTAGTCATATAGGCCTTATTTGGGCCATTTTGGATCAAAATACGTCCTAAAACACTTGAATTGCTCTATTCATGTGATTTCAAGCCTTAGCCGCCTATCACTAAGTAATAATGACATGTTATGAGTAACAATGAGTTGATTTGACAAGAAATGTAGGAAATAGGCATCCTAGTAGTCATATAGGCCTTATTTGGGCCATTTTGGATCAAAATGCGTCCTTAAACACTTGAATTGCTCTTTTCATGTGATTTCAAGCCTTAGCCGCCTATAACTAAGTAATATTGACATTTTATGAGAAAGAATGAGTTCATTTGATAAGAAATGTAGGAAATAGGCATCCTAGTAGTCAAATAGGCCTTATTTGGGCCATTTTGGATGAAAATGCGTCCTAAAACCCTTGACATTTGCTCTTTTCATGTGATTTCAAGTCTTAGCCGCCTGTAACTAAGTAATGTTGAGATGTTATGAGAAAGAATGATTTTATTTGATAAAAAATGTAGAAAATAGGCGAAGTAGTAGTCATATTATAGGCCTAAGTAATAAATTTTTGCCTAAGTGAACTTGTAAATGTATTTTTACATGCATAACCTAAGTAATTAATTATAACATAATTTTTGTTTGTTCCAAGTTTTGCAAGGTACAAAAGGGAGGTCCGTTGACAAGCAAGGAACTTAATGAAGTTCGAGACATGTTGGCGTTTTTCATCACCTTTAATTTGTAAATGTCATTTCTATTGGAATTTATATTTTTTAACTTTTTAACTACATTATTAATGAGTATTGTTTGTAAATATGACACTTTTTTTTTTTTTTTGAGGAATTGTAAATATATATGACCCTTCATTGTATTGCATTTGGGATTATTAATTAATATCTAGGAGCATTATTTTTATTATTTCAATTTAGAAATTATTGTTATTATTATTATTTTTAATATTATAATAATAAAATAATAATTATAATTATTATTTTTGTATAATATATTATAATAATGGTAGAATTATTAATGCAGGATGTACATGTTTTTTTTTATTATTATTAGTATTAATATTATTATTTATTGCCGAAAAAAAAACAAAAAAACGCAGTTAAAGGCACCAGTTCAGGCTTCAAACTGGTGCCAATTGTATTGAAAAAAAAAAGTGCGCCATGACCTTTTAGCACCGGTTAACCAGTGCCAAAAAGTGTATTCCGCACTGGTTAACAGGTGTTAAATCTTTAAATTGCCACCGGTTTTGAACCGGTGCGAAATCTTCAGAAATTTGACATCCCTCAAATCTGGACCGGTTCAAAACCGGTGCGCAATGGGGGATTTGAACCGGTGCTTAAGACCATTTTTCATCTAGTGTTTACAGTGGGAAGAATTCTCGAAATTTTGCAAAAATTCCAACAACATTGGGCATATTCAAGTCAAGTGCAAGAGGCCGACGCCCTGTACTAGCCATCAAGCCACAGAGGTGACAGGACGTGATGATATAGAGCTTGGTTGGGAACTGGTTTCCCAGAAAAAGCAAATAAATTTAAAAAAAAAAAGCAAAAAAGGTGTATCGTCCTATGTCTTCAGACAATGGTCAACTTTCACTTGCAAATCAAGCATGTGATTTTTTGTAATGACGTGGCTTCTCCCCAGCCATTCCTTCAATCAAAAGATCCTGACCATTCATTTCAACCCAAAAAATCTCAGCCCTGAATTCTATCTTTAGTTCAAAACCCTACCAAATCTTTTACATTATCCATTCTGTCTCTCATCCATCTGCCCTCCTTTCCAAGACATTCTAGCAACAATGGACCACCCTTAATCTCCCCAACCTGCGACATCGTCCAACTTACCTCCTCTGCAACAATCCATAACCCAAGTTCTCCAAGCTGCGACATCTGAATCTGTGGGCGAATCGCAACATGTTCAACATTTCCAACACCCACCTTTTAACCCTCCCTCGGCGATTTCAACATCCTTGAAGGGGTCATGCCCATCTATGCTTTAATTTACTTCCGGGAGAAACCCATGCTCACTTGGATGGAAGTGGAACATACGAAGTGATCTATTTTATTCAAGCTCCAATGACAAGAATCAAAGTGGAACCGTTCCTGCTTAGGAAATTCTACCTAAACCCCCATCTAGTCAACCCTCCTTTCGATGATCTGTGCTACAAACTCGAAGGAGAAGAAGAGGTGCATCCTGGTCACCTGCCAATTATCTAAGATCTGCAAGGCATCTCACCACAGATCGCCTTAGAGGTGGAGGAATACCTCTCTCACTTGCCACAGGCAGCAAAGGAGGTTCTGCCGGGGGGCGACTTCTTGTACTTGGCAGATCCAGTGCCCATCTTGCCTCAATCGAGGGAGATTTATACATTGACCTCCACTCCTACCAAGATGCACATAGAAATTCAAGCTCTAGCTGTAGCTTTACTCAAAACCCAGACTCTATTCAAGCAGATAGAGTTGAAGGTTTTTACAGGAAAAAATCCCAACAAGACCCAGTACATGGATGTCACCATCCGTCCAAGGGATATAGACCCCATCTGCTAGAGAATAAAATTCAGAGTTGTGGTACTAGGGGAGGAACTGACCTTCGAAGCCAGGAAGGAGCTGCACAGCTACCCCCCCGTAAAGAATTTTCAACTCCTTGTGCCTTACTGTGGTTCATGCTTTTAGGCATGACGGCGTTCCAAGGAAAAGAAGCTAGAGAAAAAGAGTCGCCAACAAGTTTTAGGAACTTGTAAACCATTCACGGGTGTGAAGGTTACACCCCATTCACGATCACAGAGATCGCTAACTCCACAGTGGTCCGGAACCATGACTGGATGTTCGGGGATGATGGTACTAATCCAACCTAAAAGAGATTGAACACGCCCTAAATAGGCCTCTACTCAATTCTTATGATATTCATGTGCGCTTTTCAATCAACATACATACATTAAGTTAATCCTAAACATGTTTAATCTACATTGGTTGATTATTAATGCACAATCAAATCTATCATTGGTGATCACCTGAATTAAAATCATATTAACCTAAAATCAAATTATTAATTATCTTATTAGGCGTGATTTCAAGTACAAATTCTCTTTAAACCTGCAAAAAGGGGCGTGACCAAGAAATAACAATAAATCATGAATAATCAAGCAACATATGATTAATATAACAATCATCATCGTAATAAGAACATCATCAAAACATCGTTAGTAGTAAGATCCTAGGCATGATTTTAAACGGATTAATAACAACTCCTAGCATGTCACTAATAACGAAAACAAAGCATTATCCTAAACATGATACTAGAAATCATAAAAACATCCTAAACATGATACTAGGAATTAAAATAATATTGTAAACTTGATTTCTACTCCAAAATCAAAGAATAATTAAGAGGTTAATTGAATTACTCACTTTGATGCCTCAACCTTCTTGCTATTAAAACAATACACACGTAAGTAAACTTCAAGAATGTTAAATTAATAAAGTAACTAAATCAAATATGAATTGAAATATAGATTGGGACCAAACCCTCAGAACTATCAACCTTTCACGTCGAGGTCGAAGGCAACGTCAAGAGTATTCGAATCTCGTGAATGAGGTATTGTGACTGATTGGGAGAATATCAAGGATATGTTTAGGCTAAGGCTAAGAACATAGATATTTGATGATGATGATTGATGATAGTTGTGAAGCTAGCTAATTGTGGCTTATGATTGATGGTTCTAGCTGATTTGAAAACGAAGAAAACGACCTCAATTTATAAGAGAAAAAGAGAGCCTGGACGATCAGAAAAGATCAGAATTCGAATCGGAATAGAACAGCTCGTATCGCGGGGTGACAGGCGTATCACGGCTCGCTGGTTCTATCGTCCTGCGATGATTCTAAAGATAAAAAGGTCGTACGGAATTTGATTTCCAATAGAATTGGGTTAACGAAATATATCCATATGTTTTTTAATTTGGACGGGATAAGAATTATCATATGAGAAGTTCTATTCGATTTTCGAACTCTTTTGATCATTATCTTTTCGAAAAGTTTAAATTAGAACCTTCTAGAGACTTCTAGAAGCTCCTAAGGAATCCTAATTGGTTTAGGATTAGGAAGGTATTCGGACCCTCACATGATCATTGGGTCGTAGGTAAGGTGGACCTAGGTCCGGTTTGGGCTCGGTTTAATATTTTGGCCATAACTTATTCATTTTAAGTTGGATTAGGGCTTATAATATATCGTTGGAAAGCTCCTTTAAAAACCCATCCAGATAAGAAATAATTGGACTAGGATTATGGACCAAAATAATCTGGTTGGGACGTTTTTGTGAGTTGGGTACAAAATGAATGATTTTTAGGACACGAAATGAATGATTTTGGGTTTTGTAGGGACACAAAATGAATGGTTTTGGAAAAAATATTTTAGGAAAAGTTAGAAATATGGTCAAGGCTTAAGGGAACTTCACGAGACTCTTCAACTCTTTACTGAACTCGTAAATCAAAGACGTGAAAGGTACTCATCACTGAGTTTAGTTTTTGGGAAGCCACAATCAAGTATCTACACCCCCTATTCCCTCCGATATAATGATACTCACCTGGAATTCAAGAGGGATAGCTCATAAGGGCTTCAGCAAGAACTTATTATTGCATTTGATCCGCACTCATCATCCTTCCATGGTTCTTCTTATTGAGCTCTGTAGCTCTCTCTTCAACACTATTGGTTGCTTGGAGAGGCCGCCCTTTGATGAGCGTCACATTGCTGAAGCTCGTGGCCTCTCTGGTGGGCTGGCTTTACTTTGGCACTCCAGCATCATTGATTTCACCTCGGTTGCCACTGACATGTATACCATTCATGGTATCATTAAGGTAAAAGCATCTGACTTTTCCTTTTTTTTCTCTGGTATCTATGTTAGCACTAAATTAAGAGCTAGAAAAGCCATGTGGTCTTCTATTAAAGTTATTGTTGATACTATGTCCTTACCTTGGGTTGCTATGGGGGATTTAATTGATATTGCTTATTAGTCTGAGAAGCTTGGGGGTAATCCTGTTTCTATGGCTAGATGTCTTTCTTTCTCTGAATCTATAGATAATTTTGGCTTAATTGATATTGGGGCTTCGAGGTTAAAGTTTACCTGGACTAATAAGTAAAAAAAGAAGGCCCATTAAGGAGAGGCTTGATAGAGCTTTAGTTAATCCTGCTTGGATGCACCTTTGGCCTCAGACAAATGTTCAAAACTTACCTCGAAGCTCATCTGATCATTGTCCCGTCCTTCTCTCTATCTCAACCCCCCTTCTCCACCACCATCGATTCCCAAACCTTTCACCTTTGAGCCTTTGTGGTATTGTGAGCCTTCCTTCCCTGCCTTTCTTAACCAAGCCTAGCCTGATCTCCCAATTCCATTCCATGAAAAAGTTAACTCTCTTTCCACTTCCATCTCTTCTTGGGCTAAAGATTTCTCTGGCAATCTTTCCACAAGAAAAAAAGGCTTCTGGCTAGATTGAAAGGAATCCAATTCAGCCTAAAGCAATCTCCTTATAATCTCTATTTATGGAATTTTGAGGAAACTCTACAACAGGAACTAAACTCCATTCCTGATCAAGAAGAGATTTATTGGAGCACTGGAGCTAGAGAGGGATGATTACAAAGTGGAGACAGAAACTCTAAGTTCTTTCACATGGCTGTGATCATGAAAAGAGCTAAAAATAGGATTACCTCTCTTGATAATGAGGTGGGAGAATCTATATCTGATCCAATCCATCTGCAAAATCATGTTAAAGAGTATTTAATTTTCAGAATCTGTTTTCCTTAACTAAATCTATAATTCAATGGGTCAGACTTGAGGGTGACCTCTCTCTAGCCGCCCTTCCTTCTCTTGAAAAAATCAGATTTGCTGTCTTCAAAATTGGTGCATTAAAAGCACCAGGGTGAGATGGTTTCCATGCTTTATTCCTCCAAAAGCACTAGCATCTCATCAAGGATGACCTTTTTAATCAAATCTCCTCTATCTTCTCTTCTGGAAAAATACCTCCTAAGCTAAATAAAACTGTCATTAGCCTTATCCCAAAGGTGGATTCCCCTTCCACTATAAAGCAGTTTAAGCCAATAAGTCTTTGTACCACTACTTACAAAGTAGTTTCAAAAATTCTGGTGCATAGATTGAGGCCCAAACTCAATGATCTCTCCTAATCAAAACATCTTCCTTCCTAGAAGGGGAACTGAGGTGAACTACATTGTTGCATCAGAAATTCTTCACTCCATGAGAGTGAAGAAATGATCAAAGGGTTTTCTAGCAATCAAGATAAATCTTGAAAAAGCTTATGACACCCTTGAATAGGACTTCATTCATAGGGCTTTAGTTTATCATGGATTAGATGCTCACTAAATTAAACTCATCATGAGTTGTGTTTCATCTACCTCAACTGCTGTTAAGTTTAATGGGAACTTAACCCCCCCTTTTCAACCCTTCTAGAGGGATCAGACAAGGAGATCCTTTGTCTCCTTACCTCTTTATTCTATGCATGGCGCTTTTCTCTGACCCAATGATGCTTGCTCTTCTAGTCTTTGGAAGCCCTTTTCAATATCCAACTCCTCTCTCCAAATCTCTCACCTCTTATTTGTTGATGATATTCTTCTGTTTGGAGAGGCATCTACTGCTACAACTTCTGCTACGCTCCATGTTCTGAATGCCTTTCATTCCCTCTCCGTCTTAAAGATGAATGCTGCTAAGAGAAAGCTTTATTTCTCTCCTAACTCCTCTGAAGAGCTTAAAGTTCATATCTCTGATTTATTCAATGTCACTACTACCCCTGATCTTGGTACTTACTTGGGTTTCCTTCTATGTGGTAAAAGGCCATCTAAATCTTCCCTCGCTCGAATCATCCAGAAAGATCAAAGGAGACACTCTAAGTAGAAGACTAACTACCTCTCTAAAGCTGGTAGATTAGTCCTATTTAACTCCACCTTGAATGAAATCCCTCTCTACGCTATGCAATCCATAGCAATGCATAAATCTTTGCTATCAAATATTGAAAAATGTACCAAAGATTTCTTTTGGGGTTCTACTCCTGATCACCACAAACTTCCAATGGTTTATTTCTTAGAAGAAAATAACTGGGCCTAAGAGTTATAATGGTTTGGGAATTAGGTCACCCCACATCACCAATGCTATCTCAATGGCCAAAACAGCATGGGAGATTCACTCATCCTCTAACTTGGCTTCTGAAAATTATCTATTGGAAATACATCCACAATAGAGCTTAACCTGCGAGCTTCAAAAATGGCTCTCACATCTGGCAGGATATTGGTAAGGGTTGAGAGATCTTTACTAAAACTACATGTTGGGCAGTGGGTGATAATTACGTCCTCTCTTTTTAGCATGATAGTTGGAGTCCCCTGGGACCTCTCAGACATCTTATTCAAGGTCCTCTTACCCCTGAAGAAGATGTAAGGACTGTTAGTCAAGTTAGAGCTAATGGCCAAAAGGATTTCTCTTCTATTTCTTTCTCTCTACCTCCTGATGTCACTCTTAAGCTTGCCTCAATCAAAATCTTCTCTAATATCTCTAATCAGCTAATCTGTTCCTAAGCCAGTGGGAAATCTTTCAATGTAATTTCCATATACAACTCTATTTGGCTACAACAATCTCATTATGTTATCCAATCTGATGTTTGGCCCCTAGTCTGGGATGCTCCTGTATCTCCTAGGATCTGATCATTCCTCTGGAAAGCTTGTTGGGATGCCCTCCCCATAAGAGAAGCTATTCACAAAAGAGGCATGGATTCCCCCCTTCATGCGCCTTCTGCCAAATTGTGGCTGAATCCCATCTCATGTCCTAGCTTACTGTCCTAAAGCTCAGGAGATCTGGGATAAGCTTGCTCACCCTCCTTGGCCCACTGATCAAGGGTTCAAGGATTGGCTATCCTCAATTTGAATTCAACTACTACCATAGATGGTATTCCCTAGCCTTCTTGGTTTGGTTTTGCTTGTTGGATAATCTGGAAGAGAAGAAACTCTTGGGTGTTCAAAAAAGAAAATTCTACTGCTGATTCTGCCTTGAAAGCTATTAAGTGGAATTGTGCTGAGTTCCATTATGCTCAGACAATTCACATTCCTCCTGACCCAAATGCAAAGCTTTTAACTCCCTTCTCTCTGTCTTCCACTAATATCTTTGTTGATGCAACCTTCAATCCTAATTGCCTTGTGGCAGTGGTTGGGATTTTCTGCTATTCTAACCAGCATGTTTGGCTGGTGGGTTGTCTTTGTAAATTCACAATCATTGATGCAAATGCTGCTGAGATTATGGGAGCAATGATAGCAGGTGCCTGGATTGAGCTTAATCTATGGCTGGATGTCTATATTTACAGATTCTAACACATCTGTTTCTGGTGTGCTTTGGCTTAACAAGGATAAGAGATTCTTATAGTAACTTGACTTCCAAATGCAGGGAAATTATGCAAAGGATGGGGGTGAAGACTTTTCAGTGTCTCCAAAGAGAGAGGGTCACTTAGGCCCATCTTTGGACAGGTGCTTAGAGAGCATGATGTTGTGTGGAGCCTGAAGGAAGCTGCATTTTATGATTAGAATAACAAGGATGTACTTTGCCTAGACAATTTATTATGTAATCCGATTAAGTTAACTTATAATGCTTATACTCTATTAGTTGCTACTACTTCTACAGCTGATTTATATGAACATAATGCCTTAATGACACATATCTAATCTAATTTGCCCCTTTTAACCAAACAAAAAAGAAGAAATTAGTTTACCTAATATTTTATTTTAAACAAAATGATAATAGCATTCATTTTCTTTTTAATTGATTAGAAATTTTTATATATTGTTTATTTGTGGAAAGTTTTTTTTTCTACTTTAGATTTGTTTTATATCAACATGTAATTTCCTATATTAAAAAAGAAGATTATCTCTTTATTTTATATATTAAATGACATGTGTCATTTAATATTCGCCTTTAATATTAATTTATTAATGTGATGGGGTATTTACAAAATATCTTAGACAACCAAACATGTGTCACGAACATAGGGGTTTAGGTAAGTGGGTGGCAAGTGTCCATGTGGTCGAAAGTAGCTTTCACGTGGATGATAATATTAGGTCGATATGCTAAGACCGACAGTAAACAGGGTCCAAATAGAAGGATCTAGCCCATATGTCTAGACCATGTGTATTGATAGCCGTCTAGCCGGTAACATCCCATACAATATATACACCAATGTAGAGTTAGTTGAAGAAAATTATTTATTTGTAAGCATAATGTAGGTAATTAATATAATAACTATGCTGCATGCATAATTTATGTATCACTTCATCCCAATGATCTAATCTTAAAGTTCACTTAATTGAATACTTGATTGAGATGTTTGTAGAATTGTAGTCCAGTATGTCTTATTATGTTGAAAGTAGATTATTATTGTAGAAATTAATTAATTAAAGGAACGAAAAAAAAATGATATAACGCGGTAGCACTTGAAAAGCAAAAGTAGTAAACTAAACTCAAATTATAAATGCTACTCAAACTCGAGACCTTCCAAAGGGAGGTTAGTGAGGTATGAGTAAATGCATAACGAGGGACATGGGTCATTTTACGTAAATGCATTTCTGAATTTAGAGTAGTACCATTGAGTGATTAATAGTATCACAGGATAATCAAATAGTACCATTGAACATTCAATGACACTATGTATGTATATAGTGGTACTATATATTCATTTAGTGGTACTAACTATGTGTAGAAATAATATCACTACATAATCAAAGGTATTATATAAGAATTCAATGGTGCATTTAAAAGTGGTGCCACTTATCCATCTCTCTCCTCCTTTCTCTCACCCTTACGTGCTTTTCAATCTTTTAGTATTTGTTATCCTGTATTAGTACTTACTAGGGGTGAAAGTTCGGTGTTCGGTTTGGTTTTTGGCCCAAACCGAAACCGAACCACCTTAATTCGGTTTCTTGATTTTAGAAACCACACCGCACCACTTTACTTTAGAAACCGAACCAAACCGAACCATATTTATTTCGGTTTCAGAATAAAAAACCGAACCAAACCGATTTTTTTGGGCCTCTTTTATTTGGGCCAATAATCTGCAAATTGGGCCTCATTAATCAACACACTAAGTCACTATTCTCACTAACACAGCAAGCAGTGCAAATTAACAAATATAACAGCAAACAAATTTAGTCCAATTCATACAAAGTACAAAGTCTACAAACCAATCCAAATCATACAAACTTAAGTTTTCAGTTTAAATAACAAACTAACAAAGTATCAAATCAAACCAATCAATCCATACAAACTCAAATTAAACAAGTTTTAACAGAACTACTTAAGTTAAACATAACATGATCAACATTCAACAACATTACAGCCAGCAGAACAGCAGAACAATAGCAGCAGCCAGCAGAATAGATCGATCCAGCAGGCAGCAAAGCAGTAGCAACAGAACAGCAGAACAGTAGCAACAGAACAGCAGAACAGTAGCAGCAGCCAGCAGAACAGCAACACAGTAGGCCAGTAGCAGCAGATCAACACAGCAGTGGCAGCAGATCAACACAGCAGTAGCAGCACAGAGCAATCACTCAAGTATTTCGACCACTTCATCAATTTTAGCATCACCAATTGCCATATTCTTCACAAATTAAAATGTAGCAAGTAAAATCGCAAGTTAAAATCGCAAATTAAAATCGCAATTCACAATTGAACATGCAGTAGCAACGATTAGTATTTAGTACTTTAGTAGGAGAAGACAGGAGAGAGCAAGTAAGTAGAGCAACGATTAAAATCGCAAATTGAATTCGCAAATTGCATATTTCATACCTTAATTAGTAGGAGAAGACAGGAGAGAGAGAAGCAGGTGGACCGTTGACGGTGGTCGCCTGGTGCCCTGGTGTACTGGACGGTGGTCGGAGACTCAGAGGAGACAGTCAGACAGGAGAGAGGACGAAAGAGTGGAGAAAGAATGAGAGGATTAGAGGAATTAGGGTTTTTTTATTTTTTCATTATATACCTAGGGTATTTAGTTTTGGGCCAGGCAGGGGTTTTGTAGGATTGGGCTTATAATTCAGTTTGGTTCGGTTTTGTTTGGTTTTTCAATTTCCCGAACCGAAACCGAACCGAAAATCGAATTTTTTTTATTTTTGACACCGAAACCGAACCACCCTCCCAAAAAACCGAACCACATTCCTTATTCGGTTCGGTTTTTCGATTCGGTTCGGTTTTACACCGATTCACTTTCACCCCTAGTACTTACTCAAACTCAACTAATCAGGTATTTGGAAGTTACCACATACAAATTGGCATTACTCTACTTTTGTTGAGACTTTGGCACATATATAGGCAGTATGTTACATCTTATGCAACTTTAATTTGCCTTCTAGATAATATAACAGGATTGACTATCTTTTTATTAATTCAAAATTGTCAAAGGTTAGTTCAATAGCTTTTGAACAGTTTTGTAGTGATGCAAATTGTCACTTCTCTAAAAAAATTTGAATCATGTCGAAAGTCGATTTCTCTCTAGTTTACATATAAGTTTAGATAAGTTGGATATATAACTGATAAAATATTATAAAAAATTATACTATATTTTTGTCGATTCACTAACTATCTTAGACGAGCTGAGTTAGCCAGCTAGCATGAAGATGTAAACCGGAGGGAAAAAAAAAAAAAAAAAAAAAAAAAGAGAGAAATGAGAACTTTTTATTTATTACCTAATGGGCAAATGTTTTGAACTATTAAACCAAAACTTATAAAAATTGGTAATGCGATTACAACGTTAAATTGACGTTGAAGTAGTCTTAATATAGTCTACATATGACAGAAAATTCCATCACTTAAGTAGGTAGACCCTCAAATGGAGGAGTGTTGTGGCTCCACCTTATTTGATATCTATGTTAGAATGTAGCCAATAAGTTGGATGTTGGGTGGAGTTACTTAGGCCATGTGTAATGACTTCTCTTCCAGCCTATACTAAAATAATCTATTAATAAAGCATTTGCTCTTTCTCTTTTACATTTAAGGAATTATTATGTGGTGTTTGATAGACAAACTAAAAAAAAAAAGTTTGTTTTGGAAAAGGTAAAATACACTAAGGTTAGGGGCTTAGGGCAATAGACAAATTATACTTAAAGCGAGTGGCTAGATAAAATGTCGTATATGCATTTTATGACATTTTATCTATACTTATTTTCAATAGTTTTTAGCAACCCCAAGTAATAAATACTACATATAAAATACAATTCTCTTAAATTAATTTACGAGTTGTGATTATATTAAAATGGGTACGAATCATGTAGGCTCATGTTTCATATCAACGTGTCCCATGCATGCTCAAGTGAATTATGCCTAAAACGGGCCAAAAAAATAATGTGTCTTGTTGAGTTTGTGTCAATCACTATAAACTAAAGCTCATGCATGGCCTAGTCCACGGGATATGTCGTGTGAGGTCAATTGCCCCTTGAGTAATTTTGATATTGTTGGTAATTTGGGACATGCGAGTTGACCCGTCATGCTCATGTTGAGCTTATGCCAACTTTATAAATGATGTCCATGCATGAAATATGGCCCATTGGTGTGCCTTTCGTGGCGTCTCAGGCTTCTGACAAGCTCATGACACGTCGGGTCAATTTCTTTGTTTCATACCTAATTAGCCCTCATGCCAGCCCAACCTATATGCATGTCCACCTCTAGATTTTATTATTAGATCATGTTAGGAGGAGAGAGAAAGAAGAAAGCAAATTTATAATGATTAATCAAAGCCTAAGTAGCTAGGAAGTCCGTGAATGGTGTCAATCAATATAAGACAAGATTAATGCCATTAAAGTGAGAGACAAGTAGACGGCTATCACAAACAATACAAGATGATGTCCTAATTATAATTACTATAAAAATAAAAGTGGAGGTGGGAAGATTATCATAGAGATTAATTACATGGGAGACAATAGCACATGATCAACCCCAAAGTTTAAGGATTTAATCAAACTAAATTAAATTATGATGTAGATTCTACCTCCCAACATATGCATATATGATTTGTACTTAACAGTATCTTTATTAATGTGAAATTTTTTTTTAAGAAAAAAATCTTAATATTATTTGGATCCACATCATAGTATTATGCCACGTAGGTTGTACGATACATAAGTTAATTAAGCAAGATATAGAGTTCAATTTAGTGACAATTATCTAGTATGGTAGATTTTGGTAGTGTGTTGGTCAGATCTGTCTAATTTGTTGCCTGGTCAGGACAAATAATGTGTGTAATTTGTTATAAGGTTAACTTACATTATGGTTAGGTCGAACCTATATACTTTATGTTTGGTGCATCTTCTTTAACTAAATACTCCAAATGCTAGTAGAGACAATAATTATGAAGAAGAGAGGATAATAAAAATAAATAACACCTAGTATTCCTCGGTTTCTTTTGGATGATGTTCTTGTATTGTTGATGTAAGAAATATGCTTTGAATCGGTGACCGAGTTGGTACACAGTCGTGTAGTTCATTGTACATGATCGTGTAGTCTGTGTTACTACGTACTCTTCAGTATACATGACCATGTGGTTCATGGTACATGGTCGTATAGTTCCGCTACTACAAGACATGTCACACGGCCGTGTGGTTCAAGGTACACGGTCGTGTGGTTTTGGTCCATGTGGTTATTGTTTGAGCTTTGGCCCAAATTCAGTTTCTGTTTTGGAGAGTTCTATATATACCCCCCTAGGGTTATTCATAGCCGTTGTGATTGTGTCATTATTCAGAAATCTGAGAGTATTTTGTGTATTTCTCATATGTGAGATCTGAAAGAGATAACATTAGAAATCCGAGAGACAATCAATCTATTTTCTGTGATTGGTCTCAAATCTGTTCTGAATCTATAATCTGTTTTCCTCAAGATCAATAAAACTATTACTCTCGCCTGCCCGTAGACTTAGCCAACGCATTGTTGGTGAACCATGTAAATCTCTGTGTTTGTTTTTCTTGTTAATTTTACATTCAATATTTGTTCTTTCTTGCATCCATTATAACAAATTGGTATCAAGAGCTTTAGTTCAGGGCCTAGGGTTTTATTTTGGTGAGAAAGATGGCTGCTTTGAATGTGAAAATCGACAAATTCACGGGGAGGAATAGTTTTAGTCTGTGGCAGATCAAGATGCGGGCTTTGTTGAGGCAACAAGGGCTATGGGCACCGTTGAATAAGAAGTCATCCGATCCGGTAACCGCTGAGATGGCCGTCTTAGAGGAGAAAGCGCACTCGACAATCATGTTGTGTTTGGCAGACGATGTTATCATCGAGGTCATAGAGGAGGAAACCACATCGGGTTTGTGGTTGAAGCTGGAGAGTCTATACATGAAGAAGTCTTTAATAAATAAGTTGCTATTGAAGCAACGTCTGTTCGATCTGTGAATGTTTGAAGGTACATCCCTTAGAGAACACTTAGATCAATTGAATACGATTTTGCTAGAATTGCGTAATATTGATGTTAAGGTTGAGGACGAGGATGTTGGCTTAATTTTGTTAGTGTCTTTGCTAGTGTCATATGAGAATTTTGTGCAGTCTTGTATAATTGGTAAAGAGACAGTGTCTCTAGAGGAGGTTAGATCTGCTCTCCATACTAGAGAGTTGGGCCATAAGGCGTCTGGTACAGGTACAGATGATCAGGCTAATAGATTAGTAGCCAGTGAAGGTAATAGACAGGGAAATTCGGGGAGAAAATCCAAGAAATCGTATTCTAGGGGTCCTAAACCTAGTGATGTCTTTAATTACTGTAAGGAGAAGGGGCATTGAAAATCTGAACGTCCTAAGAAGATGACACAACCGGAAAATTTTGAGTTTGCAGATATTGCAAAGGGAGACACCCATTCAGCAGAGGATTATGTCCAGATTGCTGATGAACATGCGCATCACTCTGATGTGCATGTGGAGCCTGATTTGTACAGTTGTATTTATCAAGACTATTACTGAATTCGTTCCTTTTTAACCTTTATACTTTTTAAATTTCATTATTAATTTCCGTTCATTACTGTCCTCACACTTTTACATTATTTCATATTTGGCAATGACTTTTTTAACCTATAATGTAACCTTCCTCTCTACATCCTTGTTCTACACAAAAACCTCCTCTTGAGTCACCATTAATTGGCTCAATGCTTTGCATTCATATTTTGTCACATATATCAATTCTTTATTTCCTTATCTTATAATTAACTTATTGTACAAATAACAATTGTGAAAAACATCAAGAAATTAATTAAGCTTGTAACTATAAAGTCTAGTGCATCTGTTTATAATTGTTGCCATGCATTGTAGATAACTTTAAAAGGATTTTTATTTAATTAAAAGTGAACATACAATTAGTTCCATCTTAATCCAATCACCTTCAAAATTATGCGATTTAAGTACCATGGATGAGTATCAAAATCTATACCCGGATCCGCCCCTATCTCATAGGGCTCAAAAAAGTTTGGTTCCAAGGCCTCAAAAATAGGGCATGATGGTTTGGATCAAGTCCGAAAACCAAAATTCATTGACTTCCCTACTAGTTGTTGAAAGAGTAACTGAGTAAGGAATAAAAAAGAGATGAAGAACAAGGTAAAAGTAACCATGTTTAAAAAAAAAAAAAAAAAAAAAAAAAAAAAAAAAAAAAAAAAAAAAAAAAAGGTAAAAGTAACCATCCTTACTTGTAGCTAGCTTAGTGAGTGTAATGTGCTTCGCACTTATGGAGGTTGTTAACGTTCTTAATTAGCAACTGAATTCCTCTTTGTAAAAGTAATGCTATACATATTACTAAAAGTTTTAGATTAATAATTCCTACTAATAACATACGAAGTATATGTTTACTTTTTTTTTTTTTTTTTTTGATAAGAAAAATACAAAAGTTAGGTAAGTCTTCTCTCAAGACTATACCCTAACTTATCTAAAGAAATAAAATAAGAAAAAATAGCATCTACATTAGGGTCAATGTTTACATAGCCTGAAATTTGATGACCTATAGTTGCAACATAATCTGCTGCACGATTAGCTTCTCGAAGTATATGTTTACTTAGCTTGTTTATTATAATGCTTTTTTAGCTATAGACTTAAATATTTTCAGAATTTGTTTTAGGTCTAAGTTATCAACTTATAGCATTTTGCTTGTCCAAATTGTTCCTGTTAATATTAACTAAATATGGCCTATATATGTGGGTCGCCACCTATATATAAACATGAGATAGGATAAGGCACAGGTAAAGCTAATTAAGGCATGCATGGCTCTACCAATTTAGCTTTTAATTTAATTGTAATAAGCTTAATCAAGCACAATTATTTGTAATAAGCTCTTAATCAAGCTGTTCAGCAAAACGCTTAAACAAGAACTCCGAAATGGAGGGAACAAACCAGGACAAATCGTGATAGCCCATTGCAAGAATATGACTTCAACTTACCTTAACTTAAGTCTAGGATAGTAAACCCTAATCCTATCTTCACCTTTACCGCTGAGAAAATCGTTTGTCATATCCCTTGTCTCATTAGTTATCGATATTAAGTTTTTGTTGGGAAATTTCTATTGCCCATGAAAGCTCCATTTGCTTATCGATGAAATCAAAATGCTCCTTAGTCCTTTGATTTTTTCCAACCTTAAACAAATGTTTTAGGATGCTAATAGGGTAATAGATTATGTTACCTCCTTGAGATATTCTACATTTCTACGCCAATCCACCAAGATATCATTCATTTTTTAGATATTAAGTTTTTCTTATTTTACCCTTTTAGATAAGCTAGATGACGGTTTTGAAAGAAGATGTACATCTTTGCATATCTTACATTACATTTTTTAAAAAATAAAATAAAATAAAGGTTTTGATATACAGTGAAAAAATATCAATCACCACATATAAACTTAACTTTCATAGGATGTTGTTTGGAAAAGTGTTAATACAATTCCATAAATTAAAGGGAGAAAGAGAGCTTAAAAAAATCATTTGCCCTTTTTGTTTAATCCATAATTAGTTTGTGCCTATATAGTTAGTTTGTGCCTACGTTGACATTATCTTTTTGGCTTCACTTGCTAAATTCAATTTTAACCCATCAACTTATAATTATGATCATTATTATTATGTCATTGCTTACAGCATCACTAAATTACTTTTAATTAAAGACCACTTCCTAAGACGAAATTAAAATTATGGTGACGACGTTAACATCATCTGCATGAAGTGATGCCAATTATATTGCATCATGCCTTACGATATATTGCTCTCTAAATCAATTTTTTTTCGACCAGTGCCACTTAAACGTACCACAATGCACACCAAAAACAGCTCCAATTTGTAGGTATATAAAGCACTAACTAAAGTGTATAGCTAAGCTAGGGCGGTGATGAGTATGTTATAGTGGCTGACACAAGTGAATTATCGGAAAGTTTAATTTGCGAAAATGAATTAATCTAAATTGAACTAAACTACAGAGTAAATTTAATTTCATTGAACCGAAAGGTAGTAATGAATGAATGAGCTGAATATAGAGAAAAAATCAACTATAAGGAACGTATATAACTGAATTGAACTAAATATATTACTTTGTAAAACTAAGTTGAACTGAATTACTACTAAATAAGTTTAAAAGAACACGGTCTAACTTTCCAAGTACAAACACGTATAACAACACAAACCAAAATCCCCGACACTAAATACATAGAATTGAATTACCCCCAAGAACCAAGCATGCACCCAAATACCGACACGTAGAATTCAAACGTACAACAGCCAATCATAAACCGGCATGTGACATCATATCGCGGCATGCACATGTTTGCAGTTCACGCGACAATAGTACAAGTACGAACACTTTGAAAAAGGAAAGAAGCTAAGAGATCAAAAGTGGACGAGGTAGAATAAGGGTAGTAGTAAGTGTACTAGGAATCAGCTTTTGCCGCTGAATTCAAAGCAAGATGCAGTAAGTAGTCTAGAGAGAGTTATGAAACAACTAACAACAAATATACTACTAGGTTGATGCTTCTCACATCAATTCAAAAGCTTTAAACGATAAAAAGATAGAAAAGACAGATGTTCGTGCATCAAATGTAATACCATTTAGGTAACAACAAACCCACTATATGCGCCCACCATGTGTTACATTGCACCCTTTGCATGCCTTTACCTAATTACCTAGCTTATATTACCTAGTTTTACGTACAATAATTCACTATAATTATTCTTCTGTAATTCGTACATTCTCATCAATTTTATTGCATGCTTTTACTTGTACTTCTATGTTTTTCTTTCTTATTGTTGATTGTTTTAATCTAAGGGTGTTATTGTAGTTTGTAATGCTTGTATATGTTTAATTAAGCAAACCTAAAATTAAGGTGTTTTGAGTGGCATATATAAGAAAGGGAATAGATGTAACACCTACTTTAATTTTGTTATCTATTTTTAATAAATTGAGTTACATGTATGCATGGGAATTGAGAATATACAATGCATTTCGTAAATTTTTTTACAAGAATGAGAGTTTGCACTATTTACAACCCCATAAGAGATTTCTTCCCAAGATCACTTAGTTCAGTTGGAAAGCTGCTAAAGCTTATAATCCGACAAATATGTTTAGATCACTTAAGTATGGGACAATTTACACGTGTCACATGAATTTCAACAACTTATGCCATTTCTTCTTATGAGGATATATTTACTAACATAATTTTTTTTTTTTTTTCGCTATGGTCTATGGCTATATATTGACAATTTTTTTCTATTACAATTCAGAAGTGAATCCTGCTCAACAAGCAGAAGCACTACCGCTTAATCCATGGAGTGAAAGCAAAGATTCAGAAGGGTTTGTAGAAAATGTTCTTTACTACAATCATAGGCACCTGTACCCCCGAATGTTTAAAGGCGCGACAATGACACCAACGTCCAACGAACAAATTGACGTCGAGTATATCTCTATGTTTCCTTAATGGAAAGAGCTAAGAAATTTGATTGAAAAAAGCTTATAGACTGGTACTGGTTGTCGAGGCAGTATAAAGCTCTTCTATAGGCTGTGTGGTTTATCTCTAGTCCACTGCCTAAAAGATGTGAAAATATTGAACAAAAATAACTAGACTTTATTGAATTTTCTGAATGTTTAATCCAATCACTCAAAATCTCATAACTTTTCTCTTTTAAAGGTAAAAGGTTTGCTATTTGCTAATAAACACTAATTCACAAGTATAATTCTGAAAGCTTAGGGTCCAAAGCTGCAAAAAAACAACTAAAGTAAATTAATACAGCTAATCAGGGGCTTAAAATAACAGAGCTTTGTAATGATAAAGCTTGATTAAGATTAATCAGGAACTCGAGAGTTACTTTAAGGGTACATGACCAAATCTTTCAGATCATACAAATTTGCCGTGACAGCTAAATTTGGATGTTAGTTTTAATCTAATCCACAAAAGTATGACTGTTTTAATCAAACTAGAAAATAACTGACGGCTCAAATGATGGTCAGACAGACAATCATTCCAGCAAATTATCCTGAACAAACACTTATCAGTACATTCTCACTGTGAACCAGAATCACAAGATATACTTTGTTCAGCATAGGCTGTAGCATATCGTTGCACTGTCGTTAAAGGACAGCTTTATATGTACAAAGATGCAGCAGACTTGATTAAGTTCAAAATATATCATTATATACCCTCAAGGGTTAAGATACACTAATCAGCCGAAAAAGAAAAAAAGTTCAAGGGGTTCGTGTGAACTATCAACTTTGGGTAATAATACTCTTCCCTCTACTCAAACTATTTGGGAAGGATATTGGAAAGTTATTATACAGAAGAGCACTGGTTGGCTCACCTAAACTTCAACTTGTAATATCAAAAGGCAAAGTAGAGACCTGCCGATCAGAAAAGCCCAGGTCAAATAGAAAATGAACAAGAAATCAACGAATAGGAATGAGAAACTCAAAGGTCGAATAAGACTCAACGACAAAAAATAGAGCAGCCAACCACTAACTTCTAAATGTATCACTCCATCTGAAAGATTATTAAATTATAATCAGCATCGAGGCTTTTGCAGGCGGGGTCGATTGCAAAACATCCGGCCATTGGCTCTCACAAATATAGCTATAGCAATACTTAAGCTTGCCCACATAAGCGAAAAGAATAGGTGTCGCCACTCTAACCGAGCTGTTGATCAACATTGCAACAAAAGATGTTTTTTGTAAGCAATTATTCCTAAAAAAAAATATCTGAAATCCAAAAAAATGCAGCACAAAAAAAAAAAAAAAAAAAAAAAGGGCATTGACATAAAGAAGGTGCCAGAAGCAAAAATGCACTAGAATTATGCTCAAGATCATGCCAGATGGACACCACTTCTGCTTCACATTTAGACGACTGAATTTCTCAGGAGGCTGTATTATTTTGATATGCACTTTCCTATGCAACACTTTCATCCTACCCTTTGCGGAGGCTGACATTGTTTTTTATGCTGGTCATTTTGTGAGAAAAAACCTTCTAACAAAATGGCGCCATGAGATTTAAAGTAATTATTTTTTTGTTAACCAGGACCTTTGCCTGAATTCGGCCATTGATCGCCACTTTCTGGTGTTGACTATCACGTGCAAAACACGTGCCTTCATCAAAAGCCTCTTCTTTCTCACAATCTTACTCAACATCATGTATAAAATCAAATTTTGGTTTTTAAACAAAGATTAATTTCGATTTTCTTATGGGATTAACCGATTAAGGCTTTGATTGATTGATTGATTAATTTTGATTTTCTTGTATAAGGGAATTAGAAAGGGGGATCAAGGAAGAGAAAAGGGGGTTAAGGGGTTGCGCTGTTGGCTAAGTCCGAGGGGAAGAGAGAATGAGGAACATACAGAGAGGGAGCACGGGTAGCAAAGGTCAGGTAGCAAAGGTAGAAAGAGTGGCTGAGGGTGATGCAAAGGGGGTTATGATGGGCAGTGTGATGGGTTTACAGAGGAGGAGATCGAAAAAGGGAGCATGTGAGCATAGGTATAAGGTGTTTGTGTGGGTGACAATGTGGTTGCAACTTGTGCGATGGTTAGATAGTGGTGGTGTAGTGGTGAAAAGGTCAAGTTGGTGGTGGAATGGTCTTCAAATGCTGGTAGACTGGTAGGAGAACGTAGGACATGGCTAGGGGTGGTGGACTAATGGTTAAAAAAGAAAAGGAGGAAAAATTGAAGTCACATGCCACTCACATGATGGTTTTGGTCAATAAAGAAAAAGAGGAAAATGGCGGTCAATGGCCAAAATCAGAGCAAAGATCCAGATGAACAAAAATTTTACTTTTATAGGTCCCAAAGTGAAACATTTTTTTTAAGGTCCTTTCTCACAAAATGGCCAATATAAAAGATCCTTTTTGATAAATTTTCCTACATATTATTCCCATGGATAAATACGTTGCATTATGGCACAATAAGTATCCCATAATTTTGGTTCTTAACTTATACACTCACTTCAAGCATTCCATTAATACCATACTCACATTTATGTTAATTCAATGAGTATTATTGAACATATGTTTGGAGAAGAAAAAAAAATGTCATAATGTGTTGATTCCAAACAATTAGATTCCACTTGAAAATTGGTTCAAAATATTTCATTCAAATATTTGTAATGGAAATCCACCATATCTAAATGGAGTTGATGTCTTTTAAAAACTGAATTGTTGAATTCTAATTAGTTTCTTCACAAAATTTGTATGTTTGTGTTATCATTTATTAGACGCATACTCCCTAGTTGGGTTTTTTTTTTTCCCTGCATCTATCTTGGAATTAATTTTGCCAATTATCCGTGATTTAAGATAAATGTAAATATAAAGACCAAGACTCCCAATTCTTGGATTCTTCCTTTGTTAGGTCAAAAGGTGAAACAACAAAGTACACCAGAAATAAACATAGGATACGAGAGCAAACTTGTAATTTTTTGGTCTATATTATAAAATCTAATATAGGAAAATGAACTAGAGGAACAGACAGCATAAGAAAAGCCAGCCAAAAAAAAGAGTAATAGTATGAAACACACCTTGCTTCAGAGACATGAATGCGACAACGATCCCAGCCAAGACCAAGGAAAAAGCTAAAGGAAGAGACTACAAGAAGAAAAGTCATCAGATCATTACACTTTTAATTGACTTGAGTGATAAAAAGAGACTTAAAAAAAAGGCACGCATGGTGAAAAGTAGCCATTGGTTCTAGCTATAAGAATTAGTTATCACTCACAGCAAAAGCCTCAAGGCCTCCTTTTTCAGGTTGTGCAGTCATATCTCGGCTCGTAGAAGCAATGAAGTGTCCATGCACCATATCAATGGCATCCTGCAAACATGAGAGGAAAAATTCAAATACAGATGATCCAATTTTAAGAAATCTTTTACAAGAGCATAAGAAATGAATAAGTATGAAACTGAACAACATGAGATATGATGATCCTGCAACCTGGAGAGTCAAATGCAAAAGAGACAACATAAATTGACTCTGAAAATTAGTCAGTTACTTTTAAATTTTTTTAAAAGGACTAGTCAGTTTAATTGAAATGCATATCGAGCATTAGATTTAAAAAAAAATAGGTCGGAATAGTTCTCCTTAAGCTCCTTTCCATTCCACTTACCTATTGTAGATTCGTACACCGAGGAGGGAGTGTATGAAAAAAGGTGGATCAAATAAGAGAGAGAGAGAGGGTAGTAAGCAGATGTATGTACAGAAAAAGTTAGATAGATTGTAAGGTAAGGGGTAAGATATTACAGTGTTCGCCAAAAATAAAGTAGAAGTGGGAAAAGCAAAAAGAAACACCCCAAAACGGAAGGTGAGTGATACAAAAAGGAATGGAGGGAGTAATGCATGTTGATTGACATATTTGAAGAAGGCAACTGAAGTACTAAAGTACACATGGTATGGATTACTACACATCTACTACCTCCGTTTCATATTATGTGCAAATGAATGTTACACATTATTTGCAACAAAAGTTTTCTTTCCTTTTTAAGTTATCATTTCTCTCTATCTCTCTCTATATCACATGCATCTCTATCTTTCTCTCTATATTTAACACTCACAAACAAATTTTGCCTAGGAGTCCATGTCAAAGCCTTTGTTGCACAGAATATGAAACAGGAGTAGTGTTATTTACTAGTTTCTAACCAGCTTCAATTTCCATTTGTCTAATCCTCAATAGTTGCCCAAATTATTTGAAAGCAACATGTTACCTTTCCTTATCAATCCAAACTCAAAATTAATACAACTCACTCCCTTGAAAGTAAAATTTTTAAAACACAGGAGGTATACAAGAGACAAAACTAACAGATAACATATGTCGATCAAAAAGAAACTCAGCGAGCATATACAAGAAAAGGTACTGAACCTGTTTTGTTCCATCACAAAAGTTGTTCAGATAATATCTAGAAAGTGCATTCCACCCATCCTTAAGTATACCTTCAAACGTTCGTTTGCCATATCTGAAAATTACAAAGTTGCATAAAACCAATTTGTATGTTAAATATTAACTTCATCATTAATTCAAAATAAAATAAGTTATCTCCCATATAAACTAATAAAAATAACATTACATACTTAAACAGACACAAAACCTGTGGTGCAAAACATAAAGCAAAATAACCAGTCAGTGTTAACAGATTGATATTTTGTATCAATTACATATTAATCTATCCACAACCAGGACCAATGTTGAGAGTCTATCAACAAGGATCGATGTTGAAAGTTTATCAACACCCAAAGTCCAAAATCTCATCACTCAATGAACAAATATGAAAAATCTCCTTGTCAGCTTGACCCGATATTGTAAGTCAATGCAAAAAACAAACATAACATTTCTTAATTTAGATAAGATATAACTGCCATTAAACAAGGAAAATTACAAGGAGCAGACCACCAAAATCAAGCAAAGCGAATAAATAAACAATGCCAAAAGAATATCCTCAAAGATAGTAGGGCTCATTCTGAACCAATCAATGGTATAGTAACTTTCACCTTGTACAGATGAAGGTACCATAGTGCCTTGCCTGGACTAGGCAAAGGTACAAGTTAAGGAAAACAAACATAACATTTCTTAATACATATAAGATAATATTGCCATCAAACAAGGAAGATTACAAGGAGCAGTCCACCAAAAGTCCAAAATCAAGCAAAGCTCAAAGATAATGGAGCTTGTTCTGAACCAATCAAAGGTTTAGTAACTTTCACCTAGTACAAATGAAGGTAAAATAGTGCCTTACCTGGATTAGGTTAAAGTGCAAGTTAACGTACCTTCCCTAAACTAGGCAACAACAAAATCTAAGCCTTAATCCCAATGATGGAGCAGGCTACATGAACAAAGATTTCATCTCCGATAGTTGAGCATGATGCTCTCCTTCTATTCTCTCTCAACCCTATTTCTTCATAACATTCTTAACTCAAGTCATCTTATGTCTCCCTAGGCCTTTTATGAGACTCCTAATCCCATTTTTCTATGCTCCTTATCTGAATTCGGTCTTCGTTTCATATGCCAAAACTAGCATAACCGGTTCTCCCTTATATTCATTCAATATCAACATCTCCAACTTTCCTACGAATATCTTCATTCCCAATTTTATCCATAAAGTGATTGTCAACCATCCATTATCTCTACAACTCCATCTTTCTAACATAATTGTTCTTAGAAAGTCAAACACATATAACATAAAACATAACTGGTTAAATAGCCATCCGGCAAATTTTTCCTTTAACACCAAGGGGTATGCTCTTGCCACATAATACCCTAATTGTAGCT